>NC_143016.1:52375666-52679000 GCF_055824585.1 Amblyomma mixtum | reverse complement strand
CCCATCTGTGGACACAGGCGCATAGTCTAACAGAACTGTACCACTCATGCGGCAAACGCCATTCTGATTTCATGAAGGTTAAGCAACACTTCAAGCTCATACGCGAGTACCCGCTCCAACTTTGGAGCGACTGCCAGTCCATTCTGCCTGCGACCACTTTAGCACAGTACCGGGACATCACAGCCTATGGCGCATCTTTCGAAAACTCAGCGGCAAAGGGAAGGGTCTTCCTCTCCTCACTGAGCTTTTCATGAAAGCAGATCCGGCTACGGCTGAGAAGGACGTCAGCACATTTTTCTTGCATGCTTTTCTTATTCCTCCCACTCCTCCAGACTCTCGCGTCATCCCGGAATCGGAACTGATGCCGGTCAGGGTCCGACATCAGCATGGAAGAATGCTCACCGCTACAAAACAGCGCAGCCCTCGCTCTGCGCCCGGCCACGATGGAATAACGTGCAAGGAGCACCGGAGTCGTGCACAGGAAGCTTAGGATGCTCCTTTGGAGGTAATTAACGAACTCTGG
The DNA here is from genome assembly GCF_055824585.1 of Amblyomma mixtum. Taxonomy (NCBI): domain Eukaryota; kingdom Metazoa; phylum Arthropoda; class Arachnida; order Ixodida; family Ixodidae; genus Amblyomma; species Amblyomma mixtum. The sequence continues at coordinate 52,678,477 of NC_143016.1, read as the reverse complement.
ATTTCACGAACCTTTTCTAATGGACTTAAACTCTCTTACTTACCCAATACTAAAACCCAGAAAGGACCCGAAGCTTCCTATCAGTTTTTCTCTATTCATCTCCTTTCTTCATTATATTTTTAATTTTTCTTCACTATGGTTGCAGCTGGAGCGACGCTCCTCCGAGCTTACCCGACCTTACCCGAGCTTCCTCCCATTGGTTGCAGCTGGCACGACGCTCCTCCGAGCTTACCCGACTTAGTCCGAGGCTTCACCCCCAGACAGGATGGTTTTTTTCGCTCGAGCGGCTTCATTTGAGCGCACTAAAAACGAAACTTATCAGCGAAGGTGGCAAGCATCGGATCAACCCCAACATGCGCGCCTCACTCCATATCGGGCCGAACACCATACAATCTGAAAGCGGACAGATCAGAGTCTTAGGTTTGCCCATCGCCAGCTGTCCCCTCAATTTGTACAAAAGGCATAACTGACTGCACACCATATTTTGACCCTCTAACAAGTGCAGGGGAGCAAGTCAACATGCCTGCTGTACCCTTGCAATGCATATTCCCATGAAAAAGATCTTATATGGTGCCTTCATTTATATGTTCTCTCTCACGCACATAAATAACACCGAAAACATTCACAGGTCGCAGGACTGAAGGAAAGACCACGATAGGTTTACCACTATTGAATCTGCTTGGTAATCAGGCAAGGACGGTATTGTCGTTGTAAGTATGCTGAAAAGTTGCTAACTTCAAAAATAATCAGACACAAGTAATAAACGCTTTGCGACACGTTTTATTTCTGGAAAAAGGAGGAATCAGCAGAGATCACAGCTCCCTCATTTCGGTTAAACAGGGTGTCGCTCGCCACACCTCAAGTGTGCCATGGTCTCCACGTGCTCTAACCGTAAAATCCTGCACGAACAAAAGAAAGAAGAAAAGAAGTATGAGTGAACATTTGTGAACACATTACTACCGAGTTCGACATCACTTAGCGGTCGGAATTAATACAGTCGGAATTAATATGAATGTGATTCCATCAGGGAAAGCCTACGGGGATTAAATACTCTATCAAAGTTGGTCTGCAAGAATACCGAGCAAATTACATGACAACAGCTGGCTCCTTCCATTATATTGGAGATTGAGGGATCTTCACAACGAAAATATTTATTGGCTTTGGTCGGCCGAAACGAAAGCGATGACTTTCATATTGATGCTGGCTGTACAGTCAGAGCCAATATTATGGTGGTCATTTTATGCTAAACCGACTCGGATGGAGCGCTTTACCGCAGCTGATTTTCAAGCGGAGGCAAAACCAAATATATGAGAATAGCTGACTACTTGGTTATTCTTATTGTTAGTCGCTACTTTTGCTAAAGAGAAAGTGATGGCCGCGGTTGAAAAAAATATTTGTCAGGCTCACCCCCCCCGCGAATGTGACACCTTCATTTTGATTCCGACGTTATGGTGCCGTGCAAAGGCTCCTTTAAAAGTACTTTTCCTTCTTTTTCAATTTGTTCGTTGCCGCGCAGGACACGCCGCTCCCCATTAACAGCATTGTCTTACTTTTTCTTTGAAATAGAATCGTTAGCAATGACCGTGCACTTGTTCATTGCAGTGTCTTCCTCGCTGGACAAGCTAGCCGTGAATTATGCACGAGTGTGTCACGACGACAATTCACTTGTCAGGGTCACAGGAAATGAGCGCTTCTTGCTTATGACAATAAGCCTGTACTGCACGTTTGGATAAACGTTTTAGCTATACAGACGTGCCTTCGAGAGAAAAATGACTCGAAATAATTGCAGGCTGTGGTTGTCTTAACGCAAAAGCAGTATGACATACCACGTCAAGTTTTTAGTTGCGAATGGACGCCAAGGCAACGCGGCCATGATCTCAGGTGTAACATTTTGTATTAGGATCAGTGCTTATATTGTTAGGACCCTTATAAATTTTGTTTGATCTAAAGAAGAGGTTGGTCCAGTGGCGTGTTTTTAAAGCTAAAAATAAACCAAACCTCAATTGACAAATCATTACTTGTATCTCAAAACGAAATGTGCTGTGCAATGAAAATTTTCATCATCAGCACCATCACAGGCCGATCTGATTCTTGCGCAGGGAACAGGCCTATGCCAGTGATATACAGCTACCCAATGTCTTGCGCCAGCGTAAATCCTTACACACCCATCAATTCTGGACAAAAGCACATTTGAGCAGGAACCCGTTTACGTACGCAATTTTTCATATATTGTAAGATTTCACTATAACAATCAATATATCCGCAGATCACCCGACGGCAGTCGTGCATACTTTTTCTATTGACGTTTCTGCTATCATCAAATGCGTTCCCCATTGCTTTTCCAAGGCAGTCTTAACTGGTCGTTGCGATCGATGGAAACACTTTAAAAGAAAGATTTTGCTACCTATCAGAAGAACCGACCATTACCTACGATATTTCATAACTGTTTCTTACAATTTTCTCAGAAAGTTGGACATGCGGCCTCAATTTCCCCAGTCTAATCTCTTCACCGAAATCTCTGGTGCTGTCGGCCGTCAAAATTTTTATTTCCGCCTAGTATACCGGGTGTTTCATCTAAGACTTTGCACAATTTTTAAAAATGGGTTTCTTGAGTTAAAAGAGCGCCTTTTTCAGCATAGCATTGTCTGTGGTGTAGTATATCAGAATACAGCTAAGACGTGCTAACTAGCAGGCTGATTAACTAATATTGAATAGTTAACTTTATAACTGCTACTGTTAGGCTCCTTGATTATTGACAGGCTTGTAGCCCACCGTAAGTAATGTCCATATCAGTTTTTAGAATTTAGAAACTGCGGTTACCCTCGGCGCAGTGGCCCATTAAGTTTTGGCTACATCGCGCCAAAATACATGTGCTTTCGAGAAGCTTGCAGGCAAACCAACCTCCCCAGTGCACACTTGCGATGAATTACACGCCTCTCATTACTAAGGAGCCTAACAGCAACAGTTAAAAAGTTAATTCAGTTTTAATTAACCAACCTGTTAGTTAGCACCTTTTATCTGTATTCTGATTCACTACACCACTGACAATGCTATGCTGAGAAAAAAAAAAACACTCTTCTAACTCAGAAAGCCTATGTTTAAAAATTGTGTAAAGTCTTCAGTGAAACACCCGGTATAAAGAACTATAATATGTGTCATTGTTTACCAGCTAGCGCGCTTTTTTGTTCCCAAGTAAATCGCTACCAGGTTGCTCTCCTCAAAAAGTGTCTTTCACTCCCGTGTGCATGAAAAGAAAGAATAGAACAGCGACTCTCACCCCTGACACACCATGTGCCACCGCAGGGCTTGGGGCAGCACTCGAGTCCCTGGAGGGCGCACTGGTACGGTGTGCAAGTGGAGAAAGCGCAGTCACTGATCTGGCCTTGGGTGCTGGGACAGATGCCCCTCACGGGAGCCGAGGCCGCGCACAGGAGCAGCAGGACGGTCAGGGCAGCGACGGCGTTGCACTTCATTTCGAACGACAGGATCGTCTGGAATCGCTACCTTTTGGCCTCGGCAGGATGCGTCTACGAGTCTCTGACTGCGCCCCTGTCAACTAGCTGCTCTTATATGCCGGCGCCATGGGGGTGGAGACCGGTTTGTTTTGGCTGTCTGAAGTGCTGAACAGGAAAATCCGCAAAAAAGAGCTCTGACTTAATTGAACATTACTTATGGATATTATTTTGCAGTGTAAAGGTTTGTTTCCCCTGCCGCCACGTGTGGAGGCATTGACTTGTTTGCTTGTAATTCGCATGCACAAAAATAAGGAATGGTTTTCTTGGTACCGTCTGGTGGCAATGTTTTGAGCACACTTTCGTTTCTTGATCTCACGTTTCTTTGAGCGTGAGCGAGTCGACAGGAGTGGAAAGGAGGGGGAAACATTTCTTGCTCAGAAACCTCGGTCTCCTTGAAGCAGTGGCCTTCAGTATGGTTTCATCGAACGGTTTGCTCGCTAATTCGGGGAGTTTCCCAGCGTTGGTCAGTTACCTGAGGTGTGCCTTTCGTGATGTAAGCGGGATCGAAGTAACTAAATAAGCGGGATGAATGCTGTAAAAATTATATGTTTTCTCTGCACGCGAGGCGAAAAGGTAGACAGTCGTAAATTTACTATTTAAGTAAAGATCTGGTAAAAGTTTAGGCAGAAATAAAGAAAACACAACGAATTAATGACACTTGTGCTATACAATATTGCTTGTGAAGAAACCTCGTTGAGTTCTTTAGTTTATAACTTAGTAGTAACAAACAAGTGTGAGTTCGTTAAAAAACACTTTACTCATAATCAGCCACCTGAAGTGAGCCAGATTTCTATATTGTTTCCTCCGCCAATAATAAAGTTTTTCACCACCACCATCTATCCTGTTTTTTGTTGTTACTTGCAGAGCGGTACACACAGTGGGAGAATAAGAAAAAAAAAATAGGGGCAATACATGTAAAATACACTAACAGAAAGCCAGAACAGATTAAAAAAAAAAGATACCGACGACATGTCATCCATACAAGGCAGCTCTGACTGAAACGTAACTGATGTTTCTTCAGCACAGCTTTCGCTCTCATTTGTTGAGGATACCGCAGCTTATTTTTCCATTCTTAGCCTCAAAATCAGCACGGAGAAGAAGGCGAGAAAAACCAGTTAATTATGCGCACACCGTCAGTGAATGAAAAAGGGAAAATAATTTTTGCCAAAATTCTATAAACTTGCGAAAGCAGAATTGCATGAACGCTATCGACGACGATAAAGACAGAAAATTCTTTGTCTGTGTCTTCGCGCCGCAGATGGAGGTTGATGGAGACGGCGACATAGAGTTTCTTACTATTACCTAGAGGGAAAGCTGGCGACCCCTCTATGGGAGTTTGCATGGAGACCCCTCGAGGCCACTTCAGCCACCATGGGCGCTCAAAGCATCATGGGGCGGTGAGCTACCGACTGCAGGACTACAACTTTTGGCCAAAAAATAATAGAAAAATAAAGCTGTTAGATAACTACGAATGTCCTAACATTTAATATCTTGTCTAATGATTGCAACAAACGAGCAGAAAAGCATTTAAGTGCAAAGTTTGCCCAAAATAAGAGATGACTAGCTTTCCTATTGGCCAAGTGATGAACACTAAAAAAACTAATATTACGTAATTAACAGGCGCACTTTTAAAAGTAAATATGTTTAAAAAAAATGTTGTTGCTTAGATACTTTAAGAGGTTTTTTAATGGCATTTCGGAAGAGTAAAACCTTTTATTGGCGCGGTGTGTCGTCGCGTTTTCACTACTATGGCTTTTGCACACTGCGTTCGCGCGAAAGTCGTCTTGGAATTTCTTGGAGCGTTTTTGGAATGAAACATCTTAGTAATGACCCTCCGTGTTCCTGAAAAACTACGACTGTTCCGCAACAAGTAGCTCACCGCCCCACGATTCTTTGAGCGTCCATGGTGGCTGAAGTGCAGCGCCGCCAGCTTTCCCTCTAGGTAATAGTAAGAAACTCTATGGACGGCAATGTGCAATGCACAGCGCGAGTGTGTGCTGCAGTTTAAAACGAGGCGTGCTCAGGTACTTCCATGTATCAAAGAGAAAGTACTGCAGCGATAGCGTAGTGCTCTCGTGCACCGTCCATGGAAGCCGATCTGCTTTTTTGCCACCGTTGTTCGAATCCCAGTCGTGGCAATGTTTGTTTGATTAAATTTTCTTTTATTTATTTCACTTGACACACAACCCCAGACATCGTAGGAAACTTGGCACAAAGTAACAAACATCGCAAGATCTTGCTGGGTGATTACCCATCAGAACAGTGCTTTCGCACTTATTAACTTATTGTGTACTTGTACAAACCACGAGAAACCGGGTATCACCAGATGGGTACCCGGCTTAGGATTTTACTTCAGATTAATGAAGGTGGCGGTGACGATAATTGTGTCAAAAGAAAAATAAAATTAGACGTTATTTTCACCTCTTAGGTTAAGGGCGCGAGCAAATGACGGACACTGTAGGAGTAAAGTCACCGAGCGTCGTTTGTTCGCACTACTTCACGTCAATATTATTTTCTATTGATTCGCTCAAATGTCGGTGCTGTTGCAGTTATGCGTTGTTAGCTGTGTAAACAACCTACTAGAAAACGAGCTCGTGTGAAAAGCTCTTAAGTAAAAGGTAAATGGTGCTTATATGCAAACGAAGTTGTGCGCCCAAAGGATCCTACACTGTAAACAAAAATATACCCAAAAGGGAGTAAAAATGGTGGCGGCCACCCTTTTTACTCCATTTGTGAAACATTTACTCCATGAGTAGGGAGTAAAAAGGTGGACTGTCCTCCATTTTACTCCCATGAGGGAATAAGGGAGTAAAAATGAGGATTTACCAGCATTTACTCCAGTGTAGAAAGGGAGTTAATTGTGTCAAATACTCCACCAGTGCCGAAATGGAGTAAAAAACACCATTTTGTGCAATCCGCCACGCCGCCTAGCGTCTCGTCTGCTTCTGGTCAGTTGTCTGATAATGGCGGTGAGTGACGACCGCTTGGTTACCATCGTCGCTGGATCTCTGCTGACTTCTGCTCCTTCACGGGCGCCTGCCGCGGTACAAGATATCGACTTGTCGCCGTTTTCCGCTACAGTACGTTACAAAATTGAATTGCTCCTGTGAAGCCTCCAGTGCTCTAAGGATACCTGCCTTTCCTTTGTGTCGCCACCCCGTTGCTGCCCCCGCTTAGGCCTAATTCTCACAGGCTTTCTTCAGTGTGGTTCTCGCAATGTGTTGTAGCAGATTATGTGTTGCATGAACATGGAACTGTGATAGAACATAGTGTCAACGCTGATTTCTTGATTGAGCTCATGAGGCCACATTTCTCCTCAGCCATGTTTAAAATCCAAGCCTTAATGAAGTGAATATGAAAGCAAACACTGCCATTCCAAACTACCATCAGGTGTATTTTCACCTTTTCTGCTCTGGTTTTGGGTCAAATATAGCGTGGTGCATGACCGTGAAAACTACCCAGCGTCTCCTTTTCAGTTTTGAACTACTGATTATAATGTTGCATCCATTTATCTACGAGCATGGCCAATGAAATGAGCTCGTACAGCAAAAGGAGACGACAAGCAGACGACTCCTGCCGCGTACGCCGCCGCTGTGCTAGCAGACGGCGGAAAGAATGCGTGACGCGGAGTTACGTTAGGGCAGCGCAGTTTCCCAAGTTGGGTTGCCGGCGGCCCGCAGAGCTACTGCCCGTTTCCACCGCTGTCACTGCTGTAAGAATGAGTAAGTGAAAATAAATATGACGCCATTTTTGGGCTCCATCTCTGTGGGTAGTAAAAAAATTACTCCATTTTCACTCCAAAATAACTCCCTTTATACTCCAAAATAACTCCCTTATATAAGGGAGTAAATAAAAAACACCATACATATGGAGTAAAAAAACCTCCTTTTGGGTGTGCGTTAGAGGACAAGCTATTTACTCCCTTTTGGGTGTTTTGTTGCTAACAGTGTAAAGCAGCTGAACCTTCTGCAGGAAACCATTAGCAGGGGTCAGAAGTAGTCAGTATCGTGAGCTTTCGCCCTCACTACATATACATTAGCCTCAAATGAATCTCAGCCTGAAAAAGTAAGGTGAGGTGAGGTCAAAGGGAGCATTAATTTTGTTAATGAGGTCCTCTTGATCTCTAGTTCATGCGAAAGTTTGAGGTTGAGTGGGGCCGTCATTCGGTGAAGTTGACATGTGAGGTGGAGGCTTTTGGCAGTCGCTGTGGTTTTACACTGACTTCATAAGCAAGCCTCTGTCAAAATGAGAACAGCGACAAAACAGCGACGAAACAGCACGCCGAACACACCACGCTATGTCGCTATGTACCAGGGCCATATTTGAATATCACAGCGGAAATAAAAGCAAAGGTACAAACAAGGCCAACAGTTAATATCACGCAGCTGGCATGAGCTCCTAATGCAAAAGCGTCGATCTATTTGGCAACTAATGTCGCAGTGACAGCTGTAAAGGTGCGTTCTCCGAGCTAAACGGCGTGCAGAATTGTCTGATGTTACAACCGCAAAATGCTGCTTATATGCAGCCAAAATTCTACTCAGACGGACCAAGTATTAATGGTCGCTTTCGAGTATGTGTTTTGAGCGCATGCGCAATAATGGCATCAGTGTGCACTGGTATGGAACTATAACCACAGAAGGGCAGGTTACAACTATACCTGCTCCTCTGCCGCGGAGATGAAGGTGAAAAATTACATTTTTTAAAATTGCATTAGTGTCCAATATTTATTCTAATTTTGGTATTATAAAAAAAGCTCGCCTTTTACTTCACTGGCTCTTTATGCTCTGTGCGCTATACCTAACAGAGAAACGCTGCTACAGCGCGCCTATATTCAAAGCTGAGCTTCAGTGTAGGCCATGGGCTCTGAGCGGAGGTCTCGCGGCACGTGCAGATCCTCCGCCATGGAAGACGCGAGACAGTCTGCTCAGCTGCAGTCAGCACCCGAGATTCGGTGCGCTCGTGAGCATGAGGAGGAGCGTCGGCAACGGAAAAATCCGGCCATACGTGAGCGGAACGCGAAGCCGCTAAGCAGCGTGGTCCAACCGAGAATCGCCGCCATGAACGCAGAATAAGTTTGGGAGAGTCGCAAGCGTAAGATGGAAGCATCGGCCGAGCAGAGATACATTGTTTACGAGTGTGGGTACCGGACAATTAGGAGGAAGTTCTCCCGGCTTCTCCTACACTTCGTTCAGGATACTGGTGACAGTATCCTTTTGACTCTCGTGGGGGGCGCTTGCATATACAATACAATACAATACAATACATCTTTATTTTCCAGAAGACAACTGGATGGTCTCTTGGGCTAAAAGCTACACAAAAGCTTGACGAGGCCCAAGAGACCAATACAAGGCAGCAGCGTAAATAATAGAAACATAATAGATGAATAGTACATAGGAAGACAGTAATAGGGTAATAATAAAACAGTTACTGTGACAAGTAATAATGATGTCAATCACATAAAGCAACCAGTAATGAACTGAAACCAAAATAAAACAACTGAAAAGCACATACGCGGAAACAAAAAAAAATTAATGGATCAAAACTGCACAAAATAGGAATGTAATTGTTTTTTGTTCAAGCCCACTGTGTGTCTGTATTTGTTTAGTATTGTAGGGAGGTTATGGGTAAGTGACTGATATTTATAAAATGTACGAAAATGAGGAACTGCCCACGCATCAACATTTCTTGTTTGCACGCTAATATTTCGTCGCTCTAAGGATGCCAAGGACGTTAGAAGGTTAGTAACTTCAGGGGAGGAAAAGTAGATTGAATGTAATAGGCGAAATTCATACAACTTGTCTACACTTATGATATTGAATGATTCAAATGCACTCTTTGTAGTTTCCATGGGCTCAATATTTGCTATGTAACGGATGATTTTTTTCTGTAAAACCAGGAGTTTATTTAAATTGATTTTGGTGGTTGTGCACCAAACTAGACTGCAGTAGGCCTCATATGCTTGGATAGGCCTCATAACTGTGCCATAAACGCTTGACTTTAATTATTATTTAATGCACCGTAACGGCAGACCATTTGCCGGCCTATTTAACGTAAGGCTAACCCAATCTGGGTTCAACAGCAACCTCAACTAGATCTCCCGATTCGCCGTTCACTTTGCGGGCCTGGACTGTCGGCAGAGCCGCCGCATCTTACACGTGTGCGAACGGATGAACAACGTGCTCGCAAAGTCAAACAAGAGTGGCAACGCCGCGGCAGGCACAGCTTTTCGCTGAATTGTTAATGTTAAGCAGTTTCTTAGCCGCTGTGGATTTTTATTTTAATTTATTTTTAAGGACTTGGCAGCCTTCTTGATCCGTGCACACTAACGCTTCAGCAATGATAGAATGTAAAGCCTTGTACTGCCTTTCCTGTGAGCAAGACATCACTTTTTTAATCTATGCTGTTGCACAATGAACAATTATTGTATTACCAGCGCTACAAAACCTAACAAAATAAATGAGAGTTTACACAGACAAAAACATGCACGGCAATCGTTTTTTCAGCTCCCTAGACAACTGGTATGCTTTCCAGAATATATCAAAATCTGTTCTCCGTGCAACGCATTTAATCGCATCGAAACAAGAGAATCTGCAGTGGGTAGGATGAAATGAAAAACGAATACTTGTGGCTCTCGAAGTTGTATAGAAAACAGAAAATCGCCCCAGCCAACCAGCAGCTCTCTCTCGAAGAATGGAAGGAGCGGCTGGGAGAAGAGAACCACAAGCAGCAATCGCAGTGCTCGGCAGACCTGCTCAAACTTCTGGGACAGATTGAACAAATTCTTGGGCATACCCAAGGGCAGGGTTTAATAAAATACCGCTGATATATATTTTTTGATATTGTCACTTGTGTTACATCGATTATAAATGCTCTCCTCGGCGATTATCGTAGCACTGTCATGTGATAGGTAGTCTCGAGACTACCTATCACATGACAGTGGTCTCGAGACTAGCATAGGTAGTCTCGAGACTAGCCCGAGACTACCTATCACATGACAGTGCTACGATAATCGCCGAGGAGAGCATTTATAATCGATGTAACACAAGTGACAATATCAAAAAATATATATCAGCGGTATTTTATTAAACCCTGCCCTTGGGTATGCCCAAGAATTTGTTCAATCTGTCCCAGAAGTTTGAGCAGGTCTGCCGAGCACTGCGATTGCTGCTTGTGGTTCTCTTCTCCCAGCCGCTCCTTCCGTTCTTCGAGAGAGAGCTGCTGGTTGGCTGGGGCAATTTTCTGTTTTTCGATTAGGAACTCGTGCTTTTCGCGCCCCGCCAGGATCTCTAAACAAGCTTGGAGCCCTCGAAGTGCTGCCAGGGCAACAAAGCCGAAACATTAGTGTCAACAGTTATGTGAATGTTCTTGAACTATTCACGTAGTCATAATCATGTAAATTTACTCATGGTACACACTACAAATCCAAGACACACTTCATATCTGTTATGCACAAGAACAATAGAGATGAAAACGGTAAAATCTGCTTTTATCACTATACAAAGGAGTGAACAGGGTATGCAGCGTTTGTGAAATCTGTGCAGCCTGGAAGGTTCGACTTTGAGATGTGCTATTGCAGATTGTTCCAGAAATCCAAGAGTTTGCCGGATCAAGAGTGAGGGGCATGGCCATCTTTCTGGGATATTACAAGTGCCTTGTGCAGTGCAAACATTTTGGAGTTGGATATTTACAAAGTCTGCACGTCGTTGTTTGTAAACCTATACACTTGAGTTTGCAAGGGCGTATATAAGAAACAAGCTTAAAATATGTGCTTACTCAGGTGTATGATTAGGTGTATGATTAGGATCCTTTTTTATGTCTTTTTACTTTTTTCATGTTGGCAAAAGCTATAAATGGCATTTTACGAATAAAAAAGCCAGCGCGTGTTAAGAAGGCTTTGTTATCGAGCTCGGTCAGCCGAAGCCTTTCTGGAAATTTTGTAGTCCTTTTTGTGCTGGAAACGCCCATATCAACCCACAAAAAGTGTGGACTACACACTTTTTCCAGTAATGGCAGAACAGGCTGTCAGAAAAACAGAAAGACACACTTCGTCCTCTATTGGAACGGGAAATATTTGCCATGTTGACCGAAGTGACACTTTGTGCCCGTGAAGATATTCAAGGGCTGAGTGCGTGCGCGCACATGGAGATTACGCGGGGCCGCCACACCTTTCGGAGTTCCGGTCGCGCGTCCGGAACCACTCGTGAGATAAAAAAGAGCAGTGCGAGCGGAGGAACGAGGTTCAAGTTCTTACACAGCAGCAACAAATCCGGCAAGTAACGCTTTGTTTCCCGTGACGTGTGTATTACAGAGCTCGCTAACCCTGAAACCTCCAAGGTCATCGTGTCTTTGAGCAGGGGCAACGCTTCCAGAAGCTGACTAGTTGGTTCGCGCCGCTACAGCCATCCCGACGAGTGGTGGTGCGAATGCATCCGCGAATTGCACTCGGTGTCTTCCTCCGGTCTGTCGGCGGCTCTGAGGCAACGCCGGAGAAGCGACGCCGGACGGTATCTGGCTTCCGAGGAGTCCTCGCTCCCTCCAGGAGGGGAGGTGCACGTCCGGCCAACGCTCACCGTCTCCGTGGCCGTCCAGGATATCGCGACGCTGGCGGCGGCAGCATATCCGCGGCGGATGATGTGCCATATATCTCCGCATCTCGTCCGTCACAGCGTTTCTTTCACGGTGCGGTGCGCGCGCAGACAGTCCGATCTGCCAGAAGCGGCAGAAGCAGACCGGCCGCCCGGATCCGTTGACAGGGGACCAGCGGTGCTATCTTGGGGAACCGCTCAGTCGCGCACGACTCGGGTTGCGTCGTCGTCGTTTCTGAGCTAAGATATATCCGCGTGCACGGACACACACACACACACGCACAGGCGCGCCCACGGTCTGCGGTGGCATGCGGAGACGACGGTAGCTAGCTGCAGGAGTCGGTCTGTTGCGAAGAGGCTTGGCAGTGGGAGGCAGAAAGTGTGGAAATGGCTGCGCTCTTGACCAGAGCGGGCCTGTGCTTGCTGCTCGTGCTACCACTTTTGGGAGCACTGGCAAAGGAGAAGAAATTCCGGTTTTTCAGGTGAGTGCCCCAGCTGCATATAGAGTGCTTGCTTTGCTAAGTATGCATAGTTTCGGGTTGGTGCCCTCAATACTGAGCGAGGTTTGCACTGGTCGCTACTACTTGCAAAACTGAAGGAAACTGTGAACGAAGTTACATATGGTTCGCTGGTTCACTGCTGCAGTATGCGGGATATAGGCTAACGCAGCAGGAATCTTTGAATTCGCCTTTTAGGGATCACACCTGTAGGACTGTGATAGACGTAACTACGTACAGGTATGAGTGGAGAATCGCTGAGCCAAGTGTCAGGCAGTAACTCTATGTCCTCTAGAACAATGCACGGTTATTATGACCATATACAAAGGAGACCGAACGTAATTTTCGCCCCTAAATCAGAGGCACGTGTTTTGAATGGCCAGGCTACTGAAGCACCTTAAAAATTTAATAGTTAAAGTAGGTACCACGTTATTAAATATGGATGCCATGTGTACATATATCTTTTATTATTTTCAGAAAATCTGTCAAGGGAAAACACGATGGTAAGTCTCATATTTCAGTAGCGAGCACTTTTTACTATTGCTTGCTAAGCGTAGTGCTTCATGAAATTTTTGCTGAAACACGCTTCACTCTGCAGTACAGTGCAATGCAGTTTCAGTGCTGTGCGGTCCATGAATATGTCTCGAATTAAGGGTGTGCTGCAAAAAGAAGAAAAAAGGTTTTGCCTAACTGCCATAAAAGAGCACTGGTACACTCCTGTAACACTTAGATGCAGAATTACAATAAATGCGAAGGATATCTACAATTTATATTTATGACCTGGCGCACTTACAGAGAACTATTTAAGCTCTTCAAGAGTGCTCACCACTAACTCTCTGAAATTTGGTGGGAGATGTATTATAGAGTCAGTTTCTTCAGTTGGGCATAAGAAGACGGATTCGACACATTTCTCTCAGACTCCGCCTTACAGAGAGAAACACTTTGTTTTTTAGTTATCTACACGAAGAAGAAGCATGGTCGGTAAAAATCAAGGATTTGACGCAAATTAGCATCCGAACAACAGAACAACGTAATTTTAGTTCTAGGTTTATCCAGTTTGAGAGATCTGGACATTGTAGGCTTAAGCGACCTGGATTACAGTTGTACTGCAGCCCTCTCTAGCAGCACGCCAACAATGGCCCCGCATTGGTCGAATACCGGGGAATACTGGCACCAATAAAGACACTTTATTAACGTCTGACCGGGGAGCTGCTCGATAAACTTGTGTGAGCTAATGCACTACACTGGCTTTCCAATCAGCAGCCAGTAATGGCGTACAAGCTTACTGACTAGCTTCGTTGGCATTCCATGGCTATTATAATGTATTCCATCCAAGATTCCTCATTGGCTTATTCATCACAGGTAACCCGTCCAACTCATCGGCTATCCAGTATTTCCCGCGCAAGCACACATCGACCAAACTAGTTAACCACTGAAGGCGTGAATAAAAGGGAGAGAGAGAGAGAGGGAAATAAACGGAAAGGCAGGGAGGTTAACCAGGCGATGCCCAGTAGGCTACCCTACACTTGGGGATGGGAACAAAGGGGACAAGAGGAAAAAGAGCGGCAATGAAAATAGTTTTCTAAGTGTCCAGCGTCCACTACGTCACGGGGACAGAGGGCGCGCACTGAAAACGTAAAGATTATAGACGGGAATAGAAGGCGTGAATAAAAAATGCGAACGTTTAGCCGGTGGCGTGGCACGAGCAATTCAGCGAGTAGCTGACATGCGGTGCTCGGTTTGGCCGTGAAACCTATCACGTTGGCGCTTGACTTCATGCACGGCTGGGTCTTGTCGCCTCTCAGGCTTTCGCTCTCGGTCGCGGGTACCTTTGCGAGCGGTCCCGGACGCCTGCTCAGAAGCTAGCGCCTGCCCCACTAGTTGCTTCTCGTGCGTATTGTGGATAAGCGCACAGTGCGACCACGCGGTTAATTCGCTGCGCGCGGCGTCAAATGCGGCGAAGATCTACTGTGGCGTCATGCCATCTGCAGCGAAGCGCGTGGCACTCACATGCCACCGGCACGTGGGTAGTACGGGTTTACTATGCAACCCGTAGTAACCTCGCGGCAATCAGCAGTGGGGAGCAGGGGGGGTGGGGGGGGGGGGGGGGGGTGTCATATGTCTGCTCCGGGAAGCTACAGACTATGTGACATATACAGGTCAAGTAGAGTATACACAGCGAGAAAGAATAACAGAATTCAAGTACAGTGTTTCACCTAAGACTTTACACAATTTTTACAAATAGGCTTTTTCAGTTAAAAGAGCACTTTTTTCGGCTTAGCATTGCCAGCGGTATAGAGTACATCAGCATACAGCTAAGACGTGCTAACAGCAGAATGGCTAACTAACATTGAATAGTCAACTTTTTAACTATTACTGTTAGGTTCCTTAAATACTGAGAGGCGTGCAGCCCATTACAAGTAATATCCATATCAGTTTCTAGAATTAAAAAAAATTTGGTTATTTCGACGAGTTCCACGCACTGGGGAGGTTGCTCTTCTTGCAAGCTAATGGAAGCGCATGTATCTTGGCGCGATGTAGCTCAAATTTGTAGGGCCACAGCGCCGAGGGTAACCGCTTTTCCGAAATTCTAAAAACTGATATGGACATCATTTACAATGGGCTACACCCCTTTCAATAATTATGGAGACTGACAGCAATAGTGAAAAAGTTAACTATTCGGTATTAGTTAATTAGCCTACTAGTTACCACATCTTACCTGCATTCTGAGGTACTACACCACTGACAATGCTATGCCGGAAAAAACGCTCTTTCAACTTAAAGGGGCTATTTTAAAACAAATGTCTGAAGTCTTAGGTGAAACACCCTGTATACGATTCTTTGATGCTCACGCCGCTCAAGATGATATTTACGTTGTTGCATTGTGTTCTATTTCTTCTAAGCGCACGGTCACCGAGTGTCTTATTGGTGTTTTTTTCATTAATGTGCTCGCCATTATTAAGCTCTAAAGTCGAATTACTGCGAATTTTATCTTGGCATTTCTTTTTTTTTTGCACTCCGTCAGTTGTGAAAAGATTGCTTAGAAAGAAAAGAAATTCAAATGCTTTTGCGCAATTGAAGCAACGTTACGCGGTTAAACCCTCGCGCCAGAGAAATACCGTAAATCGGAATTGCAAATCCAAACTTTTACTTTTCTGTAGGCAATAGTTCAAATATACTGCATAAAACTTTCTTTAGGTACTTAGTACTTCCAGCGCTTTGTACACAGTTGCGTACGTAGTGAACTCGCAGCTTTTTCAGAGTGTGCTCAGGATGCACTATTTTCTTCGTTTAAGGATAATATAGCATCCTTCACCTTGCATATAGGGTGTTTTTTTTTTTATGCCAACTAACGAAAGCACCAAAAAGTATTTCTCCAAAAGTGTTGGTGCACGACTTCTCTTGTTGACACACTTTGGCCCAGTACTAATGCCTGCCTTTCTTTTTCTTACGTACTGTGCATCTTAGACATATAAAACTATTCCACGACGCCTATAGTGTGTTGATTTCATAAATCCTGGTGCTTAAATTTTACAGTTTCCAGCAATTTTGATAGGCTGTAATAAATTTTGTATCTGTGTGTCAAAAGGTAGCCACTGCTGTTTTGCTTCGGAAAGTAACGAATCGACTTTTCTGTGGCTTGGTTATGCTGTTAACGAGTAAAAATCTTTATTTTTTGTATCGAAATGTTTCATGGTGCCTGAATGGATTAAAGAAGTTAAGCCAAAAAGATCACAATCTTCCATGTGCTTCCAGGCTTCTGTACTAGAAACACAGAACTAAAAATGTTCCAAATGATGGCTCCGCCCGCAGTCTTATCTTTTGAGTGCCTGTTTCATGCAGAAATAGAGGAGACCTGCGCGCGGCCATGTCAAAATGGTGGAAGATGCTACAAGGAAAGATGCGCCTGTACGCACGGATTTCGGGGAGAATTTTGCGAATATCGTAAGTATATTGCAAAATTGCTAAAAATTCCACTTCTGCATCACAATCGCACTGTCGCAGAAAATTTTTGTCATATGCCACGCTCTGCGGCACATCTACAATGTCTTAGAAATCTTAACCTGCGGCTACGTCGGTTGCTTTGTTTAGATAGTAATAAATATTTTCCATAGGTTCCACCATGGGCCTAGACCTTACTTCTAAGACGCTCAAACATTTATAAAGTGATGTGTTTTCTTATTTAATCTCAGTGACATGATGAGGTGAGCAAAGTAATGCGCTTGGTGTATGCTAGACGTCACGGTGGATTTAGTGAGCCTGCACGAAAGTATTCCAGCGCTAATCATGTTTCAAAACACTTTTAGCGATCTAACAGCACAAATTCCGCGCAAGTCAGGTGCGGCATACTGAAAACAAAGTCATTCAGGAGCGGGAAATGTACTGGCTTCACTTACTGGTCTGTTATGTTGATGAAAGTTCTGCACGTGTTTTGCCCGGAGCCTTATGGGTGCCTTCATGAGTATGATCAAGCATTGCTCTAATTCTGCATCATATTTTGCCTCAACAATTTCCTTACTGTCGTGTCGTCGCAAATGGGACAAACCACAAGCTTACTCATTTGTTTTTCTATGTGATAGAAAGATATCCAATGACTTTGGATATCTTTATCGTATACAAATAATTACCTTGAGTTATTATTGTGTTACTTAGAACAGGCATACTGTTTAACGACTTGGAAAGCAGATTAGAAGAGCTTTCAGTTAGAGCGAGCACAAGCGACAAACACTTTGAATCCCGACTACAAAATTATGGCAGCTGTGTGCCAATAAAGAGCAACACTGCGTGCGATGCACACTGCCTTGCACGTTACATCTTTTCCAGAAGGAAGAAATAGAAAGGGATGCATGAGGAAGCTACTTTTTGAGAACGGGAAATGCTAGTTGAAGCAGGCGTAGAGCAGTACAAAAATGAGGCGCTGTTTTCACAAGTTCTTTCAGTCTGCACCTTGCACTAGCCAACCTCGCCACTCACTACTGCTCCGTGCTTTCAATCACGACTGCGAGTGCTCAACTCTCTTTCACTATTGCACACCGTAGCCATGTCCCTGTGCGACCTCCAGCGGACCGGCTTCCACGGAACGTCCCAGTGCAACCACACCCGGCTGGCCAGCACCTGCGTGCTCGAGTGCAACCGGGGTCTGCGCTACGAGTATCTGCCACCCACCAACGTGTACACGTGCAGTGCTGACGGAGTGTGGTCACCATCGGTCTTGCCGCGCTGCATCGATGGTCAGTAGAGCATACGCGAGCCATACACACAACGAGCGGGATGCTTTCTGCTTTCGAGTCCTTACATGTGCATCCCTTTTCCCCCTGGATCGGGAGTCTTCCGATTCACCTGTATCACAGCTCTTTGTCAATGCGTCTATCCCCTAGCGGACATGAAAACTTTAGACAGGCCAAGGGGTTAGATTCACTTGCATTATGCGCGCGTACTAATCTCGAGAATTTTGCAGTGACTATAGCTAGTACTTTCCAGTATATATATGGAATCATAGGTACAACAAAAAACAGTGTGCGCAGGGGCACCCGCAAGGCTGCTGGTCCAGCTTGTGAATTCAATGGAGGTACTACTCTTGGGTTATAACTCATACGTTCGCCTAATGTCTCCACAGAGGCTCAGGAGCAGCTCAAGAACGGTGGTTCGCCCTCGCGCAAGCCCTCGAGCGGCACCTGCGCTGTCTGGGGCCGAGGCCACTACCGCACCTTCGACGGGTCCCTGTTCAGCTTCCGCAGCCGCTGCCGACACCTTCTGGCGCACGAGTGCCGCGGGGACACGTTCAGCGTCCACGTGAGCGACGGCCACTGCCCCGACGACAGCGCGGGGCTCCTCTGCCACCGGGCCCTGGACATCTACGTGGAGGGCCAACGCTTTGGCTTCGAGCTGGACCCGCCGCGGGTCACGCTGGGAAACATCTCCGCGCCATTGCCCACTACGCTGGAAGGTCTTCGAGTCGACTACGTCGCTGGAAGGATCGTCGCCAGCAGTGAGCTGGGATTCACGTAAGCGCGTATACTTCACTTTTGCTTTGTACTGTCAGCTCTGTAGACTGGAGCGGGATTAAGAGAGAGACGCTAGGCCAGCCTTTTTTTCTGTACGACTACCGAAGCTCTTATTAATGTGCTGAGGTAAATCAATCCATGAATTGCCCGTAGAGCTCTACGGCGAACCAAAGTAAGCCACTGCAAGCCGCAACAATAATTTCTAACAACCGTGAGATTGAGGCTATGGACAAGGTTTTCGCCGAGCGTGCAAACTTCAATATAGACTGCACAGAAGGAGATTTCTGTTACTTCGGCACGCTAAACGTACAGGTAAAACAGCTGTAAGGGAGTTATGTAAAGTTAAAAGAAAAATGTCACTCAAAAGGGTCCTGTATTGGTGTTCATGGGATGCGAAATTCACGTGTTCAAATAATTACTACAACTGGAAATATATTATGAACCGGATCTTAACTCGTGTCAAGGTGTCACAACAAGCATCACTGTGAGCGCTGCTAAAGAGAGGTGTGGTAAATTATTCCAGATATTGCCGTCCTAAGAAAATAAAACGCGTCTTGCACAAGCTCACAATTCCACCCGTTTCACCCTCTCCTTCAAACCAGTGTAACGTGGAACGGTCAAGACTTGGTGGAGGTGTCCGTGGATGCGTCGCTGAAAGGCAGCATGTGCGGCCTCTGCGGCCAGTATGACGACGACCCGACAAACGACTTTGTCAACAACCATGGTCGCCAGGTCACCTCCAGGTCGGCCTTCGTGGACAGCTGGAAGAGGAATGAGCTAGAAGGTTAAGGTCACGACTTTGCTTCTTCTAAAAGTGACACCAAATAACCCGCATCACGTGTCCCCCATAACAGCTATAACAGGTCAAAAGCAAACTTAAGCTTCCGGAAACGGCCTAAACTATCGGGATTTGGACTTGTACTTCCTCGCAAAGGAGTTGAATGCAAAAAAAAAAAAAACATCTCTTCATTATTATCAACCATTCATTCTTCATCGTGCTGTGCGGCGTCTATCCATGACTACAGTTGAACCTCGTTATAACGAAGTTGAAGGGGCTCGGCGATTCCTTCGTTATAGCCATAGTTTCGTTATAGCCCGTGTTGATCGAGCTTCTAAGGAGAACCGTCATTCCTTCGTTATATTAATACTTCGTTATAACGAGTTTCGACTGTATAACTAGCTGTCCGCAATTTCATTTCCTGGCCGCAGGCGCAAGATCATAATACTCGAATGTTCTTTTAAGAACACCAAGCTATGACCTTAAGCTCCTGCAGCGATTGCATGGTATTCAAGTTCTGTGACTGCTGTTTTGGCTGACGCTGCGTTGTTCTTTATTCCAGAGGACTGCGAAGACATTTTCTTCGATCCATCCCAGCAGAAACCCAGTGAAGAGCTCGTGCTTGAGGCGAGACGGCTTTGTTCCAGAGTCACCGACAAAAGATTTGCAGCTTGCCACAAGGTAAGGGATGGAGACTGATCACTCGACAACGTTTCCTTTCACCTGCCTAGCACGCGTTCTCGAAGCATTGTGACCCGAGTGCAAGCATCAAGTACCACACAAAGCCTTACACGCATTTCTTTTTTTTTTTCCATTTCCACAAGGTGGTCGATCCCAAGCCGTACGGAGATATGTGCCTAGAAGATTACGTGTCCTGCCTGGGTGATAACGCCTCCAACTGCCGATGCAGTGCGCTGGCAGAGTACTTCCGAGAGTGCGAACGTCTTGGAGGCAAACTGGAATCTGTTTGGAGGAGGCACGATTTCTGCCGTAAGTTACTTATTCACATTTTTTTTTTCGCTTCGAAGCTTCGTAACATTGCGAATCAAGTTCTCACGAACTCAATGAGCAACGTTCTGACGAGTACAGGCGAACGCCACGTCGAATCGGTGATGAATCAACATAGAACTCTTTTCTTTGGGTCTTGCAGCGAGTGCTGCAGGAGATAGTCGCAGAACATGACCAAGTATTTTACATCAAGGCTGTTAGTAGCTCACTGTTAGTGTCCCACCGTGACGATCCGAAGGCCTTCAAAATTTGGGCCAGCCAACATGCCGTGCTTCGAAACATGAAGTCTATAGGAGTAATGTTACTGGGTTTTTCGATAAGGTCCGGATAACTAACAATCGCTGATAATTGTTACGGCACAGCGGCTCGCTGTCCGGCGGGCATGGTGTACACCCAGTGTGGCGCATCGTGCACACGCACATGCCGCAACCCGGACGTTTCGTGCGAGTCGCGGCCCTGCGTGGACGGCTGCCACTGCCCCGAGACGAAGCTGTTGCATGATGGCCGCTGCATTCGCCAGGAGCAGTGTCCTTGCTCACTGCACGGCAGGGAATACCGGCCAGGGTCACTCGTCAAGCAGGAGTGCAACACGTGGTGAGTGCGCTCTTCGGGGTGTGCCATGACAAAGCACAGTAGGGGGTCGTTAAAGTACAACACGAAAACATTGTTTCTTGACGGGACACTTGCACAAGGGGCGCGTTAGAAATAAGTGGCATTGCAAGGACGCCGTCTCGGTGACACTGTGAGAAACTGATCTCTCTGAACCTGCGCTGCACTTAATGTGACTATGATTTTTATTTTTTCCCATGAGATTGCAAATAATACCTGCAACATTGGTTCATTTCTGTACAAATATGTTGTGTTCTGGGAGCTCAACGTTCCCAAGCTTCCAACGGCCTGTGAAGGCCGTCATGTGTAGGGGAGGGCGCCAGATATGTTTTCGCCCACTTGAAGTTCTTTAACGTGCATTGACGTCGCACAGTTTAGGCAGGCGTTTCTTCATCTCCCTCCAACGAATACGGCCGCCGTGGCCGGGAGTCGATCCCACGACCTTCGTTTCAGCATAAAGGCCACAGATATTGAGCCACTCCTGCTGGTTTTCTTCAGATATGAAAAGTTCTTTGGCTGAAAGTATATTGTTGACCAGGGCGATGTATTTTTACACGGAGAAAGTCTCTCGCACAGCCATCACTGTAAACGTAAAAAAAAAAAAAAACTAGCAGGGTCGTGAGTTCCCTCAGGAAATACCGTACAGACGCTTTCTTTGAGTGTGCATTTACACAGTGAGTGCAGAGAAGGGGAGTGGCAGTATGTGTGTTTGCACAGTGAGTGCAGAGAAGGGGAGTGGCAGTGCACCACCAAGGAGTGCCCGTCGCGGTGCGTGGCCAACGGGGACCCATTCTACTCGACCTTCGACGGCAAGGCGTTCGAGTTCAGCGGAAGGTGCCCTTACTACCTGGTGCTGTCGCAGAACTTCAGCGTCGTTCAAGAGACCGGTCATTGCCACAACGTGAAAGTCACCTTTGCGAAGGGCTCTGACGAAAGCGCGCTGGACTGTTCCAAGACGACCACCGTCACCATCGGAGACGATATTGTTGTCCTCGCTCACGAGAAGGTGAGGATGATATATGTTGAGGCATGTACCAAGAACCATGCTCAAAAGTGTGCTGTGCGCGCACTTATAAATTTCATCTTGTTCGACTTTACTTTTAAGGTGTTCGTGAACGACAAGCAAGTCGGGCTTCCCTACTCCAGCAACATCGTCGTTGTGTACAAGCCTTCCTCTGAAGTAACGCTGGTAAGACAATCAAAGCTTTGGACACTATAGATGTTTAATGGTTATTTAAAGAAAAAAAAAACCCTATCTTGCCCTTTTACACGTGTATTTTTTTTTTGCCTTTAAAGAACTAAACGTTATTTATACTGCATAGTATGAAGTGCAGTAGTGGTATTTATAAACTATTTACAGAAGTCGTCTTCCTCCGCAAGTGGCTGGAAATTAACACTGATAAAGTCGCTAGGCTCATTTCAAAGAAAAAAAATGTTTTCAGTGACTATTTTTTAGAGAGCCGATTAAGATCGTGAGCTCTGGCACTATATAGGCTTCTAGATACTTCACATGCGTAAAGCTCCTTCGTAGTCTTGGGCACAGGGTGCAGTTGCATTGAGCTCTCCGCATTAACTTCTCTTTCTCTCCACTAAGAAGCAAATGTGAAATTCTGCCGCCTGTTGGGCGGCTCTGTCAGGATCACATCGACTGCACTGTAGTGCTCTTCGCAGGCACTGAACCAATGAACGTATCATGAGTACTTCTGAAGTTGAGAGCAAGGTTTTTCGCAGTCAGCGCATAAAATCATTCTGGAGGCCTCGTTCAAGTTCGAAAGGTCACCGCTGTATCTCTTCGCAGGCGTCGTTCTCCAACGGGGTCGTGCTGCAGTGGAATCGCAAAGGTCGCCTGCACATCGACAGCCCCGCGAGTCTTAGCGGCCAGCTGCAGGGCCTCTGCGGAACCAACAACCGCAACCAGAAGGACGACTTCCTGACGCCTGCCGGTGACGTGGAAGGAAGCGTGCGTGCGTTCGCCGACAAGTGGAAAGTGGACGCGTCGTGCGACGAAGAGGAACGCCTCGAAGAGCACCCCTGCGAGCGGTCGCCGCAGAAAGCGCCGCGGGCCAAAACTCTATGCAAGGAGATCCACGGGGACGCCTTCCGAGGTGCGAGCTTTTGTACAGCGCCTGCGATACGACCATGAGGGCTAGTTTGGGAAATGCTACTCTATTCGACATGAACTCTGGAAAGTATGCTAAAGCAGAGGCAGAACAAAGCCGAGGGTGGAGGCGGCGGGAGGTAGGGAACCTACTTGGAACTTTGCCCCTCCTGGAATGGGGTCTTGGCCAGGTAGAAAAAGGTTGCACTTTATTCATCGCACCCCGTAGAACTCGAATAGACGTCAGTCTTCGAATCATTTGAAGCGAACATTTCCTTTCCAGTTTTGCAGCCGCGCTTTCTCAAAAAGAAACCTGTAACGAAAGAAACGAGAGGAGGTTATCATTACACACTGCTTCTGTTTCGATCTACCACTAGGAATCACCAAGTGTTGCACCACTGTTTATATTTGAAATTCGGTGTCATTCCGCTTGCCTGGCGTAGGAATCTTTCCGCCTATTTTAGCTCGACTCCATGGCAATAATGAAAATGTGATTAAAAACAGCTCGCAGAAGCAGGACATGGACGAGTCGACATACAGAGAGCGTTTTCCTTGCTTTTTTTTCTAATCTCTGCTTTTCATCAAGTTCTCGTGTCATCACCTAGCCCCACTATAGACAGTTGCCATGGCAGCACTGTACCGTAGTATCAGAACTTGAACACTCAAACTTCCGTAGCTGGTACTCACTTAGGCACCGTTCTCATTACAACAGGACGTCTTAGAAGGGAGTCCGGAGTAGAGGTCCGTTTATACATCGTCTGTGTTTGACGTCACGCAGAGTGCCATCAGCTAGTGGATCCGGAGCCCTACCACAAGGCCTGCATGCACCAGACATGCTCGTGCGAAGGGGCCCTCAGTGACTGCGTGTGCCCTTCAGTGGCAGAGTACGCGGCCGAGTGTGCCAGGAAGGGACGCCTCACCGAGTGGCGCCGTCACATACCTCTCTGCCGTAAGTTCGCATACAGCCGTGATTCCTTTGTTGTTGTTTTTCTTACTAGAGTTTACAGGTTGAAGAAAAGAAATCGTCACTGTCCGCAACGAAAGCGAATTCCTGTCTGAAAGCCTTGCTTTCAGCGGGAATTGTAAAAAAAAAAAAAAAAGAGGTTTGAGTGTTCGAGCAGTGAACACTTAATAGGCAGCAGTGTCCGGATTCCTTAAGATAGGGGACCTTTCAGCTCTTAGTCCCGCTGGTAATGGCTGTTGTTTTTGATTGGTACCTGCTTGTCTCCCAAGATGTGCACACATGTCTGAAGTGGCATGATTGGCTACAGAGGACGTTTTTAGCCGTGGGAGAACGGTAACCTGCTCGTTAGGCGCGGCAAAGGCTCCGCTCGTCTCATTTTATAACGACAACACTCGGTCAGATTTTGTGCGGTGCTCGCGTGTGTACTTGTGGTGTGTGCTCGTTTGTCACTCCACTATTCACTCATAATTAATAACAGGTTCAAAATTTCTGAGGTCGCTAGGTCCCCTTGAATGCAAAATTAAAATTTCGGCACACACTGATTTGACCTTTGCCCAACTGAGTCCTGCAACCTGGCGTTCTCCTTAAAGGCGCCGCCTGCCCCAGCGACATGAGGTGGACCGAGTGCGCCCGACAAAAGAGCTGCTTCGAAGTGGCGCTCGGCGACCGGGCGAACTCGTCGTGCGTGGAAGGCTGCGTGTGTAAAGACGGATACGAGAAGGACAAACTGTGTCTGCCCGTGGATTACTGTCCCTGCCTTCACGAGCATAAACAGTTCCTGCCGGGCAGCATGCAGAAGAGGAACGGTCAGCTCTGGTAAGACCCCGTTGTCAGGACAGGCTCGGAAGTTCGTTCTGTAATTGATAGTATCTGATTTTTGTTCGAGTGCATTATATACGTACACGTGCGACATTCATGAAACGTAAAATGTGTACCTTAACGAATAAAAATAAATGAGATGACAATGTATAGATACAAAAATCCATGTCCCTGAGAAGTCACCCCGAGATAGCGCTATTGCAGGCGCAGCAGTTCTGCTAAAAACCTCAACGTCACACCTTTTCGAGTATTTTGTGAATCATACACTATTCGGTGCTCAAGACTGATGCTTGTTCCAGATTCGTCATTCTGGGCTTCTTTTCAGCGTTCTGCTAGTTAAGGGGGAATCCTCGTCAACTACGAGAGGCGACCGTAAACTTTTCTAGGGCCCTTCCGCAAATTTCTATAAAATTCCTTTTGTAATACAATCTGTATCTAAAAAACTCAAACATGTACTAAGCAAATGCCCCTAATCAAAGAGTACAGGACCCGCCTAGATAGAAGAGACAGCACCAGCACACAGAAACAATCCGTGTGTTCTGGGCTACTTGGAAGGCGGACAGATTGTTAGAAAAACGGACGCCTTCGACACTCATTTTACACCTCTTCTTTCTGGCACTGTCGATTGGTGCAGCGAGTGCGACAACGGCGAGTGGGACTGCTCCGATGACGAGGAGGGAGGGCATCAGCCTGACTCTCCAGCGCCCACCATTTTCGAGGAGGGCCCGCCCCAGCAGCAGTGCGCCCACGACGAGAACTCCGAGTACACCGAGTGCCTGGACGCCTGTCCCCTGACCTGCGATAACATCAACGCCGCCGTGTCGTGCGGAGCCAGCGAGCAGTGCCGTCCAGGATGTCGGTAAGGCAACAAGCGCCTGTACCTCTCAAATGAGGCAAATAAATAAACAAACAAATAAATAAATAAATAAATAAATAAATAAATAAATAAATAAATAAATAAATAAATAAACAAATAAATAAATAAATAAATAAATCGCATGAATGAACAAACGTACGAACAAATGGAGAAGCCATTGAACGACGGGATTCTCTAACCCAGAAGCACGTAATTAGCCTGCATGTGTTGGTTATCAAGAAAAACTTTCTAGGGAACATCAACTCTGTGAACTCTGCAAGTCAGTTCATCTGACGGGTGGAGGTATCAAGATGTCATGAAAGCGGTCTGTTTCCTTGTGATTAAGGCGCAGAATGGGAGACCTGACAATAATGTTCCGATTTATTGATTACTCGCTAACTGTCCTTGCGTAGAATTTCCTAATACAGCATACGAGTTTTTTGTGACCACTGTGGAATTCCTTTTTGAAGAGTTGAAAAAGAACGGCAGATTGGACGAATTGGTATTCTTTCATAATTTTCCGACAGCGCTTCAGAATAAAGACAGAGAATGAGAGAAGACACACACACGGCGCTCAACTTCACATAGAATTGTCTCTAATTTTTGGCTGAGTCGCATGAATGCGTGGCTGTTCTTTAACTAATTTTCAACGCCATGCTCGTTTCCGCAGGTGCAAGCTGGGATTTGTGCTGCAGCCCTCGACCAACAGCTGCGTTCCGCAGAGCGAATGCGGCTGCAAGCACGGCGGCAAGCCCTTCCCTCCGGGCTCGGAAATCCAGAGAGACTGCAACAAGTGGTAGGTGATCGGCAAACCAATGTCAACGTTACTTGAATTTGTGACGTCGCTAATGCGAGGTAGGTTGTTTACAGAAACTATAACGTGCGTATTCTTGCAGCGTATCGTGCAGCCTCTCACTGTTTGCACTGGGGGAGGGGGGGGGGGGGGGCACTAGAACGGATGTTGTGTTTTCGTTTTTGAAACTCCTGCGACTTAGATTTAGAGGTTGTAGAAAATATTAAGCAGGCTCAGTTGATCTTTCCTTGACCCGTCTGAGATTCTTCTTTGTTTTGTACTCTGTCCGCACACGTTTGCCTCCTGTATCTATAGTGTAATTTTTTCCTGTCTCAGTTTCATGACGTTCAGAGGAACTAAAACCTCATGCATTTTTTTTTTGAGTCGAGATTATTCGTTTTTTCCAGCACCTAGCTGTTCATCCCATTTAATAAATTTCTTTGCGACTCTTCCACCGGACAGCACGTGCAGTGCAGGCCTGTGGGACTGTGACAAGAGGGACTGCCCGGGCGTGTGCACCGCCTGGGGGGAGTCCCACTTCAACTCGTTCGACGGACACATTTACGACTTCCGCTCAGACTGCGAGATCATGCTCGCCAAAGGGAGGCTGGCCGACGGCAACCAATTCGAGGTGACCGTGCAGAATATTCCGTGCGCCACGGGGGACAACGTCTGCAAGAGGACTGCCAGGATCGTCTCCCGTGAGTTGCGACAGGGCGTGCAGTTGACATGGGAAAAATTTCGCAACATCTTTAATATCTAGATAAAGGAATAATCTCTTCGTCGAATTTCACGCTTGCTGGATTATGAAAAGGTGTTTATACTTTGCAATTACATTTAGGGGAAGCATTTGGCATCGACGGCTTTTGATTACAAGCAAAAATACAATAACGTATAGAAGCCGTGGTTCCATATTCAGGTAGGCATTCGTCCTGCGAATCTCTGGTCATAATGGATGGCAGCCTTAAGCCTAGCTTCAATAAGTTTGTCGGTTTCTTCTGTTTGTAAAGAGATTTGTAAAGCGCCATGCTGCTAGCTGCCTGCAACAAAACGCCGCCGCGTTGGCTCAGTGGTTATGGTGCTCGGCTGCTGACCCGAAAGACGCGGGTTCGATCCCGGCCGCGGCGGTTGAATTTCTTTGGAGGAGAAATTCTAGAGGCCCGTGTACTGTGCAATGTCAGGGCACGTTAAAGAACCCCTGGTGGTCGAAATTTCCGGAGCCCTCCACTACGGCGTCTCTCATAGCCTGAGTCGCTTTGGGACGTTAAACCCCATAAACCAAACCAAACCAAGCCTGCAACAAAACATCACATAGACCACTTTAATAAGTAAATGTAAATTCAGTTATGTTTTTCAGTTTTGAACAAATAAATAGCAGCGCAAGGAGACGAGGACTAGACGAGACAACAAGGACGGCGCTGATCCTTGTTGTCTCGTTGTTGTCCTTCTTGTGTCGTCTAGTCCTCGTCTCCTTGCGCTGCTATTTATTTGTTCAAGACATGTATACACGCCCAATTTTCCACGTTTTTCAGTTTATACGTATCTTTTAAGCGCATAATTATGCCATGTTTACTGAAACATGGCGTTTTTTTATTCGTTTTTTTCCCTCTCTATTCGAGTTTGCTTCTAGCGCACGATTCTTTCAACAGGCGGCAAGTGAAAGCGGGAATATAGTCACTACCTTCTCTCCAGTACTTCTCCTGTGGCTACTGTCAAACAAATCGATAGCAGAAATGTTTAACTGAATTACATGAATCCCTTCCAGAGAGTGTTAGCCTCGGTAACAACCTTGTCACATGGACGCAATTTCTGATGAAGACGGTACTAAAGAATCGGCATGTGGACTGTACTATAGTAAGAATCTTACTGACTACGAGAAGTATAGATGAATTTTGAGTCACCAATACTTACTGACTATGAGAAGTATAGATGAATGTAGATGAGAGAAAGACAGGGAAAACTAAGCAGTAAAGGAGGAGGAAGGGAGGGGGGGGGGTGCGATTCCCGTTGCCAAGTTGGCAGTAATTGCTCCCGAATCTGCCATGCATGCCTTTCACAACGATGCTGTTCAGGGAAATGCTTATAGGAAGTTCCTTATTCTTAGCTCTCCAAAACTTCAGAGGCATCTACTGATTTTGACATCTTGCTTTGAAGACACATTGCTGAATGTATTCGTTAAAGCATTTGAATGTAGCAGGAAAGCATTTATATCGTGGTAAATGCACTTAAGAAAAAAAAAGACACGAGAACTTTCATTAAGCGTAATTTGTGGCCATTTCGTTCTTAGCAGATGTCGAAGCATTAATGCCGGGCTTCTTCGACGTCATGACGGATGATGTGGTACTGAGCCAGAACTTGTGAAGAACATTTGCGAGTTTAACACGAGACAGGAGACTCAAGAGTTATGCGCTGATGTACAGATTTATTGCTTGATGAAAAAGATAGCGGTATATATAGAGAGGTAATATCTTGTCATTACAAGAATTGTAGTTGTGAGGAAATTGCAAGGAACACGAATCATGCAGTGAAGCAAGCTAACTGGAGTAGCGTCGTAGGAGAGTAATAAACGGGATGGAATGTGATGCCTAAGCACTAAATGCTAAGTTAACACAGTTTCTGAGAGCTGTCTTTTGGAGCTGCTTTAGCTTACTCAAGTGTACGTTTGTACGGGTTCTCTTTCTAGGCGGAAAAGAGTTGCTCACCTTAGGCTCCTCCAAGACTCTGCCTGTCGTACGATTCGGACCCGGCTACCTGCTCCGGGAGACGACCCTGCACGTGACAGTGTTCACCGATGTCGGCCTTATCGTTCAGTGGGACAAGGGAACAACCGTGTCTTTAGCCCTGCAGCCTGCTTGGAGAGGAAGGGTAAGGACGCCGTCCGTGTCACTAGCCCCATTTGACACCGTCAAAGCGTTTGGGGACCGTTTAGATCTCGGTGCACATTCTTTTCATTCACGCTATGTGGCACAACTGGTTGACAAATGCTTCCAAAGCTCATTTTGTCTAAGGCTGAAGAATTTTGGCAGCTCTTAGGTAGGAACCTTAGCGAGAGCAAATCAAAGGGAAAAGTGAGATAGAAATGTAAAGCACGTGAAAAAAAAAACCAGCTGCATTTTATCAGGTCGTCGTCTGAGGTATGTTGCTCCTGCAGTGACTTTTAATTGCACTAGTGACAGCTTCTCTCAGGCTGAAGCTTGCCTCGCCATTAACGTGGCACCTGCTGCAGATATAATTTGCTGCCTTGTCTAATCCTTTATTTCGTTGCAAGTCGGCCGACTGAATTCTCTTGTTCGACGGATGACAGCAAATGAACTTTCACTCCCGTTGACTTGACGTCTGACCTGTCCTGGCAGGTGAAAGGACTGTGCGGCAACTTCGACGGAGACCAGACGAATGACTTCCAGACGCCTTCTGGCGGCGTCGCGGAGGGCGACGCGCGAGTCTTCGGCGACGCCTGGAAGCTGCAGGACGCATGTCGGACCAACTTCACACTCGTCGGCGAGGGCCACGAAATATGCGAACACAAACCGCACCGCACTGCTTGGGCCACGCAGCGCTGCGAGGTGCTCAGGTCGCCACTCTTCGAGCCCTGCCACACCGAGGTAGACGTCGAGCCTTACTTCGAGAGGTATACGCAGCACTCTACTTCTTATTTCGTTTTTTTTTAACATGCGCCATTTTCTTTCACAACAGCCATGAAAAATTTGAGCAAAAGGCATGGAAGCTGGATGGACGCCTTCTTAAAATTCTGAAGCTTAATGTAATTTATGACACTGAACTTGTACCGTAACTGCGTGTTTTACCATAATTCGCAGTTCGCACAGAACTAGCTTACGGTGAATCTAGATATGACCATATATTACTAGGAAAACAAGGACAACAGATGAAAACCTTCGTTCTAAAAAAAAAAAAAACAACAACAACCAGTCTGGCTACGTCCTAGGCATTTTTCTAAATCCGAGCACTTCTTTGTTTTTTCTGATATAGTTAGACATCGTGAAGTAATCACGGTAAAGTATACGGCCAGCATTGTGCACATCTGCCTTGTGCCCAGTTTGGTATCATAAATTCGAAAATTAAGTGCTAAAGGTATTATTTAATTAGTTGAAAATTCTCAATGAACGATGCGGCCGTAAGCCGAAATTAAAATCTCGATACCTTTAGGTCGGCTGTAGCGAGGAGTCATAGAGTTCCGCCTGGTCGATATTAACATGTTTTGCTCAAATCAGTAGAATAAATAAACGTGCTCTACAACCTTTTTCTCCATTCTACGGGAAAAGCTCGGAGCCAGGAGCAATAAAGCGTGAATGAGTGATAAAAACCTCAAGAGAATATACGATCAGAACATAATAATTATGTAAATAAAAATGTTATTATTTGCTCTTAATTTCGCTATTAACCGCTGCCATCATATGTTCATACACTTTCGCCGGAAATGTTTCGAGGTACACTTCGTTATGTTAACACTTGTCCATCATAATGTTCGTTCCCACCCTTCACCGGAGACTTTAAGGAAATAAAATGAAATGAAATAAAATAATAGTATGAGGGAAGAAAACTTTATACTAAAAGCGTATTTTGGGTGCACGGACGACCGTTACTCCGAACACATTCGGAATGTTCTTACCATCCTTCTCGTATAACCACTCCCTCCTTTCCTCCTCTTCCGGCTTCTCAGGTGCGTTCAAGACGTGTGCGGCTGCGACTCGGGCGGCGACTGCGAGTGCCTGTGCACAAACATCGCGGCCTATGCCCACGAGTGCAGTGCGCAGGGCATCCACATCAAGTGGCGATCGCAGTCACTTTGCCGTGAGTGCACCCGTTCATATTTTCCGCTGCGTACGTCGTAAATGGTCTATAATATCACGTCATTAGGAAGGCATGAAACTGAAATGAATCCTTTGAGAGAAAACTACTCGGCTGCCCTGAAACGAATGTTCTTGCGCAAATAAGTGCACTGCATGCAGTTTTTGGGTTGCAAAGACTTACTATTTTTCTTTGAAGCCCACTTTTTCGCTTAGAACATGTCTTAGGATTTTCTTTTACGTGGTTAGGCGACAAGATCGTCAGAGGTCAGCTTGATTTACTGCAAACTTATTTACACTGCGCGGGAAAGGCAGATATTTTGGGGGTGGTAGTGGCGTCGTGAAAAACTTTCATTTTTAGAAAAGGTGGTTAGGAGACCGGTCCTCGTGGGCGGGGTTATCAGTCCAGGACTCCGACAGCTCCTACTATCCTGCGGGCCAGCTTGATCAGCCTTTGCTAATCGCCCAGGATAGAGATTAGTGAGGTGGAGTATAGGTGGTAGTTCACTTATTCCCATCACTTGTCAAATCCATGTATAACGAGTTGTCAAATCCACGCATATTTCCTGAGGTATTCTTTTACCCGACAGCTATCCAGTGTGACGCCGAGTGCTCCGAGTACGATGCGTGCATTCCTGGCTGCCCGCCGCGGACTTGCGAGACTCTGGGTGCACCAGTTGGTGAGCAGGGGCCTGTGTGTGACATCAGCACCGCGCCATGCATCGAGGGCTGCAAGCCCAAGCCGTGCCCGGAAGGCTTCGTTTACGACAACGAGCGCGACATGAACTGCGTGCCCGAGGCGCAGTGTCGGGTGCCCTGCAAGGAGATCAACGGGCGGGTATACCTCGAGGGCGAGCGCATCGAGGACTCAAGGATAGCGGAGCCTTGCGAGTCATGGTGGGTTGCACTCTTTTATTTTTTTTGCTGTGATAGGACACATTTTTCGTGTATATATTGGCGCTTCTATATTGCCCACACTGCCACCCATCATAGCCATTTTTATTCTCCTCTCCTTCTCTCCCAGTGCAGAGCAGCAGGCTATGTATTAACAGCTCAGGTCTACCTATGCTTCTTTCGCTGCAAAAGGCAACAAACCTTTTCTCTCTCTCGATTAGTTTTGGTTTCGGATTTGTTTGTTTGGAAAAATGAAAGAAAATAAAAGAAATTAGACCGGATCCTGGGAAAGCCCGAGTAGAGGCCGCTGGGCCGTTTGACTTTTATTCTTTGACAACAGCATTTGGGCTTCGTGCAGCGTGTGATTAGATTTTTCATGCTTTCAGGACGTGTTGTTACAGGCTGCTAAGTTACATCTCGTCGCTTTCGCTTTGAACTTCAGAATAACTGCTCCATTTTTCATCTAAGTTCCCACTATAGTGCTCAACAGATGTCTTCGTGCTGGGACAGTTTTTCGCCATGGAGCCGTCTTAACATCTCTTGGCGTACGCTTTCTCGCATAGCCTTACTTTCTAAATGAAAAAGAGACGAGCCCATAAACCTACTTAATATCGGCTTGTTATTAGCCATCAGTTTGTCCTGGTTGAGGCTGAGCTTACCAGCAAGGACTGGCTGCTGTCGTCATTAGAGCTCCTCAGATTGAGTGCTGACATGCTCAAACGTACGAGAATTTTCGCAGATGTAAATGCCAGTACCAAGAAAGAAGCTTCGTTATTTTTCGTGCAGCTCACTGAATGTCACCGCTTGCTTTTGTCGCAGCTTCTGCCGACGTGGAAGTATTGTGTGCACTGGTCATCCGTGCCCCAACACTGAGCCTCCCACCGCCGTCGGATGCACCTCGAGCGGCTGGACGCCGTGGCTGAACCCTGCGGCGCGGGCGTCCGGAGACTTCGCCTTGCTGGCAGACCGCCGCTTCGCCTCCGAGTACGGCGCGTACTGCGGCCCCGCCCAGGTCGTCGACATCGAGTGCCGCGTCGTGGCCACGGGACAGGATCTGGCAGAAGCAGGACAGATGGTGAGCTGCGAGCTGCCGCGAGGATTGTCTTGCTACCACCGGTACCAGGCGGGCGGTGCCTGTTTCGACTACGAGGTGCGCCTGCTCTGCGACTGCGGTGAGTAAGGCAAAGTTGAGCGTTGCTATTCTCGGCTGCAATCGTTATTAGAGGTGAGGGAACACGACTGCGCTCGCGATAGATGTACACTCCTCGCGTAGCCATGGAAACTTCAGGTTTACTTTTTGATTTTTGCGTTGTGTCCTTACTGGAGGCTCAAGGTATTGAGTGCGATGTGTAGACTGTTTGTTCAGTCTATGTAGGGTTAAGGCGCCGCACTGTCGTAGTAAAAATGAAATTAAACACATTCCATACCGTGTACTTGAGGTGCTGAGGCTATTCTGTGTATCAAGGACACACCTTCATATTTTTCGACGTCTGCGGATGTCCACAAATTTCTGGTAAGCCAGTGTTCCTCTAAAGTTAAGCGAACGCGCCGAGCCCGCGCCACCCAAACGTCTTGGACGCGGGAAGCCAGCCGCTCTTGCTAACTGACAAGCAAACCCCTGAGAATCCCGCGTGAATTCCCCGCTCCTCCTCACTCACATTCTCTGCACGTGTCTGCATCTGCCTACCATATGCAGCCCCTACTCTACTGTGGTGCGGGATCACTGCTGCAGCATGTCTAGGAAGACATACATTTGCTCTTCCAAATCCTCTTTCTTTCTCTGTAACTAGTGCGTTTTGTTTAACACTGACACAAACACTGAACGGAGGGCTGACTGAGCCTTAACTGTTCAATACTTTTCCTTCCTTTTTTTTTTCATGTAGACTCGCCGACGGTACCCGCAAGACCGACAACATTAGTTGAAACTGTGGTAACTGTCACACCGACAGTAGCCGGTGAAACAACGATAACCGACATAAAAACCAGAACGGCTGAAACTACGGTGACCAGCAGGCCGTCAACAACACCGATAACGTTGGATAAAACTACGGAAACTGTCGTACCGACAGGAACCGGTGACTCCACCGTAACCGACATACCGACCAGAACCGCTGAAACCACGGTCACCACCAGGCCGTCAACAACGGCTGCAAGCACAACTGAGGAAGAGTGCTCAGAATGTACAGATGCAAAAACCGCCGGAACTACTGCAGTTTCTGGCACCACTAACACGGGTGGCGTCACCCCTTCCACCATTCCGCCTACAACGACTACCCGAAGCGAAGGCCCTACGGACTACGTTGGCGATGCCACACCCACCCCGGGAGTCCCAGAGCCAGGTCCTCCGGGTCCCTGCGTTTCTCACTGGACCGAATTCTACAACATCGACAGCCCGGAGATCGACGACGGCGACGTGGAGGCGCTGAAGGACATACAGGAGCTGTTCCCCGTATGCGAAGGGCTCCGAATCGCAGACGTGGACTGCAGGGCCAACATTGGAGAGAACATGACCGATTACCGCACCACGGGAGACGTGGGTGTCAAGTGCTCGAAGGGCACCGGCTTGGTTTGTCTCAATTGGCTGCAGGCTCCGGGAAAGAAGTGCCATGACTATGCCATCAGATTCTTCTGCGAATGCGGTACGGAGAATAATTCATGCTTCATTACAACAGTCCCATCAGCGAAAAATCGAGTTAAAAGGATATTTATAAAGGATACGTGTCCCCAAACTTTCTCGGTAGTATCCAAGACTTCACAAGAATGTAAAACTTGGGCATGCGGGAGGACTAAAAACGCTAAAAGCTAAAGAGATGAAAAGTTAAATCGCATGAAAACCCGCTTGAATTCTGCATGCCAAATCGCAGTGCACACTATCTGGTAGCAGCATAGATTTTACATGTTTTCTTTTACTTTGCAGATATACAACACGAGGAGACGACAACACGCGTTCACGGTAGGTTTTATATCTTGTTCTACACCTACCCCACATAGATCTGCAGGATACATGAGGCCTTAATGATTACTTTACTTGTAGTAACTTGTTTGTGACGTACAGTCGGTGAAGTCATGTGTTTCATTGCATATCCGTCGATCACAGACTCCATGTAATTTATTCCGATCACACACCAGAATAAATTGCAAGGTTTTTGCGTGTTCTAGCGAGCGATTTGATATGAGAAAATATTGCAAAATATGAGAGCATGGTCGCACGCCATAAAGTGACTATGATTTGGTATGAAGAAAAAAATAATGGCACATACATTTTGTACAAATTCGCACTTGATGTTAGCAACATTACTAGCAACTGACACTCGGGTTGCTTACTACGCAGAGTTCACCTCCGCCCCTCCGTTCTATACGGAAACAGAACCATCGGCGGAAACGAGCACACCCAGCTACGTTACAGGTGATGACCAATTTTTGTAAAAATAACTTGCCTAAAAGACTTTTTGATATGGTCGTTTTCGTTGATAAGTAAGTGTGGAGCATACGCTCAGCTTCTTTCCTCTCTGTAGTCCATATTTTCGCACGTATTTCAAGTCTTGTTTCTGGAGTCAGCGAAGGAAGAAGGTGGTGATGAAGTAATTTAGAGTTCTGATGGAAGCCGCTGCCCATGCTACGTCGCTTATGCCGCTGATAGCTGCGATGGCTGCCTCCACGATTCGCAAGGGCTCGCCAGCATTCATGGCGCAGTCTAGAAATATTCTTCAAATGACGACTTGTTTTACCGCAGACTGATAGTGTCATCAGGCTCAGTAAAATCATTAAGTGATGTAGGTGGCCAGCCCTTCACTAAACTTTTCACTGTCACAATAAGAGGACAGACATCAAAATAATACACACCGTAGGCTGTCTCAGTTTGCCTCGTCCTCTTTTTCCCTAGTTTCTCTTAGCGTTTCAGTCTCTTCACCATTTTCAACATTTTCTGCCAACTTACAGATCATACGGAGGTTCACGTTACCGTGCCATTCGTCACTGAAGGCGGATCATCAGGGGAGACAGAAACATCTTTCACAACAGGTGACTATTCATTACGATATCTTTTTTTATAAGGTTGTGAACAAAGAAACGACCACTGCCATGAAAGAGGCGGTTAAGCACATTGTTGCCAGTGAGCACACTTTAAAAGAAGCGCTACGACGAGCCTTACAACACTGGAGTGGTGGTCTAGTGATGGGACGGTAGCAAAATCGACTGACGAATGCTGCTGTCAGCATAACACCAGGTGCCAGCTGATTTCATCCGGAGCTGGCTGCGGAAACTACTGCTCCAAAAATGCGCGGTTTCAAACC
The DNA here is from genome assembly GCF_055824585.1 of Amblyomma mixtum. Lineage (NCBI taxonomy): Eukaryota > Metazoa > Arthropoda > Arachnida > Ixodida > Ixodidae > Amblyomma > Amblyomma mixtum. The sequence goes on along the minus strand of NC_143016.1, from coordinate 52,641,959 downwards.
GACGCCTTAAGGTACTCGGCCGAGACACAGTTCCGTTGGCACCGCATAGGACAAAGTATTTCCTTATTATGACTAAACGAAGCACACCGGAGACTTACTGGAAAGAAGATGCTGTGAGCATTCTTAGTTATTGGCATCTCTTCAAAAAAAGCCACCACTTAACATTGGTATTACAAAATGTGTGATCAAACTTACGGTCTTCACTTGTACATGACAGCGTTAGGAGAATAAACAGTTAACATACGCTCCACATTCGACTGTGACAATGGAAATACATGCTATGGACGGGGAAAGGTTTAAAACACCCATCATTAGTCTGATAAAGTCGACGCTCCTAAAAATATTTTAGGAGCCTCACTATTGATGGTTATTTTTATAGCTGCTACAGGTCACGCAGAGGTCGACGTCACTACTCCATCTGCCACCGAAGGCGAGCCTTCGACGGAAACGACGGCCTCGTACGTCACTACAGGTGACTCTAATTTTTGTATTTTTGTATAAGCAGCGGTTCTGTGTGAAGTAACGCATCTCAAATCGAACAGCGCAACGAAGTAAACTAAGCTGAGTACGGTGCTCATCATAGGGCCGAACAAAGCTAGCTTTTGGTATCTTGCTGACCACTTATCAATCGATATTTGTGACCGTCCTCAAAATCACCAATAAAGTTCTGATTCTCTCTTGACAGATCATACAAGGATCGACACAACGTCTCCATTTGCCACGGAAGAAAGGCTTTCGACGACAGAAGAGACGAGTTATGTCACCACAGGTGATTGCAGAGCTTTGTTTAGATTACTCAATACACCCGAAAACCAGTTCATTTCACTAGTAGTCCCTTTCAGTATGGCCGCTGTCTTCAGTGATGGTATACGAGTGAAGACGATCGAACATTTCGTGAGCTCACGTATGAATGCATTACACAGGTCACACAGAGTTCGACGTCACTGGTCGATTCACCACCGAAGGCAGGCCGTCGGTTGAAACAACTACCACACATTTCACTACAGGTGAGGGCCATTTCTAGTGTAGTTGCTTTACCTCAACACTTCTAGGTGGCAAAAGAAACTGTTCGATGGCACCGCAGTTGTTAACTGCAGCAAAAAGCCAGCTAATATCACCACGGTGAACCTCCAGGGTGCGTACCCATTATTATCATCATCGCTAGTGTCACCACTGTAATCTCACCATTATTACCACTAGCACATAAATGTCAGCAAGGAGTGGAAGGGAAGAGGATAAGGGTAGAGGAAAAAGGAAGGTTGATACCTTCCAGCAAAATCGGCACATCCTTGCTTGCTTGAAGGAAACTGAGAATGAGAAATCACAGAGACGGATACTCAGAAAGAAAGAAGGCAAACACAAAAACAAATTGTAACCTGGAAATAAAACAAAGCTGCTAATTAAATAGCGAAACGGCATCTCGGTCGTTTAAGGAAACCAGTCCGCAGAAATTCTACCAGTTTGTGGCGATAAAGTTCGGATTACCCTCCGAAGTTCAAGAAGGGATATTACTCTATGACCCGAGGATGCCCACAGGCATTTAGGAATACAGCTTTCTCTTTAGTAGCGTGGGAAAAACAGAGCAGACGACATTACCGCGAAAACTGGACACGCTTTTACGCCAAGACTAGATATTTAAAGATAAAGTGGACGAGGACTTCACGTCCGTCACAGGCTGAGCAAAACGGGCTCCTCACGCGTCCTTGTCGGTGCGGCCCCGCCAAAAACCCTGGCTTGGCGCGGGTGAGTCACAGTCACGAGCAGGAGCTGGGCAAGATTAGATGTAAAACCTAGTGATAATTGTGGGAGCAAGCCGTTTTCCAATCGAGTGTGCCAAGAAAACACCACGAATCATTTCGTGAAATGTTTGCCTTGCTATTTCTGATTGTCTTCTTGTCTGCCTCCTATTTTAAAAGAATATGTTTGACGCAATAAGTTATTTTTGCTCAATGTTTAGCTCCAGCGAACACTTAAGCAAACAGCGTGGCTTGTATCAGCACGTTTATATACGATATGCTCCAAATAGACGCATCAAATCCCACGCCGTTTGCAGAACCCGCAATCAACACCGTGCCTGGAGGAGTTCCTCCTATTCCCGGCCCGACATGCTACCCCGGATGGTCTCCGTACGTTGATACCGACAGCCCCAACACGGAAGAGGGAGATTTCGAGTTTGTCAGCTCGTTGGAAAAAAGGTACCACACCGTAGCTCTGGACATCTGGACACTGGCGCCAGTCGGCTCCACATCGCGGCTTCGTGGATCGTTGCGAACCTGTCATAGATAATAAGTCGCACAGGAAGTGCAGAATTTATTTCGTTGTGAAAGAAATGTACGAGCTTGCATTGTGAAAAATATTCAAAGCATTCATAATTCGAATAACTTCGCGAAGTGTCTTGTAGGAAAGAGAATTTGATGTTCGATTAGCTGGTGCGTTTTCATCATTCGCGAAGCGTCACACACGCATAAATAAATGACACCAACCATTTGCCGATCGCAACGTGACTGCGGGGCGGACTTCATGCAAGATAAATCTGCTTTATCTTCATTTTACCAACACTGCCGCTTCAACGTTGTTCTGGAGCAAACCGACTTGCTGCCAGACCATGGGGAGTCCCACAGCCTCGCAAAGTCAGCGTTGGAAGCCAATTTTTCTCTTTAAATTAGAATCAATTTTTGTTCCACTTTACCAACAGGGCGTGTCGCGTCGAAGAAATGAAAGCCATCGAGTGCAAGGCTGTCCACAACGAGACCGGTGAACTGATCGACTGGACCGAGTCCGGAGACAGAGGTGTCACGTGCCTCAAGGAGAAGGGACTGCTGTGCTTCAACAACGACCAAGACGAGGGAAGGAGATGTCACAACTACAAGATACGCGTCTTTTGCGTCTGCGGTGAGTGCCCCGCCCCTTCTATTCCGGAAAAAGAAAAAAAAAAGAGACAGCCCTTTAATTAATGTACCGTGAAAGCGTTCTGGATATGTATGCTTGCGTACATGCGTGTGTGCGCGCGCGCTCACGCGCGTGTGTCTGTGTGCGGTCGGGGATCGCTTTGCGAAAAAACTGTGCGATTGCAGTTTCGAAGAAACACCTCACTGTTAACGTTCAGCTTCTTGTACTTGATTTCGGGCAGGGCAATACCTGAACCTGCCCAAAATCTGCCTTAGACGTCAGTACTCTTTGTTTGCAAAGGGAGTAAGTTGACTATGCTTTTATAGTTCAATGTGCTTTTAAGTAAGTTACCCAGAAAAAAAAATATTAAGGAGCCATATTAAGGCCCTGGAACATGCTTAATTTTCTCAGCCGAACCTTGCTAGTTATCCAACGCTGGTTATCCAGCCAAGCGCTTAATGTTGTGGACGGGACATTACGGTCAGTTAGTTCACACCGTTAATTTTTCTCAGATGTGTCGTACTTAAACTTCTTCCCAGTTCGGGAATTTACTACTAAACGTTACAATGTGGCTCTAAGGGCTTTTTCTTTCCGCGCTCTCACACTGTCTGTTCTTTCTTCAGCTCCGAGGGAAGGTCGCACGCCGATCGTAGTGCCCCCGACTCCTCCCAGCCCAGCGGTGACCACCGAGCAGCCGCCTCCCAAAGACGAAGGGTCTCGTCCGTGTGGATGGACCGAATGGATGGACGGCGACGACCCCAGAACTTCCACAGAAGACATTGGAGACTTCGAGATTCTTGAGGAGCTCAAGGTTGGTAGCAGGCAACAACCCCTGTGCGCCAAACGCATGAAACGCGTCAAAGGTGTAAAGTCCTGAATCAGCACAACGAGAAGGGTCCCGTTTTTCGAAGCTGTAGAGTCATCCTTATTGCGCTCTTTGTACAGTATACGTTGAGATTTATAAGAAAAAGAAAAACGAACTGCTTCAGCGTGCACCATCACGTAAAGCAGGCTGATGGTAATCGGTAAGCGGCTTCGAGCACCTTAATGAAAAAAATGCGTGCGAGCTATGGAAAGGAGAATGATAGATGGGGTAGACAGGAAGAGGGCAGAGTAGGTCGGGGAACAAACGCAGGTTCCATATCCTAGTTGAAATCAAGAAGAATAAATAGGTTTGTGCAGGGCATGTAATGCGAATGCAAGATAACATTCAGATGGTCGTTAAGGGTAACGGACCAGATAACAAGAGGAGGCAAGCGTAGCAGGGGCGGAACAAAGTTAGGTGGGAGGATGCGATAAAGAAGTCTGCGGGGACAGGGATGTCGCAGCTGGCACGGGACAAGGTTAATTGGACAGATATTGGAGAATCCTTTATCTTGCAGTGGACGTCATTATGATGATGATGGTGTAACTTGTCCATTGTTGCTAGCCAAGTTATACAAAATGAAAACGCCTCGCGTACATGTTCATTGGCAGCATTAAACGAGGACTTCACCGGGCTGTTCAGATTATTGCCGCACCTGCATATTTTGAGACATTTTATATAATAACAAGCAAATTAAAAAAAAAATCAGGCTGGCCTCGTCAGCTTAAGGACTACAGCGTGCTCTCGGTGAGCATGGTAACGCGGTCTTAATTTGAATCACTGCTTACGCATTTCGAAAAAAAAAAAGAAATGCAAAATAAAAGAAAGCGCTCATGTATTGTGACTTTGGTGTCTGCTAAGGGACCACCGGGGGAGTCTAAAATTCGGAGATTCAACGCGATTTCGCGCGTCATAGCCCAGCTGTAGCTTTGTTACGTAAAATCTATTATATATAAATATCAACGACCGATTGTCAGGAGTCGAGATGATACCGGATATTAAAGGGCTACACTACAGGAACTGTGCCACTCAAATAGCACCCAGACATATAGAGGCCCACAACCTGTTCGATGATGAAACTAGGGCATAAGGTAATTCTCACGCGACAACCGTTATAAAACCGCAGTTATAGGGAACGGTTTAGATTCACTCACAGCTCATGTGCCCACGGTGCCTCGCAATGTTTTCCGGGGGAAACCACTCTCCAAGAACGAAGAGCTGTCATGAGCTAGGAAATACCAAAAAAACTAAGTTCAAGTGTCTCCTCCGAGGGCCAATTTCGCTAGTGAAATGCTTACGTCGACACCAATTTTTGCGCCGATCCCAGAGGCCACGTTACACTGCTGCTTACTTCAAAACAGCGACAAACCGTCCTTTTCGGTAAGGACGCCACAAGTTCGAATCGACTGGCGGGAAGGTTTTTGAATGCAATTTTCTCAGCTACAAATGCAACTCTTGCTGCTAGACAAACGTCAACATAGCCAGAAAGAGCCAGGGAATTATTTTTCACTCAGAACAATAATTGGATAGAGTTGTACTAAGTGTTCCTTTAAATATTAAAAGAATGTTATATCCTTATCACTGTAATTGCCACTGTCATCAGCACCATCAGCACGCAGGTGACTGCAGGGAAAAGGCCCTCCGCAATGACCTTGATTCATGCCGGTTATAGGTCAGCCTCGGTGACTGCTATTCCAGAAAATTTCCAGACCCTGACCACGTATACATGCAAAGACGTTCAAACAACTTTCTCGAATCTGGTTAGAAAATATGTGTATCCTGTGCCCACGGTCGCCGATAAAATGCCGTGGTTCTCCCGACTCTCATGAAAATCCACGTTAATTACAATCGCAGGTCCAGAGGTAGGTTAAACTTCGGTAATATTGTCATGTGCAACATTCTTGGACAAAAATTTTAAAACACTGGAAAAGTATAAGGTCCTGTTATAGAAACATTGACGGTAATGGTCCATTCTTCTGATGCGTAGCAAAATCTTTCTTGTACAATTTTTTCCATTTCTCGCATCGAGCAGTTAAGACTGCCATAGAAAACCAATGGGGAACGCTAATAAGGGAGTAATTACTCATTTGCATCCACCCGAGCGCAGCCATACGGCTACAAAGGAAAGATATACAGCTTTCTCAGAAACTTCGTAGTTTCTGCGCTCGGGTGGATGCCAATGAGTAATTACTCCCTTATTAGAAATCTACTCCACCTTGGGGGATTCCCCTAAACATTTGACCAACACAGTTCCCACTTCGAGTTATTGATCAATTCGCTCTCGCCCTACCATAATCTTGCCGTCCTGGTTAGCTCAATTGGTAGAGCGAATGCTCCGGTGAAGCGGTGGTCCTGGGTTCGAACCCCGGACTAGGACGAATTTTTCTTTAACTACGAAGTTTCTGAAAAAGCTGTATAGCTTTCCTTTGTAGCCGTATGGCTGCGCTCGGGTGGATGCCAATTAGTAATTACTCCCTTATTAGAAATCTACTCCACCTTGGGGGATTCCCCTAAACATTTGACCTATGGGGAACGCTTTTGACGGTAGCAATAACGTTAATAGCAAAAAGAAAAAAAATACAAGCCTGCCGGCGGGTGATCTGCGCCCATAGTATTGATTGTTATAGCGAAACCTTACAATATATGAAAAATTGCATTCACATAATCTTTCCCGTTCAAAGATGCATTTGTCCAGAATGGTTGGATATGGCTGAGTGGTGTGTACTGCTTGAGAGACATAACCAAACCAAGACAATATGGAGGAGTGCTCACACATGATGGGAGTTAAATCTATGCTGGAGGTGTATCAGGTTCAGCTGCAAATCCTCGGTTGGTTTCGCGCAGGATCGATACGGCACATGCGCTCCTCCGGACGTCGAGAAGATCGAGTGTCGTGCCAAGTCCACTGGCGAAGACTGGACGCAAAGCGGCCAGAGTTCGTTGTCGTGCGACACAAGAATTGGCTTCCGCTGCTACAACAAGTTCCAAGTGACCGAGTGCAAGGACTACGAGGTGCGGTTGTTCTGCGCTTGCCCAGGTCCAGGTAAGCCAGAGCACCAAGTTGTTTTGGTGAGAAGGCCGTACACTAGCCCAAAAGTTGGTGGACTTCGGCAGTACGGTTTGCTGCATGAGTTTATTTAGAATGATGTTTCTGAGTCGTTTAGAGGTGGCTTCGTAAGAGGGAGTGCGCTAGAGGACAGCTTACACTCATTTTACTCATTTCTGTGTAGAGTGTGCAGCTGATTCGAGCCCAGCAGTGAAGTTCTGGAACGAGCAAAAAACGAACAATCATGTTCGTTTTAACTCGGGTCTCAGCCTACCCAGGAACATCTCGAGCTTCAATAGCAACTTGGAAATGAAGCTCCATCTAGGACCATTGTATTCGAGTGGTTTCAGCGATTCTAAAACGGACAGTTCGATGGAACGAATGATGAAAGCAGTAGGCGCCCTCGATCGCCAACCATCAGCGTAAACGTTGCTGCCCTTGAGAATTTCTTGCGAGGAAAACGGTGTTTAACGTCTTGCATCCAAACACGTCAGTCTTAAGCATCCAACATGAGGAAATCTTCCAGCTTCAGAAACAAGAAGACAAACTCCAAGCACGGATCCTCTGGCAATGAACTGTTCAAGCCACCGACTATTTCCCACATCTTTCTCTTTGTGACATTTGAGAGCCCCTGCTCCGTGGAAAACTGTACATTACAAGAAATGGGTCCACTGCCGCCAGAACAAGTCAAGTGTAAAAGTTTTAAAGCATGATTTCGATCTCATGAACAAATGCATTGACATTAGCGCCGAATATGTCTAGAAATGTTGAATGAGCAGAAATTCTTTTGGCGCCGATCGAAATTTTAATTCATTACTTTACCAGCCAAAGTCCATCAATTTTCGGGCTTCCCTCCCGACAGGTTGTACACAAGCCTTTTCACCACCCTCGTGGCACTCTCCTCAGTTCCATAAGCAGGTGTTGGCAGGTGCTCCCTGATTTCAGTGATGAATAACGTGGCGGCCTCGGAGTCGTGAGGAGGGGGGGGGGGGGGGGGGGGATTCAACGGACTGTGCTAACCAATAGCATTGAAATTTCTCTTGACCACAGGATATGCATGGTTTGGGATGGTGAGGAATATGGGAGGGGTTTCAGAGCTTCAGGAATATGGATATGGATATGCGCTTCAGTGCTGAATACAACCTGGTAAATTTTGTCCGCCTTTTCCGGTACTGTTAATTTGCTAGTTACATAATCTGCTGAGCTTAGTAAGCATTGAAGAACAGAGTAAGCGTAGTGCGTTCAGCGAAAATTTAGTTATTGAACGCAAGGATCGAGTGTATGGCTGTGCAACAAAAAGCCGTTCCAATCTGCATTGCACCATTGCAGCCTGTCACAATATTGCTGTTTGGTGAATGTTTCATTTTGACGGTTCTTTCTTTTTTTTTTTGAATACGCCCACTCTTTCATTCTCTTTTCACCGCGTTCGTCACCAAAGCCCGCTATCACTCCACATATCTGCCCATATTCTTAACGATGCCGATATACCTCGCAGTTTAACGCAAATGAAGCTCAATCTTAGTAAGCGGGTGCTTTCATTATGTATTGTATAATAAATGGCGCATCACTGACAGATTCTATCGCAGCAATAATAACATCAAAATTAATATTTTTGGTCTTAAATGCATTCATACATAAACTTTTCGTTGTGAGAAGCACGCATTGTTATGTGGTCAGAAATCTTGTGTGCGCAAAAAAAAAAAAAAATCTAAGTGCGCTTCCAGTGGCACCACGCTTGGTAAATATTAAGTCAAGAAGTTGTCCGCATAGAAGGCGTTTGTGAGAACACTCGTCTTTTTCGCTTTTCTCGACACCAATTCGTGTTTGTTCAGATCGGTGTTTGCTGCACTTTTAACACTGTAGATTGACTTCGAGCTGCATTTGTTACAATCCTTAGATATAGCCTTGATTATGTTTTCAGCTGTGCCTGGAGACGTAGAGAAGAAGACCACGTATGTGCCGTCAACGGCATCCACCAGACTGCCCGAGACAGGTGAGCAAGCGTTTAAATGATTGAATGACGTTTGCGCGTCTGCAATACCTCTTTCCTTAGCCACTTGTGGCGGCGAGTGAACGGCTGTGCGTAAGTCTACGATACTTAAACGGACACCGTACCCTTGGGAAACTGAGGTCCCCGGAAGGGCGTAAAAACCTACATAGCCCTGCATATAATCTTGGCTGTGCCTAAAAGACAGTCGAATGAACATGGAAAAGGCACGGATGGGTATTGAAATGCATGGAATGCGAATGGACCGCTTAGTTTCTAACTATAATCGCGGCCACTATCACACAACCTTGAAGGATTTCGCACTGATATAGATGCATGACCGCTGCGTAGCAGTGGCCACTATGTGCACTTCTTTTAAACCGTACACATACGTTTTCAAATTTACCCGCACTTGTCAACTGTGCACGTTTCTTCTCGACATCACTACACGCACATAGGGCTATTGACTATAGAAATGAATCCGTGCTCATTGTTGTTAAAGGATAGTCCAGAGAAAAACGACGGCGGCTATTGCGCGAGTGAGAGGAAAAAGGAAAATAGATTGGTAAATTCGTAAATTGGTAAATTGGCTTTTGAGGAACGGAAATGGCGCAGTATCTGTCTCACATATATACTGGCGGACACCTGAACGCGTATTCGCCAACTGCAGCCTGTACAGCCACAAGGCTTGAAACCACGGTGAATTGATCACGGTGACTGAAGATTGTCACAACGGCTTACCTAAAAGGGATAATAAATCCTCTTAAATGGCGTTATATGCCACTAAGCATCACGATTTGCGACCTAAAAGGTAAAAAATGGAAAAAAAATGAAATTAAAAAACAATAAAATTACAGTACAGAGAGCGGAGTCGAACGGCCGACCTTCCATACGCAAGACGTGCCTCTAATCCACTGCGCCATAGCGGCGATGTCAAGCCGCCGTTCTGAATGAATATTTATAACCAGCCTTATTGTGGCTGCTACCTGCCAGTGGGCGGCGCTGTCATCGCTGGCTGTACCGGCTGCATTTGGCGAACACGCCACCTGAACCGCGCCGTAAGGGAAGGGAGGAAGGTAGGAGTGAAAGAAGGAGAGAAAGAGGTGCGTAAAGGAGGTCTCCGGAATAATTTCGACCACCTTGGGATCTTTAAGGCGCGCTGACATCGAGGAAAATAGACACCTACAGCGTTTTTGTGTAGCATAGAGTACGCAAGCTCAGCTTCCATGTCCTTCTGTAGTCGCGATGAGTTCAAACTGTCGATCGTAACTGCTGGAATCGCCTTTTTTTTTGCATCCCGGTATGTTTAATTACACGTCGAACACTATCCCAGAAATTTCGAAGCATGGATCGCTCGGAAGGATGAGTCAACTGCTTTTGAGAGTAGCTGCAGCTGTAGCAGCCATTGTCTTAGAACACTTTTAGTCGTTGCCCGCCGCTGTGCTCACACAGAGAGAAGCGAGAACAGAACTTTGAAGACGATGAGTCCACGGTTAAACTAAATTCAGAGCGAATCCGTTTTACAAGCCCTTTTTTCTCTTGACTGAAGGGACGATTCGTAGTTCATTTGCTCCCTTTGACGGCATTTTTTTTTATGATGCAGTGGACACTGAGCCAGAGGGTCCAGCCACAGCGGCATCGACAACAGGCAAGGTTCTTTTTATTTATGTGCTGTTTGGAGCGTATCCAGAATTAGGTACACGCTCTAACGCGAAGGCGTGGTTCTAAGTTTGTTCATAATTCTCGTTGAGTGTAACAGATGTGCCGCGTAAAACAAACTTTTTCTCTCTTGATCTTGATTACATATACCAACATGCTCGCCTTGTGTGTATCCGTGTGTTTGCGTTGGTTGGGGGCAGGATAGAAGGATGCAAAAAAAAAAAAAAACGAGTTGTCGGGGATCTTATGCAGGATTTGATTTTATTTTGCGTTCTCCCCACCAATCTACTCAGACTTGTGAATTCTAAGAGTGAGCGATGAGGGGCTAGTTGGTATGACATGGTTGTAAAACATAAAACTGAGCAGGACATAAAGCTGAGCAGGTCGAGCTGTTTGCTTCTCTCCTGTGTCTTGTCCGCTGCTCAGTTTTATGTTTTGTAATCATACTAGTGACGTCTACATCGTAAAGGACTCCGCGATCACCGTTTGGAAGTGAATGGGGGTGCAGCCCAGCCTCAAAGCTTGGTGATTGAGGAACTGCATTGGCACACCGCAGTCTGCTTGTCAATCGTGGCGTTACTTACTTAGCTTAGAATAACTCCGTTTTCAGTTAAAGTAGTATCTTCGTCGTTAGAAAGCGGTAATATATCGATACCGAACAACTGCAATTTGTACACGGTATTTTTATGCTCGGAAAAAAGCCTAATGCACACTTAACCGGAGGAACGCTTAAGCAGCGCTTGTTTCAGTTCAGAAGAACGCTGGAATACCGGAGCTTGTAGCTGAGGCTCGAAGCATTTCCCCGTTGTGCTCATTCGGTGGACATGGCAAAAAACGACCGCAGTGTTTTTCTGTGAGGAAGATATTGGGTTAGAGTAGGGGGCTTCGTAATGCGAGCTGCTGGGAACACGACGGTTTCCTTGTTGTTCTAACTTATCTAGAGAAAATGCGAAATGCAAAGGAAAAACCAGCGTTTGCGCACCTGGCGCGGGAATTATGTTTGGCTCAGGTTTACCGGGTAGCTTATTTCAACCAAGCCTGCCGCTCAATCCTCCTTTCTTCTTAACCCATCTCTGTCAGCTTGTGTTCTGTGCATGTATTTCCTTGCTTTCTTTATTACAGCACAGAAATAAGGGAGACTGCATCCTCGCCGCTGAACGTACGCGCACTGTACTTGTCCCTTTGTAACTGAGCACTCCCCTAGGCGTTTTTCTTATACAGTTTGTTGTTCTGAGGGACATTGTTTTAGGCACAAAGTGACATGAAATACATGCGGAGGTGCGTCAGTGTGATGCTTCTACGTCTCTTTTGGGTGCAGGAATCGAAGAAACTGCTTCCATATCGTTATGGACGAAAGCGACCAGATTTTTCACACGAGGTAGGTCGAACACGTTTGTTTAAACGCACTGAGAACTCTTTCTTAGCCCAACTGATTTTATCGGGAGACGATATGGCTTGCAGTTAAAATCAGTAACTGATTCGTAGCGCGACAAAAATCTCAACACTCCAAGCACCTAATCCTTGAGTGACTGAATTGGTCACACTGCGAAGAATTTTTTAACAGGCGTTTTTCAGTCCCTGGAATCTGTTCCAGCGGTGGTCAAGAGGTAGCGTGTCCGGCTTTCGACTACATGTCTGGAATTTCTTGTATAATCACGCCACGCGAAGGAAACTCTGACATTTGAGAGTAATTGCGATTACGCCCTCACAGATGAGGAACGAGAAGTCAGTGCTATAGTAGCCTCAATATATTGCTTTAATTCTCGTGAATCGATGTTTGCGAATTTCTTCGATTTGTAACAGATCCCGGCGCCGCTTGGTATTCTTTCAACGCACAGCATACCTTCAGTCCTGGTGCGCGCAGCCATTTTTAAAAGGCCCCATTTTTTTCTGCTATTCGCCGACGCGGAGACAGCGCCGCTTTTCACCTCAAGCTTTCAGAACACAAAACAAAATGTTCAGAAATAATGCGAATGTTTGAAAAGAAGTCGAAGATATTCTTTCTTGATGTTGTTGTGAACAAACCGCACAGTGTATTTGACAGAGGCTAAGCCCTGTTCACGGCTGTTAGTTGTGCGGTGAGGTTTCTATTTTAGCCTGCCAAAGTTTCACAACAGATTACTATTGCGCAAAGCTTTGTGTGTTTTTCTGTGTGGACTTAAAACCGAAGTTTTGTGTTTAACTGGCAGGGCTAGTTGAACATCTATTGGAGGAGTCTTTGTCCTGCATTGAACTTAACAAGGACTGATGATGATGATGATGATGAACTCACCAGCTTCAAGCTCCTGTAGAGTGCCAGCGAATGTTAGACAGCTCGCTAAGACAGAGCACAGTGATGCTTGGTTTTGAACTGGGTAGTGACAACTAATGGGCTGAGCAATAGCTAGAGAAAATACCTCATGTCTAAAATATACAGGTACTACACACGACGATACAGTTTTAAAAAAAAATCAAGAACGAGTGGAATGCTGGAGATATTCCAATTTTTTTGCAGAACATTTGCTCTGCAAGAAGTGTTGTGTTCAGTAACGTAAAGAAAAACACCGAATACGAACCGAATGTTGAGTAACTTCGTCACACATTAGGTGAATTCTGTAAATTTTAATTTGCGAATAAATATTAGCAGATAAGACACAATAAATCATTTGAATTTACTTTTAAAAATGCCATGTTTAGAAAAAACTACTGTTATTTGGCATGCTAACATTACCGATGATTACTGGTGCAAGAAAAAATTTAAACTTTTGGAAACGTAATTTTACGCGCACTTACAAGTGACAGTGGACACGTGGAACTACGTTTATTGTTTTGAAGAGTTGCATACTGGCCCTCCAAACGCAGCCCATCTATCTCACCACTAAATGTAGACAAAACCGTACAACTCCCATTCATCAGTTCAAACGATATCGATGGAAGCATCGTAGTTATCGAGATTTACCTTTTTATCATCAAAAGGCTTCAGGACGTCGACACAAGAAACACCTACTACTACGGAAAGTGGAAGTGCATCAACTACCGCAGAAGTGGAAACATCCACGCCGTCATATCCAGGGGAAACATCACCGTCAAGAACAGGTGAGCTTTCTAAATGCTTGTCATTTCGCGAAAGCTTCCACCGTGATGCCAGCACACCTAAAGCAAATATTTATTTTTGTTTGTTTCAAATGAAGAGCAAACGAAAGAAACGACTGAAGAGCCACACTATGAGCAGACGCTACCAACTGTGGAGGTACCGTCGACTGGTGAGTACAGCTCACAATCCTTACGTGAGTCTGCCGATACAGACCTCACAATGTATTGGTAACAAGCTTAACTATAAAGCTAGGATACTCGTCTTGACACGAACAACACACGCCGATCAATGTGGATGCTGCTTGTAAAAAAAAAAAATAGAAGTTTTCTGTCTTTTCTTTGTTTGTTTTTTTACCTACGTGTTGGTTACGAGTTTCCCCCTATTTTCGAACTTACACATTGCCTTCATAACTGTAAGGTAGAAAACCGCCTGCTTGTATTTCGAATAACCTTCCTTTGTTCTTTCATGTTAACGTTTCATTTGTGTACACTGAGCTATGAGAGACTAGAGTTTGCATAGTCGTCAGGAAGCCGTCTAACAAGCTTGGTTTTCGCCAAGTGATAACAAAAATGTCGCTTTGTTAGCAATGTCTCTGCAATGGTATAGTTAGTAACGTAATTATGGCTTAGTCAAAAGCGAAAGTGCCTCATACTTGAAATTATTCTTTTTTTTCCGCTGATACAGCTCCTCCTGCATACACATACGTATCCACGACGGCTGGTTCGTCTGAAACAGGTAAATTCGCGAATCGCTACACATACTGCTCAAACGTTTTATTCTACAGGGGTCAGTATTTATGATTTTCCGCAATGCGAATACGACTAAGAATAGAAATCAGCGGGTGTGCCATATGGTCCAGTTCTTTTGCTTTCTCTTTTTACATGTAAAACGAATAAGCAAACAGCAGGAAGCGCGAAATCATTGCTTAACCGCATTATTGTGTAGAAAATCTTTCGCGTGACGAAGGAGAAGAGAGTTGCGTTTCGAACGTTGTCTTAAACTACCTTTTGCGTTTTCAACCAAGCAGACAGCGGCAAATCACATATGCAAAGGGAAATAATGTTATCGTAAGAAAAGCGAGAGACCGGTCCACAGCTGAACAGACTGCTCACAGTAAAATGCCACGGCACTACTTTTTTTTTTTCGCTCATCATTGATGATGAAAAGCGAGGGTGATGATTTGAACTTGCCTTCGCTGATATGATAAATGCTAAAACAAATAAATTCTCGCAGAAATTAACCGAAGAAAATTCGTATCATGAGAGGAGGCAATATATCAACATGAATTTTACCACAGGAAACACATAGCACCTATCCCGATCCCTCGCTCGCCCCATCCCTTCCTTTACTCTGTGTTGACACGATTGTATTTCAGAAGATAGTACGGCACTGAACGCGCTCGCCTTGATTTTCATCACCGTCCCCAAATTAAAGTTTTACATTTAGAAGAAAGAAAATAGTTCTTTGTGCTCACTTTAATACAGTGTTGTTCCAGAGGCTAAATGATGTTTTCTTGCTTTGAAAAAAAAAATGAATATAAAAAAATACGCCTTTTTCGCAGCAGCTTTCGTGCGTGGCCCTAGCACATCATTGACACGTAACGACGAGTTTGCATTCAATCGCTTATGGGAAAAAAGAAATTCGTTAAAATTTTCACGCATCCAGGTGGGCATACGCACACACAAAAATCATTCCCCTTTTATGTCTGGGAGTAAAATAACACCATTGCAATATTAGTAATATGAAAGAGTCCTCATTTCATATCGCATATATTGGTTTTATAGCACCGCATAGTTAAGCAAATCGAGCATTGTAAAACACTAGTTGAGACGATGGACTTAGTTCGAATATAATTGAAAGCTAGATATTTCAAAACTGCCTCTGCACAGTACAATACAGTGTTTAATTCTTCAAAGACACACTTGGGATAATATGTTTTCTCGTTCTGACGTTTGCAGACACTTTTAGATGAAACAGCAATAACTCTACTCTTAGTCCACAGCTTTGGCACATAGAAAAAATAAATAAATAAATCGAGCAGTCAGTCAACCAATTTACCAATGAATAAGTTAATCACACAATCAATCCACTCTGGGCTCAAGCTTGAATGCATGTGTATTTCAGGGACAACCAGGAGTTTCGGTCCGACTGTGACGGTTCCCGGGCACGGTGAGCCAATGCATGCTTTCAAATTCTGTTCTTCCGCGCTTCTTTTTCTGTTTTGGATTGCTTTTTTTAACGTTAACTCTGACTGACACCCTCCAAGGTGCTTGAATCTGATCTCTATAGAACTTTTTGTGTTTTAGAGCACATTTTATGTTCACAGTTGTAGCAGCTCTCAATTATAAAACGCTCCGAGACGATTTTTTTTTTAACTAGAGAAACGTAACACAATTTTTTTAACAGTCAGACAGCACGAACCTGTGCCCAGGAACGTAAGAAGATCTTTCTTGCCTACCTAAATAAGAAAGAGAATCGAAATTAAGAAGAAGTGAAAACTTTGATGAGTGTGCCTCCACATGCGCAATACTGGCTGCATAGACGAGGATGTAAAAAGAATTCTTACCGGCGGGATTGCTGAGAGTGTGGCTGCAGACGTCAGAGGCTTGTGCAGCGCTGACAACATGGGAGAGAACACAGGCACGAGGCACGAGGAAAGGGGAGGGGGTAGAAAACGGAAAAGTGTGTTAACGCAAGGCCACAAATGCCCAGCACATCTACTTTTCCACCACTCATTTCCGCGTTCCTTTGTTTTCTTGTGGGTTCGCTCTCCCGAAAACGTGCTGACAATATCTGAGAAGCCCATTGGTTTCAGCATCCGCTTTGCGTGCGGGAGGTGCGGGGTTCGATACCCACCGGTGATACAATGGGTACAAGCTTTCGCCTGGACTGGTGTTCGGCTTATCTGGGGTGAAATTCTCGGGAAATGGGTGTTTTACCTCAATTTCAGTAAAGAGGAAGGGTCACAATGGGCTTTACCGCACAAGGCGGATGTCGGGCCTTTGAGGATCGATTATCCTAATTGGGGCGGCGAGGCCTACGAAAGGCCCTTTTCCAAGCTTTTCACCGCCGAAGAGCACCAGACCGAGGAAAACCTTGTGCCCATTAGGAAACCGGTGGGTCCCCGGCGGAACGGGGGGTCGAACTCAGCACCGCCCAATTGCGAGGCGAATGCTCTACCACAAGGCCAACGATGACGGAAATCTCGAACGGTTTTTGTTGGACGCTGCTCAGGTTGCACTTGAAAGACGGCAGAAATATTCGTATTTTACAATACATCTCTTGCCTATTGTTTCCTACTTGATAAAAACCAGCCTAGGAACATTGTTTTATTTTACGAAAAGCAGTAGAGTGAGCGCGAATAATGCTTATGAAGGGAGAGGAGCATATACAGAACGAAGGCTTCTGACTTCGCAACAGTGCAAGTGGATTAAAACAGAGATTTAAATAAAACGAGAGAAATTTTCGACAGCTTGCGCTTTCAGGAGATTACAGTAGTGACGTCACAGTACCAAAACAGCGTCCTTGCCCTTTTCCTTCATTAGCAGACGGAGCAAGAAGTGTAGCGAGGAAGAAGGGAAGCAGGGATGATGTCCCTCCCAGCTTCCCCTTCCCTAACGTGGTTCCACATATAAGTGGGACAGTGTTCTACCTCTCTTGACCCTTCTTACGTCTTAGTTGCATACTGTCCCAATTTTTCACTTTCTCAACTAAAGAACTCTCTGGCTACACCCTTGCAAAACTACTATTGCGGCTCATCATGCCATCCTTTTTAGCCGAGGCCACTGCCGGCACACATTGTCATCGGACGTCAGATCGTTATCTATTTGATACAAGGCTTAGAGTGTACTGACGAAAATAGAGCCAACAGATTCATATTTCTAGTGATTCTACTGAAATAAAGCGTATTTGCGGGCCTCCACTTCAGATGACTGTACGGCCTCGCGCCTTTTCTCCTCCGTGCAGTATTTTGTCCCCCGGGGACCACGTACAGCGACTGCGCCTACCAGTGCAACCAGACGTGCAACCTGTTTCTGCGCTCGCTAGTAACGGACGGCAAGTGTCTCGGAAACAACTGGTGCGTACCAGGCTGCCGGCCCAACTCAGGTTGTGAGGGGCCCAACCGCTGGTTAGACTACCACACCTGCGTCGACGAAGAGGAGTGCAGCTGCGCCTTCGAAGGAGATCTCCTAGGGGTACGTCGGCTTTCTTTTTTCTCGTGTATATATATATTTGCCCAAAGTAGCGAAGTAGAGCAAGTTGGGCATGTTGGTTGCGGTCTGAAATTTTTAGATTTTGAACCGCAATCAGTCACACCGTTTGTCTATTCCGTGTCTTTGTTTTCGATTATTTACTACGGGAAAATACATCCGAGATTTTACGACGGGGCAAGCTGTGCGTGGGGCCACGGAACATTCGCTGCTTGTTCGGCAAAACGCAATCATTGTTGCCACTTCTGGATGTAGTCAAATGAGAATGCCTAACGGGAAGTGTGTTAAATTGAGAAGCTTACTAACGGAAAGTCAAGGCGTTTTTTGATGAGAATGCCGTGTTATATTTTCCTGCACGAACCGGGCACCTGTGTTCGTCGAACACAGAGAACAATGTTTTTGCTGATCGGCCGTGTTTTAAACGACAGCTCATTATTTCACAATATTGCCCAATTGCCTCTTTGCCTGACCATCAGTCAACCGCATCAACGAAGTTTGATCACTTCCTTAATCACTTTATCAGAGCGCTATGGTCTGCTGAACGTCGATTACAGAGTGAAATAAAGCCAGGCTTTTGTGTGGTTCTGTTGACAATACTGACCATATTCCCGACAAGTGTTACTCTTACTACTGGTTTAGTCGTTGTCGCCAAAAAGCTGTAAGCGTCGTTTGTGCGGAACCATAGCTTCTTTTCCTGAAAACACGAGACGCGATTTGTATGCACGCTGCTATCGTAGCCTGAACGCCGCATACTAACCACTGCTACTGCTCTGCTGATGAGGGGCTACCCAGTGCAGCGACCGCTGCAACGGAAGGAAGCCCGAGTTTTAGATCAGCGCAATGAAGCAGAGGTTGACGCAAGAGACCATAGCAAAGCAAGCCGCATTCTATGGATGTAGAGTTCAAACCCTGACGTGAAATAGGTTTAGGACACGTTCTGATCATCCTATTCAGCGAGAGGGCGTTGAACTTTTCGACGTTTCGCGTGGAACATGCCAAGACTGGTTGCTGTTAGTCCCTTGCTTGTAGCTATAGTTGTAGCATTACCCCGATTATTTTGTCCAAATATTTTTCAGTGACGTGTTTAGACATGAGTTGTTCACTTATGCTTTCCTCAACAACAGGCTAACCAAGTTATAGACAGGGGCTGTGAGCGCTGCATTTGTCAAGACAACCATATTGTGTGCGCCGTGCAACCGGACTGCAAGCCGCTACCAACTGGACTGCCCCAGGTTTCCATACCAACCACAGGTAAGCCGGGAAACAAGGCAACGCTACGTGCATAACAGCTTAAGAATATCTCATTGTTTTTTTCTATATGGTACATATTACCCATTGATACATTTTCTTTTCACTTTCTTTGTTTCAACGTGATTCCCTTCTGTCCGCAGTTAGTGCCTCGATAGTGATATCATTAGCATAAAAAACATACTTTCGAACAAAACGAAGCGATAGATATAGTGTTCTGCAATAATTGGTGTCATCAATCGCACGCTTACTATCAACATCTGCGTAGGGCCTATTTTGTCATGAGCAAAGCTTTAACTTTTTTCGGACAAAACGACATTAAGGGGGGGAACAATTAAAGTATCCATTAATAAAGCGAACATATATAGACTCAACAGGTCTGTTCTCAAAGTAGAATGCCACAAGATATGATATCCTTGTTTTCACAAGTTGCGTGCATTTTCGGGCGGTCATTTCCAAGCTCGTCTGATTAGCGTGTGGAGAAAAATTTTTCTGTGCGATCTGGCATACCCCTTATGACGTCCACTTCGCTACCACATGTTTCGATAGCGACTATTGTATCGTTCAGGCTAGGTACACCTTAGCAGCAAGCTCTGCGCGCGTATAACATCCGGGATCATATTTTCGCATCTAAAGATCATCACTTAAAACAGTTCTCTTCATACTGAAAGCTCTTTACCCATGACTGTAGTCCTGAGCCGTGGTTCATTTAGACGTTTTGCGTCCTGCAGTGATCCCCGTGGTCGTCGAGAACGTGACGGTGGAAGGAGGAGGCATTTGTATTCCCGGCTGGTCCATGTGGTTCAATACCCGCAAGCCGGACGAGGACGGCGACGTCGAGTCAGTCGGCAACATTGTGCATAGCGGCCTGCCCCTGTGCGACGAACGCTACAGAACCGAGGTCCAGTGCGAACCGGTATCAAGGAACGTGGCTTTCAATGGCACAGACCGTATCCAGTGCGACATTCAGAGAGGGCTGATTTGTAGTAACGGTCAGACGCCCGCTGATGAGCAGTGTCCGGACTACATGGTCCGTTTCTACTGCGACTGCTACAAGAACTGGGAGCCCACTCCCGTACCTACAACGACTGGAACGACAGGAGAGACTGGAACGACTGGAATCACTGTAACGACTGGAATCACTGGAACGACACCTTTGCCAGGTGCGCGCCATTTTGGAGCATTTCGCACAGAAATAACCATATTTCATCGTCTTTTAGATACGTACTATACGTGCGCGCTGTCGGCGTCCATCATTAGTATCAAGAGAGCAAATATTTGAATGATATATTCTGGGATGCGTAATGATGGGAAGTAGAAAGCGTTAAGTGCATCAAAGTCGCCTTTTCTAAGTGAGTTTCTTTTTTTCCGCAGGCTCTGTCACGACACAGGCAGGTATAATATACGACCAGACTACAGTGCAATGGAGTCAAGGTATGCATTCTTTCTTGCGGAAATCCTCATTGCATCTCATTTGGCATGCTACTCAGGTCAAAGAGATACTGAGTTAACAAGAACTATGTATTTGAGTACGGTGATGGGATGCCCTATAGCTAGGGCTTAGTGATGGGTGGGTTGGGTGCGCGACTTTATGCTTTATGTTTTGTCTTCCTTTATCTCCCCATTTACTTACACAAGTCTTGCCGTAATCCATGGCCGACGAAGTGCATTCTGTCTGTGTTCAACGACATCTATACTTAGCCTAAGTTTAAATGAGAATTACCAATACGGCTAAAAAAGCTTTGTTATGCTAGCAATGCATCGTACTCTCACGAGTGCCTGATAGTGCAAACAGATATCGAGTTCTTCATACGTGTGACGAGTTCCCCTGTACTCAAGTGCCCGTGGTATCGCCTCGCAGACCGATGCACCCGTTTCGTGTACCTGGTGAATGGCCCTTCGCCGCTGCCGGACAGCAGCTACAAAGCGTCGAGCAGCGCTAGTCCCGGTTCGTCACCCGCCCACTCGCGACTCGGATCCACCACGTCGTCGACATCCCGTAAGTCCGCATTTGCTCGTCTCCACAATTGCACTACCTGTTGACTAAGGTATACGCCACTCTCAGCAGGACCTTATTTGAGACTGACTGACAGACTTCACCAATATATTCACCTGCTGTTAGCATGTTTACAAGTGGCGCTTTCAACCCTCACCTATACGCCTAGATGCTGACATCAAAACGTGAAGGTGACGCAGTGGTAACAGCAGCACCAAAGGTAAGACGAATGAGGACGGGGGTATGCCGTTTTGTCTTCTACGCTCGTCGTGTGTTTGGTACTGCAATACCTTGTCGTTATCAGCTCGTCCAGTTTATCATGCTTATAATACAATAAAATGATTCCAAATTTCCCGCTTTAGTGCTGTGACTTCGAGCAAATTCTAGTTGTTAGAGTGTCTGGAACAGCAACATTTTCTTAGTGAATGAACAGATAAACGAAGCCAAATCTAGTACACGGTCATCAGATGACGACGGGCGATACGGTGCATTTCCCTGGTGCAGGCTGCATCTGCAGCAAAAGGCGGTCCACTTCGTGCCTGGCCGTTTTTACTGCACCATGGCATTGCTCAGTCGAGGTTACGACCTCATGATCTCTTCTGTTCAGCCGAATACTGCTTTATTATTTTTTTATTCATTTATTTATTGAAGTACCCTAAAGGCCCAGCAGAGAGAGAGAGAGAGAGAGAAAACTTTATTGTCGGAAAAGAAGGGTTCCTGGACGCTTAGCAGAAGGGCCAGGTGGCCGTTAGCTGATAGCTGGCGGCGACCTCTTCGGCGCGCTCGATGGCTCCTGCCTGGACGGCGGGGTCCGAGCTGCGCAGCACTTCTTCCCAGGCGTCTGGTGAGGGAGCTTCTATAAGAGCTTCCGGAGGAGGTTCCTCCGGGCAGTCCCATAGCATATGATCGAGGGTGGCAGTGCTACCGCAGTGTTTGCAGGTGGGGTCAATGAGATCGGGGTAGATGTGGGCGTAAATGTACGGGTTCGGGTAAGAATGGGTTTGAAGTCTTCTCCAAGCCACCTCTTGGTGCTTGGAGAGTGACTTGTGCGGGGGAGGATAGATTCTTCGAGAGAGTTTGTAGAATTGGGTAATTTCGTGGTAAGAAATCACTGCCTCCATCTCGGATCCCCCTGGACGAGAGCCCACCGCTCGGCCGACAAAACCTCGAGCGTGTTGGTGGGCTGCTTCGTTCCCTGGGTTCCCTGAATGGGCAGGAGTCCATACCAGTTCTATTTCTCGTTGCAGTGTAATATTTGTGAGGATGTGTCTAGCAGTTAGGGATATTCTACCGCGCGAGAAGTTGCGTATGGCAGTCTTGGAATCACTGAGAATGATGTCAGCGTCAGTATTTGCTATGGCCAAGGCTATGGCCGCTTCTTCTGCTTGATCCGCGTACTTGACCGTGACTGAGGCCGCAGAGATGCACTCGCTTCTTCCTGCTATGAATTTGGATGCGCAGATAGCGAAGGCCCCTTGGCTGAAATTATAATCGGCTGCATCGGTGTATAGCATTACATTGGAGGGGGAGGGGGCATAAAAGCAAAACAAAGTCATAACTACGAACAAGATAAGAGATGGTGTTGTCAGGATAAGCCAGAGTAACAAATAAGATAGCAAGTAAGCTAGAATAAAATTAGGGTAAATAGGTAAACAAATAAACCTCCAATACAGTAACAGAACTTTGAAAAAAAGAAAAAAAGGAAACAGTGGTGTCAGGAAGTTTTAAAAACAAGTGCTCAGTGCATAACAGTTTAACGCTGGACGCTGAAATTAAACTGATCATGGGATGATCGCTAATGGTCATGAATCATGAATGGTCACTAAAAAAAACTGATTTTATGCATACGTCACAATATAAGAGGAGGCTTGAGAACAATGATAAGGATTTGTGGTGTTTATGCTTCATCCCGCCTCGAGTGCTGAGCAAATAGGAAAATAAATTTCTTAGCGAAATCAATTTTCGTCTGCCTAAAACACGAACTTACGAAGCAAGTGCAATGTTCGCAGCTAGCAGTCGTGTCCCACCTGGGCTTTTACTTTCTTCTTCCGTAGTCGGTGCTTGGATTCCCCGTCGCCAGGGAGTTGGGGAGTTCGTCGAGGTGGACCTCGGCACAGTGCGCAGCGTGTTCGGCATAGCCTTGCAAGGACGCGAACGCACTCACCAGTGGGTGACGCGCTACCGAGTCCTGGTCAGCGTCGACGGCACGCAGTACGCCTACGTGCAAAGCTCCCAAGGAATGGTCAAGGTACGTTTACTACTCCTTTATGGATACAGCTCGCTCCTTATTTATCCCCACTTAGCTATTATTCCTGACAAAATACCTGTTTTACAGCAGAGCTGTTAAGCGCCCGTCCCTAGATTTCCTTGCGTTGTCGTCGTCGTTACCTGTAAAAAAGGATAAGGAGAAAAGGTGTAAGGATGAAGGCATGGAGAGGGTCAGAACGCTACAAAGAAGCAGTAGGAAGGGAAGGAACAGGTGAAAAGAAGTTCGCGATGCGTATCGGGCACGTCATCGATCACGTGACTACTCGACGCATCTGATTGGTTAACTACATGTTCCCAGGCTGGCCGTATTGATGAAACAAGTAGAATAAGAGGTCACTATAGGTGAAAAGAGGTAATTAGGGTGCAATGGATTCGAGGATGATCTTATACATGCAACTGCTGCGCTTATCAAACGTGTCAATGGGACAGCATTGCCGCTGGAAATTTTTTTTCCTTTCCGAATTTTGGCTTGCAACCTGCACAGCGCAACGCAGGCGCCTTGCTTGCGCCTGTGACGTCAGCTAGCACTGACAGGCATCGGCAGTCAAGTGGCAGTTGCTAGTCATAAAGATGAAAAGCACGCTGGTGAAAACTAGTCTTAGACGACGCACAAGTCAGCGATGAAGGATACGTTCGATATGTTAGCAAATCTAGTTTTGTACGTCAGTCAGGCTTTCTATGATTGTGAGTAATCAAGCATGTTTGAGATGCCTATCGAAGAAATGCAGGAAAAGCTCACCCTCCCCCCAATTTTTTTTTGTTAGCAGTATGGATTTTCATGCTTTTCCTCCATAGGGCATATATTGTGTGGCTATCTTTGTCACCCTAGGTGCCGCGTATTCTTGGCTACCTTTCTCCGACGCATTTGAAGCCAGCAGTACGCTATAAGGGAGTAATTTTTTCCCCTCCATCCCTTCTTTTTTCTCACGCAAGGACTTCATGGGCAACCACGAGTCGAGCGGAGTAACGAGACAGCTCTTCGACAGACCCGTGAGGGCGCGCTTCGTGCGCATCGAGCCGACCGAATGGAACGAACTTATCGCCCTGCGCTTCGACGTGCTCGGCTGTACAGAAGGTGAGCGACCAAACTCTCAACCGATCTAAACGGTTAGATGCACCTCATAGTTTCTCGATATCAAGATTCCTCCAGAATGTTTGCATGTCACGCTCGCTTTGGACCACGCGATGTAGCAGGTGCATTCGGTGGTGTCCGCTAAATTGCCCGTGCATTATACTATCAATTACACTTCTAAGATGTCGTACAAAGGGCATAGAAAGGGGATAAAAACTCTAATGTTAATCAATATTGAAACTATTAGCGGATGGGCGTTAATGTGCCTTCAATTATCAATGTTATGAGATGCATCTGCGATGCTCTTTTGGCTGAGAGATGTAAGAATACAGAACTTGGAGCCTCCTTTGATTTATTGTAACTGTTATACTTAGGGATCTCTTTCTGCATATCACTTAACCATATTCTGTAAGCTACGATCAGAGGTGAACTTTTTTTTTCTATTATCCCTCATCATCAGTGTTCGCTCCTCTGCGTTACGTTACTGATTGTTTTACCACAACTGACTACCCAAGAAAATCAGCGGAAATGAAGCTCTTTCCTCCAGCGCTTCGACAGCGACGCACTGACAGGCCTGCAGAGTGTGACTAGGCAGATTTTCACGGAGTTCTTTTAAACTGCATTGTCTCCGCTACGAAGGCAACCGCTCGTTTCCCGTTAACATTTCTTCTCTGTTTCGTTTTGTTTTCTAGCAACCGCCGATCGCATTCCGCCAGGAACAACGCCCCCCGTGCCCACTACCAATGCTCCGGGTGAGCGCCTTTAATCCAAAGAAGCCGTCCGCGAAGCGACTCCTGCGTTCATTTTATATAATTTTCACTTTACTCCCCCCCCCCCCCCCCCCCCTTTTCAATTTTCTTTGGCGCAGAAACGGGAGCAGTGACCGTCCAGATGTGTACTGAACTGCCGGACCATCTGCGGGCCTTCTGTCCCCTCTGTGAAGACGGCCTGATGTGCGACGGTGCAAAGTGCATACCTCCGTCCCACTGCTCGTGCTTCCATGACGGCCAGTTGTTCCACGTAAGATTGCAGGCGACAGCGCTCTGATTAATGAGCGTTTTCAAATTCTGTATTTCCTTTGTTCCGCATTTCGGCGGTAGAACAATTTTCTGACGTCGATATTGACAAAAAGTGAGATTTTTTAAAATAGGTTTTCTGAAGTTCTTCGAAGTTGAAGCAGCAGTTTGTCTCTCTCAATAAAAAGGAAAGTCGAGACAAAAGAAAGCAGTCAGGCCAAACGATGGCACGTCTGTCGAACAGGGCTGGGTGCAACGCTGTCAAGCTGTTACAAAAGGGGAGATACTGGTTGAAATGGGCTCACGTGCTTTTGCGTGGCGCTCAAACTCCTAAGATAAAATATATTCCAAAATAGAGTATGCAAGTAACTTAGTTTAAAATCTATTTCAGAATGGAGTATGCAAGTGACTTCGTTTGAAAATAAGCGCTTAGAAAGCGCTTAGCTTCAAGATAAATATCATACATCTACTTGTGAGCTTTGCAGCCAATTTCACGCATTTTCGCTAAGCACTGTGCGTTGCCTCGTTCCAGGTGAACAAAGCAATTGTAACGTCGACATGCGACATCTGCATGTGCACACTCAACGGCCACACCAAGTGCAGGAAGAGTCAGTGCAACTGCCCGAAGGCAAGGCTCGCATTTTACTTTCCTTGGTCACTTACGTCCTGTTGGTGACCCGCCCATACACTTTTTGATACAGACGATGGATGCCTTCAGAGAACTAGTACATTTCCCCAGCTTTCACTTGAAATGATCCCTTTTCGCGCTGTCTTACTTTCATGTCCCACGACCACGGCTGCGCAAAAAAGAAAGTAGGAAGAAGCTTGCTGAATCTGTCAGTTCTGAATGGAATTCATGTGTGAAGCATGTAGCACTTGGTCGTATATATCGGGCGTCTCAGCTAAAAGTAGTCGAGGTTCTAAAACGACTGCGAATCCCAGCCGAGCATAACCAGCATATAAAACCAGCCGAGAATATACGGCAACAATGCACTAAAACAATCAATATACGCGGCAGGCTTGCATTTCTTGCTATTAACGTTTTTGCCCTCATCAAAAGCGTTCCCCGTTGGTTTTCTATGGCAGCCTTAATTGCTCGATGCGAGTGATGCAAACAATACAAAATAAAAACTTTGCGACATATCGCGAGAATGAACCATTATTTTCAATATTTTCCTACCAGTACCTTACAGTTTTCCAACACTCAAAATTTTTGTCCAAGAAAACTGGACATGTGTCAGCTTATCAGCCCTACCGTTTGAGGCGAAGCATTCACCCTGCTGGCGCGTCGCGAGCCTTTCGTGCAGTATGACGAGCATCCATCGGATGCTGTCTAGTCCATGTTCCGGGTTGCCACACACGTTACGCATTCTGAGGAAATTAAACACTTTTCTTCAGTTGAAATGCATGGCTCTATGTAGTGAATAAGAGACGTTCTAAAGAATAAGATGCCCAGTAATTACAGAGAGGTAACGGTTGGGACACGCCTAAAGCTGGACTGTGATAGTGGCATATTTTTTTGTTTATTGCCTGAGTGTTACATTAAACCTTCAGCTGTTAGTCAGCGCCCGCGTCGTTTCCTGTTTCGTTGGTCCTTTGTCTGTTTAACGCTGGTCTTCAAGGTGAACTGTGCGCGTAATGGTCACCTGCGTTTGCTAGATGTTTTACTGCTTGTTGCGGTACCCGTGGCTGTCGCAGAAGATGCTATTTGTTTTATGTTCAACTGATTATTAAACGATAAGGAACGACAATGTTCAGCAATTATCTTTGCCAGAAGAAATATTTACAGCGTGTTATCCCAATCCCTGCTAACTAAGGAAAAAAAAAGTAAGTGTGTTCCTGTATTTTTTCTGATGAAGTTTGCTCGTCACTAACCACGCTAAAAAAAATGTTTCGGTGGTGTAAACAAAGGAGCCGTACCACTCCCAAAAACAATTTCTTTGTTGACCGAAGCCAGTGACCAGTCAACTTTATCAGCAATAATTTTTGATCAAATGTTATTCCGTCAAACCACCGACCTCTTTATTTTGTAATTATGACTCGCACACTAAACGAAATTTCTTCCTCAAAAATCTCTGAAAATTTGGAGAGGTGCGTTCATTGCGCAGTAGGTAAAATATTCAGAAAAAAAAAATTGAAGCGATAAAAACGGAGTAATAAGTAGGCTGGTGTCATAAAGTCTTCATCTGGTACGACTACCCTTCGAAAGAAACAAAAACGCACCTTTCGGGTTTTTGTGCACGAGAAAGTAGTGAACAGCTTTTATCATTAACCCGCACGTATAACACGCATAGCGAAGCACAGTTCTGCCCTTGAGAGCACAACAGCAGTTTACCCAAGCAACCACCGCGATGGCCCAGTTATTATGGTGCTCGGCTGCTGACCCTAAAGACACGGGCTCAAATTTCGGTGGAGGCGAAATGCTAGAGGCACATGTACTATGCGATGTCAGTGCGCGTTAAAGAACCCCCAAGTGCCGAAATTATTGGGAGCCTTCTCCTACGGCGTCCCTCATAGCCTGAGTCGCTTTTAGACGTTAAGACCTATTAAACAAAGCAAACCTGTTCAGCTTAGCATAACTCATAACATTCGACGCGAAACTCAAACTCAAGTTGATACAACGCTTTATATGGCAGATCGAACCTTTTCTGACCAGACGTGGCTACTGCTGGTTCTCGGAATCCTCACATAACATTTTTATTGGCTGTTCGTCCTCTAGGGCGAGATATACTTGTCTTGACATTCGTCAGATGACGCTTTGTTATTGAGTACTTATTCAGGCATTGAAAAGAGTGCGCCTGATAGCATTCATTGTCGCTATCAGCAGACTGTGCGCCAAAAGAAAGGGGTATGCCCATTATGCGCGGGAAAAAGAATTGTGCTTTTCGACGTCCAAAGTAGGAATGCGTTCATTATGCGAGTAAATACGGTATATACTCAGTTGAACGCCCTTTCTACTGTGGATACATGATGAGCCGAACTGAGTGAAAAGTACACAGTGTGGAGTCTCCATACATTGCCTACCGTGTGGAAGACAGTTTCAACACGATTTGGAATGCTCAAACCAAGCTGCATGAAACGCTGCTTCAAGTTTCCGTTCGGCTCGTAACGCGACCTCCTCTCCTTATTGGAATGCAGAGCCAGCGTTCCTACTTTGACGACAAGTGCCAGTGCAAGTGCGCGTATTGCCCCGCCGGCCAGCGCCTGTGTCGGACCAGCAACGAGTGCATCGACGAATTCAAGTGGTGCAATGGAGTCAAGGACTGCCCGGACGACGAGCAAGGCTGTGAGTCACGTACGCGCCTCAGTGATTTGCGGTCTCCAGTGATTCACGTGTGCAGTCGAGTAAAGATACTGTCGACTTAACTATATTGTCGTTCGTTCAGACGAGATAGTAGTGTTTATCATCGAAAGAAATCCTGCAACAAAGCAAAAATGGAACTTGGAAGTCTGGAGGCGTGATTATAGGGCGTTTGCATTATTTGTGCAATCGTACTTTCATCTGCGGTTCTATAAAACCCTGTGGTAAACAGTGTTCACATGTGCCCCTGAGCGCGGTAGAGTGGGGCCCACATACTAATCCAGGATTCTGCTCGTACTCAGGCGTCTCTTGAAATTTCGGGTTAACTCGACACATTTATATGCCTGAGAAAAAAATGTGTGCCACGTTAAGGATTTAAGGATGTTTGAGTGTGTAGTTCCGATAAGTACGACAACAATTATGGCGGGATACGAAACGAATGTGATAGCGTTGGTCATTTATCGGAACCATGGTTGATATTCATTGAGAAGATAATATGAGAGAGCTGACAGGAGTTTAAAGTAGGAGTACAGTTTCTGAAAATGCGGCAATAGTGAGAACGGCTGAAGATTTCTGCTGGCTTTCTCCCGTGCAGGCAAAAGCTGCAGCTGGGTGCTCGCAAGTAGCATTTCGGAAGTAATTAAGAAGGGAACATATTAATTGATTGGAACAAAGATAATCCATACAAAATGTATACGCAGTCATAAAAGTGTGTAATTAAGCTGTTTGGACTGGCCCGAAGCCATATTGGTAAGGGCCCATTGTCATGCACTAGGTTCACGTGTGCTAGACGTCGGGCCTCTCCGCGCACAGTGACTAGCTTTTCGCCATCGCCATACCTGCGGTTTGATCGGTTGAAGATTTCGAACCGACAGCACTCGGTTGCCGTCCTTTCAGAGTCGAATCTTGCGTACGAAAGCATGTGGACAGTTGCTCTATACTACTAAAAAACGTAGTTTGATTGAGCGCCTGTTCTTCAACGCTTTCAGGCGACGAAGAGCGCCCTCCAGCCATTTCGCCGTGTCCAGAACCGACCAAGCCTGAATGTCCTGATGGACAGGAGGCTAAGCTGATGAAAGACCTTCGGTGCCCGGAGTACAAATGCGGTAAGCATCCGTTGACGCTTAATTAAGGGGGAAAAATTTAAGCGGTTTTGACGTAATGGGACGCATATACTAGCGTCCGATTACGTCAGCTGTGAAGAGGATCATCTTATGTAAAGCGATTACAGGAATTACGTGTAAGGGAGTCATGCTGATGCGTAAATAGTTGAATGAATAAAATGGCCCCCTGAAATTTAATGTGTCACATAGCAGAATATTGTGAGCAAGATGTCACATGGGTGACGCATAGGTCATGTGACAGGTGATGACGTCACCAGTAATGATCGCGTGATGATGACGTCACTTCGCGCAAACTACGCCATCTCCGCACAACAAGCATTCAACAGCTGACGCTGTACAAAAAACATCAAAGCGCTGAAATGTAATACAAGTCAATTGCCCTTGCTGGTGTCATCGTATCTCTTGGTATTTTTGCGCAGTTCCTTTCAATGGCGACGGGGACGTCTGCAGGCTGCTCTCCAATGGTAAGCGTGCGTCGAGAATAATGCTTGAAGGAATTTAACTGCCTGTATCCAGTGCATCTCCTCAACTCTGTCCTTATTCGTGTTTGATTGCAGCTGCGGTGTGCATAGTGGAAGGCCGATCTGTCAAGACTTTCGACGGCCAGCGATTCACGCACGACGTCTGCGACCACATCCTGTTCCAAGACAAGGTGGCGAAACAGTTTTCTGTCACAGGTACGTTGACTGGCTTTCTTTCCGGTAAACGGTGAATGGCGTATTGAAATCAACGACATACGTAACTCTAAAGCGAACACAGCAAGAGTTAGCGTTTACCATACCAATAAGTGGAAACAAATGCACCCTACACTCAAACACGAAGACGCCTATATGAGAATTTTTAACAAAGGGAGTAGCCCGCATTTTAATGCGCTCAGTTTTTTTAAAAGGAAGTGTACTAGAGGACAGCTTATTCACTTTTTACTCCTTCCCGTTTAGAGTGTATATTAGTATGGAACTATTACTCGCCATTTGAAGACAGCAGCACTGTTCAGGTCACAGACTTTGAATTAATAAGTATTTCGAACTCAACAATACCAGCAGCGGATAATGCAGCTAATACATTTATTCAATAAAAGATTAAGTAAGCCCGTTTTGAGAAAGAGGCGGGGGGGGGGGGGGGGTTAAGGGTTGAGAAGTAGGATCACTGATGGCTTGTGCCTGATCAGTTCTCCGTGCACCTGGCATGCATGAAGGTATCAGAAGGTCTAGACGTTTATTATTCTGCGTTGTAACCAGGGAAGACGTGTGTCGTCTTGCAACGAGCACACTTTACTCCCAGCTTCCAGTGCAGTTTTTCAGTTTATGTATGCGCGTGCGTTGCCTGCGTTGGGCGTAATCTGTGCGTTCGAGTTGCAGCAACGGTTGTTGCGGCCTCTATTGCAGAACGGATGAGTAACTTCATCGGGGCGTCGTGTTCTTTGTACTCTGAGTGCGCACACGTGCTTACTCACCCTTGTTATGCAAATAAACTCTGTGCTCGCTGACGTAAGCAAGAAAGTGCGAGGGAGGTTCGTGAGGAAAAGATAAAAAGAAAGACAAGTGGATACATTCTCAATTTCAAGAGCAAAGGAATCTGCTTGAATTTTTTTTTTCTGGCTACAGCACATTCCTTGGATACATTTGGAGGCGTGCTCTCGGAGAGTAAAACAAAGGCTACGGTGGCGTGCAAAATAATGAGGCTATCTTCGTACATCGCTGACTCGGCATACATCCAAGCGATAAGGCATTGAAACATCACAGAAACCTCTGACATTACACGATGCGAGAATATTTATCTACGTTGTACAATTATAGGCGCTAAAAGCAAAAAGCACGCGCTGACGTGGCCGCCGGAGAAGTAACGTTTTAGAAAGCTTTGGACTTTCTAAAGGACAGTAACGAAATTTTGCACAGTTTTTGTGCCTCAGAAATTTTTTTATGTTGCAGAAAAAAATTGGGTGGGGCACTTAAACTCCGCTGTAAGGGTATGGCACGATAGCGTTAATGGAATAATGCCTATGTATCCGGAGTTGGTCATTCTCGACTTTACATTCATAGACCCCTGGAATTTCTCGTACCATTCCTGGCGCAGTGGTGCAGCGGTTAAGCGATGTGCCACTGCCCTGCGATGGCAGGTACTGCCACTGGTGGGGCTTATGATACCGAGGTTGCTATATCCGAGCAACCTCTCGCGACAGTTCATTAATTTTAATTGCTACCTGCCACGGTGGTCAGTATTCTCACAATCCTGTGGGCAAGTTGGGATGACGCCACAAGGTCACGTGACCTAGCTGACCACCAAGGTTGCTCTCAGCGGATTTTTCGCTCACAACGCAGACGACAACGACGCCGGATTTTCTCCAGAATGAAAGCTTTAACGCCGTCGCGTTAAAAATTATGCAGCAGAAACTTCGAAATTAGCCTACTCAGGGTGACGGGAATAATCACTAAAATGATGTAATTTTTCGCTAACACAGTAAGCGTTCCTAACATTACAAATCAACCCTCTATAAAAGCTAGAAAACTTCACTGTGGTGACTTGGATTTGTTTTAAGAGTGTGAGGTGGGATGTGAGGGTTATGGTGGTGGTGTGAAAGCGCAGGCGAGATTGGCCTGTAGGCAACTGCTCCGCACGGGGTATCGTATCACGCACTCATCCTACAAAAATATGCCCTGTAACCTAATACATTGCCCGGGATGCCATTACAACGAAGTGCCATTGCCTCCTTCCTCGTTTCAGCCCACCGGCGCTGTTCGAAACGCGGCGACATTGGCGTGTGCGAGACGTGGGTTTCGGTCATGTGCAATTCGACCTTTGTCAAGTTGGGCCCCACGCTGTCCGACGTGATCGTGGACGGCACACCTGTGGCGGTGCGAAACCTGGGAGCCATCAGCCGGCGGCTGGGAGACGTGCACCTGTCCCGAAACGGTCAGCGGCTCGTGTTTACCTCGGTGCGGCACAACTTCGAGGTCGCCTTCGACGAGCGCCGAGCCATCCAGATCTCGGTGAGTCGCCATTCGTAATGACGGGACAACGTCGCCACTTGAGGAGGGAAAGTTATCTCTTTGAATCACATAATCTGCTCGAGACCTCAAGGGGCTGAGTAGTATCAGGGGTGCGGGAATAGTCATGCATAGGTACTACAGACATTCGTCTTTTATTTGCGTGACAGTAGGAAATGGGGTTGAAGTCGGTTGCGCCCAGTTGCGCTCAATGACGGGCTCGTGATCATGGCGTTTGGCAGCTACTTTTACCGCTCTCTAGAGTGCGGGAAAAGAGGAAGAACGAAAAATTTATTCTGGAAGAACCGCTAGACCCAATAATCCTTTCTGGACCTGTTCCCATCAACGCACAAGTCTGAAACACTTGATTGATTTGCGGGCGCAGGTATAGCGAAGTGGAAGAACACTTGGGGTGATCCAATAGTAGAACATTCTTGTACATGTGCATCTTAAATATAATCAGGCACTGCATGCATCGTTCTCTTTGTAGTTATTTGGGCAACGAAATCAAACGAATCAGTGTGACTGCGAATAATTGCTGTCCCGTCCTTTCGCACGGCCGCTAGGTGTCCGACTGCCTGTCGTCCAAGACGAGCGGTCTGTGCGGTCTGTACGACTCGGACGCCAAGAACGAGTTCCGTACTCCCGAAGACCGCCTTGTGAGCGACGTCCAGGTCTTCGCCAACAGCTGGGCCACCCCGGACGCGGCGGGCTCCGACTGTGCGCTGCCGACCTGCCCCAAGCAGACCCGCGAGAAAGCCGAGCGCTGGTGCCAGAGGATCACGTGAGTGACGCCGTTGCTCACGGTCCTGCTTGTTCGACGCACGTGCT
The DNA here is from genome assembly GCF_055824585.1 of Amblyomma mixtum. Taxonomy (NCBI): domain Eukaryota; kingdom Metazoa; phylum Arthropoda; class Arachnida; order Ixodida; family Ixodidae; genus Amblyomma; species Amblyomma mixtum. The sequence goes on along the minus strand of NC_143016.1, from coordinate 52,608,389 downwards.
TGCAGCAGCTAGGTGCCAATGTGGCTTTTGTTAGAGCACGTTGCACAATACTGAAGCCGGTTGGGGCGATGGAAAGCTCTCTTGAGGGTCTCTTGGGGTAAGTGCCGCCGACCCTCTGCTTGTCCGCTTGTGGGCCGCTGCAAGGCTATCCTCCGTACGCAACCCCACTCGATACATGCACGGTTGTGTACACGTCACGAGAGAGGAGAGAGAACAGCGCGTGGGTGAAGAATGGGAAAGCGGGGCAGGACCGGAGGCTGAGACTGGCCTCAGAGAGATGCCAGCGCCTACCATGCGTTACTGCTACGTTGCATGCTGTGTATTACTGAGTGTGCTGCGCATTGGTGGTTTAGGTCTTGTGTAAACGCACGGTTACATTTGTAGGAGAAAGAGAATACACAAAAACTGCTGTTGTGCCTGATAGCAACAACTGCACAACATCCTGTAGCGCGCGGACACAGGGGCTCCATCTCGCTCTTTAGGAGATTAGTTAGACGAACTTTCCTTCTTCTTATCATATTCTCCTATAAAGTAATGAACGCACTAAAAAAAGAGCTTTGAACGATACGACAGGAATTATAGTTACTGTATGCGACGTGAGCCTTCCCTTTTTCACCAGGCCCGCAGATGCATGCTGCCTAGGCTAAGCAGTTTTTTTGAAACCAGGTCAGCAGCTACAGTTCTGTGGGCGTACAGTGACCGAAAGGCGTAGTTGGATAGATATTCCTCGAGAAAAAATAAATGCGCCCAATTTCTCCATGGTCTTCAACCACCGCGCGGAGGGTGGCAGCAGACGCGCTTGAGGATGGTTTTCGGTGTTTCCTCTAAGCGGACTGCCCACGACACTCATTGTCTTTTCATGCAAGCGAGTAGCGCTATGCCTTCGGACACCGTTACCTCGGAGCCGTGTATATAGATGCATATGGACGGTTTTCCGTTTCAAAGGTTCGCAGTAACCTTCGAAGGACTTGTCAAGCATGGCCGTATAACAGTCGGAAATGTAGACGCACAGCCCTATGAGGAAACTGCTTTTTTACTGCCACCACACCTTTGTCGCCAAGGCAGAGGACGTTTTATGACTATGTTATTTCTGACGCGTGCGTTATGAGCCCTCCCGTTTGCAAGCCCTCGCTTCTAAGCGGCGTTCTGGAGCTTTGACCTTTCCAGCCAGCGGCTGCTCGCGTGTTTGTCGACGTGATCTTATCGATAAAACATGCTTATTTTTTCGCTAAGAGCAAAGTATGGTTTATGACTAGAGACATTGTCAAGACAGCCATAATTCATTCGAGGTACATTTGTTATCGTGCGATGCGAGAGCGTACTAACTCGTCCATCATTTTGGCAAACCTCGCGAGGTAAATACCATAGCACGGGACAATAGTTCGGTTAAGTTTACCATTATTTTCAACATTTCACAATATTGAGAGACTGCCTGAGCAAAAAATTAAGTTGTAATTTCCACTTATTCCTAACTTCTTGCTTGTGAGCAGATAATGATGCTACTGAGAGAGTGAAACGGCTATCAAGACCCTCTAGTACGTTACAACGAAACTGCTAACGTCACAGAAAAATCGTATATTGACACACAGTCGAATATTCACTAATATTCGACTGGAACGGGTATGAGCACCTTCAAAGTGGCGAATTAAGAGAGCATGATCTGGTAAGGCGTGTGTGTGTGCCACACATTATTTCCTTGTTTCGTAGCAATGTAAGGCCCGTAATCAATGTACTTCCAGAGGAAACTATTTGTGACGCGGTGGGTACGCCGCGCGGCAGCATATCTATTGATATAACCTGTATGAGCTTATTTAAGCAGCCAGATCACCCGGCTGCTTCGACTTGGGTGACACTGCGCCACCACGAAAGAGCTTTAAACATCAGTTCCCGGTTTAACAGTACTGTGGCATTCAAAGCGTCTTTCGAAGGTGCCTTGAAACGAGAGCTATTCTTCCACTTGTGATAACGGGACAGACTGATTCCATGGCACGGAATGACAACCGTAGCCAATGTACGGAAACGTTATTTGCGACTGTAGGCCTAACCCCGGCTATGCGGCAGGAAAATAGGCATTGCCTAACTCACTGCTCAACCCATAACTTGGACTCACAGGCTTATGATGGCGGGCGTGACACTGACACGCGCGTATCACGTGTGAGCGATATACCTCAGTTAGTTATTTATTAATTAGTTGCTTGCTTCCTTTTATTAATTTATTTGTTCTTTCTCGCTTTCCCAGAGCATGGTGGCTCAGGACAATTCCTGTGATCGCTTTTCTACCGCATTACGTTTCCGAGCGCCTGTCAGTATGCTCAATATGCTGCGGTTATGTGTTCATGTAACCTAATTTAACTGATTGCGTAACTTGCATGCCTCCTTGATTTCACCCCAGGTCTCCTCCGCTGTCGCTCTGCTTCGAAAACAAGGCCCTGCTGGAGACATCGATCAACAGCTGCGCAGACGTGGTGTGCGACTGCTTGGCTTCTCACGGCGGTGACGACAAGAAGTGCATGTGCAGCGCCATCGAAGGATTCGCGTCCAAATGCAAGACTTCCGTGCGAAGCCAGATCGCTTCCGAGTGGAGGCTGTCGCTGGGATGCGGTAAGGCGCTGGTCAATCTCGGGGGCATCTCTACTGCTATAATTATCCCTGACAAGCGTAGCATGAAAAAAAAAATGTGGGCCTAACATAGAATCTTAGTGCCACTATAAGCCGTGAAATTCTTGGAGTCCCTTGAAATCCGAATTCATTGCGCGTTCTTCGCACGAGCTAGAAAATCACCTTCGAAATAACTGGCGTAACCGGAGCTGAAAGGCTTTGAGGTAATTAAATAATATTTTTCTGTTCTGACCAGTATTCGGCTTGAAGATGAGTCCGAAGGTAGGAAAGAAGGGAAAAGATTACGCGTTTTTTTTTTTCTTCGCGTCCATGTGGACATGCTTTTAAATTTCAATTCGGAAAGCTGTCGTTCGTGACTATGCGGAAAATGCGTCTTTTATAGAGTTCTGAGACCCTATTCCGTAAGGTGCTTATGTTCCATTATCCATTTCGTGCCCATTCGGTCCTCTGTCAGTGGTCGCTCAGATATACCCGCGGCTTTGAAGCCTTTGTGGCAAACGGCCCGGCCATTGGGTGGTTGGTGACTGGACTTCATCATTGGCTCCGATATGGCAGCCAGTGATCAGGTCCGGTCACCTGCTGTTGACAAAGCGTTGCGATGCACCTCACCATTGGCTGCATATATATGGTGAGGTCCGGTCGCCAACGACCCAATGGCGGGCCGCTTGCCACAGACGCTTAGAAGCCGCGGGTACATCTGAGTCACCACTGACAGAAGACCGAATGGACGCGAAAACGACAACAGAAGATGGACAGCTTATAGAATACGGGCCCTGGTCTCGAATGAGATTCGCCACGTTTATCCACATTCACAACATCCACACCCACAGCCTCCATAACAGTAGTGTAATCAAGACCAAAAATGGCATGCCCTCTATAAAAAAAAAAAGAAAATTACGTGGGCAAAAACGAGAGCTTATTACTGTTCCTTGATTACCAATTTGGTCCTGTGTTCGGCATCTGACGTTCGTGCTGACTGACTTGGCCTTGCTCTACAGCGCCCGAGTGTCCAGCCGGCATGGAGTGGCGCGAGTGCGGACCTCCGAGCGAGTGCGAGAGGACGTGCGACAACGTCCACCGGAGCAAGGCATCCGACGATTGTCCTGAGGAGTGTGTCCCCGGATGCTTCTGTCCGCTGGGAATGGTGCGCCGTGGAGACGCCTGCGTCCCCCCGCGCATGTGCCACGACTGTGAGTCACCTTTGTACTCCCCATTCTGCGTCCAGTTCCTCGTTGTCGTGGCCTCTAGCTTGGTCCTTTCTTGTCTCGCTTTTGTGGACTTCTAGACGTATTCCTTCTGCCTGATCATTGCCAAGGCGAGAAAGTATAATGTGTTTAGAGAAAACCCCTAAGCTAAAGTGCAGGTTTCGAAAGAAGGAGGAATAGCTTTCTTAGCTTAAATATGAAAGGCAGGCATTTTATACAAATTTCTACAAATGTTGTGCCTTCTCTGTTCAGCCTCGCAAAAATATGTCACGTATTGCGCTTTGGCTGGCAACGTGCGAACTGATAGCGACTATAAGCGTGTAACAGCTTCGATGCTTTTGAAGATCCTGCTGCATATATCTGTTCATTGTTCCCGTATCCACGCAGGCGTGTGTCGAGGCCACGGAGACCCCAACTACATCAGCTTCGACGGTCGTTCATTCGAGTTCCAGGGCAACTGCAGCTACGTCCTGGCTCAGCACATCTCGGGAGACAAGACGCTCGACTTCCAAGTTGTGGGCGTCAACGTGGAGTGCCCCGAAGAGCCGCGCACCACCTGCACCCAGGGCGTCACCATTAGCTACGGCGACAGTCATGTCAGGATCTCCAAGGGACAGAGGGTACGTGCACAGAGGCTGCTTTTAAATGGCGCATTGGATAACCTTCAATTTAATAGTTGGCATTTTGGGTGTGTGGAAGCGCCCGCATTTGTTCGTGGCAGCGCGATCGAAGCATGCGGTAGAGCGGCAATCTGGAAGCGGCAGGATAACGGCTACCCGCTCCCGCTCCTTCTGTCATCACTTTCTTGATGGCGCAAGTAGCTGTCTCTGTGGCAGCAAAATCCCTCCTCTTCCCCCCGAAAAATTTTAAATCATGGCGAGAAACCTTATTCAAAGGAGTTCCGCCATCTCCAATTCGGTCATGTCAATTTCAATTACACAATGGAACTTTAGGGGCTTTAAAGGCCGCACTAAGCGGGCCAATTTCCGCGTCTACCTTGAATCCTTCGAGCCCCTACCAGCCATGGTTGCCCTCCAGGAGACAGGCCTGGGCGCGACACTTTCAAATTACACGAGGTTCCAACAGCATCCCGCGTCTTGTATTATCTTTCACAAAGCCTACATTGCCAACTTGGTGGATCTCGACCTCCAGCTCGAGTATTCCTATGTAATGGTGACTCTCCTACCGCTCCGCCTCAGGGACCCGCCGTTGCATATACTCAACGTGTACTGCTCTCCCAAACTCAAGCGAGTGACTTTTGCGGAGCTCTTTAGCCTCGCGCTAAGAGTAGCGGGTCGCGACCCCTGCTGATTGTGGGCGACTTTAACGCTCCCATTGAGCTGTGGGGGTATCGCAAGGAGGAGTCACGCGGACGTAAGCCGGCGGAACTTGCGTCCACGTTGGGCCTCCCTCTCCACACGGACCTCGTCCAGCCAACACGGCTAGAAGACTCCGTGACACGGAATACGTGTCCGGGCTTATCCTGCACTCGCAACATACGACACGCAGACTGGCTCAACACCGAGGAGACCCTCGGTAGCGACCACTGCATCCTTAACACTACACTACGCACACGCACCCTCAAGCGTCCCAGAACACAAGCATGTATCCAAGATTGGACGAAATTTAGGCAAAATTTTCACTTACTTGATAATACACCCGATTTCAGAGCAAGGCTACCCAGCATTGTCCCAACAGCTGCTGACACACTTTTGCTCGCATGAAACTCAGATCCAGCTCTCAGAGGTGGTCACGGACGTGGATAACCACTTTCTACACCTCTGGGAAGCCCGTCGCAGCCTCGTCCGCCGTTGGCGACGGCAGAAACACAATAGAAAGCTTAAAGCTCGCATTACCGAGCTTGCCCAGAAAGCGGCAGAGTACGCGGCCCAACTCGCCGACTCCAACTGGGTGGATAGATGGACCACGGCCGCGCGACAAATGTCCAACCGCAACACGTGGCGTCTCTTTCGAGCCTTAATCGACCCAACCCAAACACGAACCGAAACACAAAAACATCTGCGGCGAGCCATGCACGCTTCCCCTGGCAACACAACTCAACTGGCACAGAAATTCGGGACCAGTATTTGTGTACAGCCCAGTGACCCCCGTGAATCAGGATACTCTTATGCAGGCAAAGAGAACACGGAGCTGGATCAACCTTTCCAGCTCCATGATCTGCGGGCCGCTCTCGCCAAAATGAAACAGGGCACTGCGTCAGAAAGGGATAAGGTCACCGTCAAGCTTTTGACGAACCTGCCTGTCTTGGCATACCAGTCCCTCCTCGACTACATCAATGCAGTTTGGAGCGGAGATATCCCCCTGCCAATCGACTGGAAAACGGCTCTGGTCACTTTTATTCCTAAAGCAGGCAAACGAATTGACACAGATAACATTCGCCCCATCTCTCTCAACTCCTGTGTGGGCAAACTAATGGAGACGATGGTGCGGGATCGGTTATCTGCATATCTTGAATACAAACATGTCTTTGCGAGCATCATGTTCGGATTCCGCCCACACAGATCCGCACAGGATGTACTCCTGCAACTCAATCGGTAAGTACTTGATCCCCTCGAACGCCCCCATAATGACCGGGTAGTACTCGCTTTGGATATTAAAGGGGCATTTGACAATGTAACACACGAGATCATACTCACTAACCTAAGCCAGACCGACTGTGGCCTCAACACATTCCGATACATATGCCAATTTTTAATGGATCGTCAATCCTACATCCGCATCCAAGATAGAGAGCGTCCTTACCTACTCGGCACGCGGGGAAACCCCCAAGGCGCGGTACTTTCCCTGCTGCTCTTCAATCTGGCTATTGTATCTATTGTATCTTTTTGTTGTATCTTTGTATTGCATCTTTAGTCTATTTCATAATCTTTCTCTATGCCCTGCTGCAGCCATTGTAACGGCACTTGGGGCCAGTCAAGCTGCCCCAGAGCAGCTTTTTCTCCTTGTATCCCCCCAACCATTGTATCTCCTTGTCTGTGTAAATAAGCTCAAGCTCAAACTCAAACTGATGCACCTGCCGGCCCAGCTCGGCGGTGTCGCCGGCGTGCAGCACGCCTTGTACGCCGATGACATCACCCTACGGGCCAGGCAGGGCAGCACAGGGGACATTGAAACCAGCCTGCAAACAGCGGCGACGCTAGTAGACCACTCTGCCGCTGCGGTCTCCAATGCTCCCCTCAAAAATCGGAATTTGTGCACCTCCGCCCCTCACAAAAGTGCACAACTAAAATCTCTCTTTCTCTTGAGAGTGGTCCCATAGGCGAAACTGACGAGATACGGGTACTCGGACTCTACAACCACAAACACAGACGGCCAGACACTACACTGGCCAAACTCCGTAAGGTGGGGGACCAGGTGGGCCGCATGGTCCGCCGGGTTTCCAACAAACGCGGGGGGTTACGATGTAAGGATGCCTTGCGGCTGGCAAACGCCTTTGTAACCAGTCGAATTCTCTATTCGACTTCTTATCTCCACCTACGGAAAGAAGAGGAGGATGCGCTTGAGGCCATCCTTCGCAAAATTATTAAGCGTGCCTTTGACCTCCCCATCACTACTTCAAACAGCCGGCTTATCGCCCTTGGGGTGGTGAATACTTTCCGGGAGCTCCGGGAGGCGCATCTTACAAACCAGTACACGCGCTTGTCGCTAACGGAGTGAGGTCGCCGGCTTCTTGCTCGACTCCGCCGCCGCGGTGGCTCAGTGGCTATGGTGCTCGGCTGCTGACCCGAAAGACGCGGGTTCGATCCCGGCCGCGGCGGTTGAATTTCTTTGGAGGAGAAATTCGAGGCCCGTGTACTGTACGATGTCAGTGCACGTTAAAGAACCCCAGGTGGTCGAAATTTCCGGAGCCCTCCACTACGGCGTCTCTCATAGCCTTAGCCGCTTTGGGACGTTAAACCCCATAAACCAACCAACCAATCTTGCTCGACTCCATATCCAACCCACCACTCCCGTGGAAGACAGGTTTCACATCCCGGAACTGTGGAGACGTGCTCTCCACGTGCGGCCTCTTCCAGCCAACATGTCATCCGAAGACCATAATAGTCGGCGCCTGGCACGAGCGGAAGCCCTAGCCCGACATTATGGCAACAAAACAGGTGTATACTACGAGGACGCCTCCGGTCCTCACCAAGGGGGATGGTACACGGTAGCGGTAGTTCACAACAGCAACACAGTTAACGGCCTCACCTTCAGAGCCCGCAGTGCAACACAAGCAGAAGAGGTCGCGATTGCTCTCGCGGCCTCACATTCCGATTCAAAATATATAATCACCGACTCGCGAGAGGCCTGTCGGAACGTCCAACAAGGCTGCACACCCTTCCCAGCCTATCGAATCTACCAAAATTGCATACTGGATACGGACCCCGCACACCACTACCTTATATGCGCCGCTGCTCATCAGGAGTTGGCACGAAACAAGGCAGCAGACGCAGCCGCCCGCGCGCTCTATCACCGGGCTGTTTTCTCCTCTCCACCCGATCAGGAACCCGATCCTAATCCGATCTATACCTTCAAAGATGTTACAACCTGCTATCAAGAGCGTCATTGCCTTTACCCTCGCCCATGCAAAGGCCTGAAGAAGGCGGAAGAGCGGCTCCTCCTCCTCCTTCTCACCAATACAGTGCTGTGCCCAGCAGCACTAAAATATTGTGATCCCTCCTTTAGCGGCAGCTGCCCGCACTGTAGTGCGGTGTCTTCTGACACCTATCACATGCTGTGGGCCTGCCCCTCCAACCCGGTTATTCCGCCCATCCCCAAGCCCAACCCGGGAGGACTGGGAGGCGACCCTGCTCGGCTGCCACGACTTACACGACCAACAAGCCTTAGTCGGGCGCGGTCGGGCGGCGGCCACCGCCACTGGGGTCCCATACTAGGGACCGCCACCTAGTGCTTATAAGGATCGGTCCCTTACGCGTTGATCCAAACATAGCTCCTGCCCTTTCGTAATAAATATTTTCACCATCACCAGCGACGCGTCGCTGCATTCTTCAGAGCAAAGCTGAAGTTGAAGAGCACTTGTCAAACAGATATAGCAGTTCAGATCAAGGCAGTAGAGAAATGAAGCCGAGACTCGCATACGGTTTCAGGTCCAATTCGACGGCGAGGAGCTTCAGGACCGAGACTTCCCGTGGAACCGGCAAGGGTTCAATATTTCTTGGGTACCGGGCCGCACCACAGTCGTCTACGTCCCCGCAATAAATCTGGTGGTGCGCTTCTTCGAACTCAACTACGGATTCAGCATTGAAGTGCCTTCCTTCACCTACTCCGGGAAGATGACCGGACTCTGCGGTGAGTTGTCAACGATGGGTCTGCGCTACGGTAATAGCGGTTGCTGTTATTGTTAGAATTGCTGCTAGAGGAAAAGAAGTGAATCGCGATGACCTTCAAATTTTGTTTAACAATAGGATTTGGAAAGGTTAAGCTTCCTAAGCAAAGCCGATAATTGCTTCAACCTAACACACAAGAAAATACATTGGTGGTTTAACTGCAGGCGGGATAAGCCTTACAGCGGTCTGTAGGCGATTGCTACTCCTGTGTCACTCATTGGAATGAAAGTGTCTCTACCACGGTCCCATCAAGCTGGAGTGTCTTTTAAAAACGTCAAGAGTATCTTTACAACTGCTCGCCGCCCAGTACCTCAGTACGTGAGCCCTCAGCATACGTTATGCGAGAGACGAGTCCAATTGGACGTTCATCCTCCTCGAAAAGTTCTTCATGTTGGCGATTCCCAATCGCAAGCGGTGTACAAGAATTTCAAGAGTTACGGTTAAATGCAATGGAACAGTAAACGTAAATTAGATATTTATGTGGTACAGATCGGAACTCTACAGCCTAATTTGAAGCCACACATTTCTATATCCTTCTGTAATTCTCTTTTTGAAAAACAAAACATGTCTTTCTTTGTAAAAGGCAACTGCTTTCGCAGAACTTTCCAGTTCATTGTGAATGGAAGTACATACATCAGTCGAATCTCGGTAAACCAAACTCGAAAGGGACCAAAATACTCTTAGAATAATGCGGAGCTGTACTTATGAAGAACCTGCTCGGGCACCCCTTCATGCACGGGACGTTGACGGGGACAAAGCGTTTGTTCGAATAGACCGGCAGTTTGAATGTTACATATAATAGAACGTCTACAATGAAAGAAAGGCTGCCTCGCCATATTGCTTGCGTAGGTAAGCACTGGACACACTCATATTTTTAATGCGAAAGCATTTCTAGGCTATGTCGGCGGGGTCGTGTCCCAAAACGCGTCCGCAGAACTTGTCCGCAGCAGTTGTGACGTTCTCAGAAGAGGTAGCATCCAACGAGTGGTTGAAATCGAAAGATGATGATGTGAGGATGCCGCGCAACAAAAACATAAGTGGATAGGATGGTTAGTTAACTAATTAGATCCAAAAATGTCGAAAAACGTTGAAATAGCGCGGACGGCGATATAGTGAGTAGAAAGGAAAACAACCAAGGGCGGCAAAATAGAGCGAAATTGGGCGAAAGAGTGAAAATTAATTTTGGAATGAATTGATATGCATTTGATGAGTGATAATTAATCGAACAAAAGTTTCATTGATATACATTAATTAGGTAATTAGTTATCAACAAAAACCATTGGACGGTTGAATAGGCTAGACGGGGATATAGTAAGTGGACGGGAAAGCAACCACGGCGCCAAATTCGGAGAACTAAAATGGTTGATTGAGATAAACGAAGGTATAATCAGAGTAAATAAATCGATATTTAATCCAAGCATAATATTTTTACGCTAATTCGATAATTAAATTTTGAAACAAAGAGAAAATGATAAAGGGAGGCAAAGAGAGGTGACGAATGCCAAGGAGGCGTCAGTGCTTCCGAATTATCCCAATGCGGGTCGCCGCAGTGATCTCTAATTTTTTTATGCCCGGCCCAAATCTTGTCGCTCCGTATCGCTCTGTCCATCAGGCGACTGCGACCTGGACGCCAGCAACGACCTGCAGCACCGCAGCGGCCACCAGACGACCGAGGTGCGCGACTTCGCCTACAGCTGGCTGGTGGACGGCACCCCGGAGATCTGCCAGGTGCTGCGCTCGTCGAGCCAGCGGCAGGTGCCGCCCGAGCTGTGCCGCTTCCAGGAGAACGCGTGCGAGCTGTACGTGGAGCCCGGCCCGTACCAGCACGCCTGCCTGAGCGACGCCAGCTACTCGCGCAACCTGAGCGCCTCGGTGTGCCGCTCCAAGCTGCAGTACGCCGAGCACTGCTGCGCCACCTCCGGGGTGTCCGTGCACCGCTGGCTGCAGGACTCCGGATGCGGTAGGCGTGCCGCTCTATAGGAGTCCCTTTCCAGTCACCTGCTGGCTAACCAGCGAATTCTAGTTGGAAGGGTGGCACTGCAGGAGAGCTGGCAATTCATGATAAAAATGTGCTTTGGCATGGTGACGCAATGCATAATAGAGAAGTGCGTATTAAGCATGAAATGTTTTAGCTCCCGTTGTCGGCAGTGTGGTGACGTCACGCCGAGACCGAGAGCCAACATTCGGGCACTGAATTCCACACATCCGGGAGCTGAAACGAGAGCATCCGGGCACCGTACGAGATTTAACGCGACTCTCTAAGAGAGTAGGTCGCTTAGAGCAAGAGGCAAGAGCTCCAAGGCGAGAAGGGCTTTGGGTGGAAAAACTGCTTCCGCGCCGTCCCGAAATATGGCGCCGCGGTCCCACACAAACGCATGCAAAATACCGGCCGCTGGGCCTTCAGCTCATGACGTTTCCCCCTTTGGCAGGCAGATGTATACACGATCACGGAGTATTCGAACGCGCTGTATATACATTCTTGTCAGGCCTGCGTCTCGTCGTGTCCGCGTACGCTTCTCCATTGTCCTACATTTCAATGCCGCCACCGTCACAGCTGCTTAAGCCAAGCAATGGAGCCTGACAGAAACCGGATACAGCTGCCAAGGTAGGGCGGAAGAGATTCCCCAGACACTCACAGGAAACGATTGCGTCCGCATGGACCAGTGCACAGTATGTGTGGTGTCATGTGGTGTGGTGTGTTGAACACTAGACCCATTTCAAGATTTTGACTAGTACCATCTACAACCAATGTGTTATGCCCGCAAACATTTCATGCTTACTCTACTCTTGGTTACGGGAGAGGCAGAGATTTTTTGTTGCCTGCTTTGTCTTTTATCGTCGTGTCAAAGCACTTCTTTAGAGCTGATGTCAACAATGATTCTCGAAAGCTCATTCGGGGTATGCTTGAGATCGGCCATTGACCATGGCTATGTAGGGAAAGGACAAAAGAGCAATGCCAGCAGGGCTCCTCGCATGTGGAAATCAAAAATGGTCCAGTTATAAAACCAAATGTAATACCCACGGCAAAAGGGGGCCTTAAAGTAATAAAGCTATGCTGAACTAAACTAAACTAAACTAAACTAAACTAAACTAAACCAAACTAAACTAAACTAAACTAAACTAAACTAAACTAAACTAAACTAAACTAAACTAAACTAAACTAACTGCGCAGACCGCTGCATTGAGAACGTCTGCGCGTTTTCACTTGAACAGTGTAAGTGTTCTGTGCAGCGCTCCTGAAGCTGTCTCAAGAACCCTTAGAAACAACTGGCTTATTCACGTAGAGCGTACGAGCTGCCGTCTCATCTATAGCAATTTCGGTGCTTTCATATCCATCAACCTGTCCCGAAGTGGAATTTTTTGTTTCGTCGAGGTCTTGCACGGAACTGCCCTTGCCTAGCAGCAGAACGAGTAAATAGCACTCCAGGCTGACGAATATTATGCAGAGGCTTGATCATGACAAGCCCATCGTTGAAAGTATGACAATGCCGAATGTTTTGACCCTTTGCTTTGTCGCGTCTTTCATGTCTCTGTATACTGGGTGCTTCAATGAACCCTTTCAAAAATTTTCAAAAATCGGCTTTATGGTGTAAAAGTATGGCTTTTGAGGCATAGTATTACCAGTGTTGCGGACACCAGAAAACCGGTGAACCGTCTTAAAGGGGCTGCGAAACACAGCTTAGGGGGATACCGGCTATACTTCAGGTGGGTTCTTTATGTCCCACAGATGCTGACTTAAAAAGAATTACAGGAATCGATGCACAGGAACGGGAGTTATTCAGTGAAGAAATTTGAAAATACAAGCAAACAAAACGCTGTCCTCAACTCGATTTTGGCGGGGCTTCCCACTCCTATTTCGCTCTCCCAATGACGGCACCTGGCGCAACCAATCAAAACAGCCAGCCAGAGCACGTCGCGGAAGTTTGTACTCCATGGTTGCCTGCTCTCTGTAACTCGTTCTTGCTGAGACTGGCAGCGTCGTTTCCATGCCAGAGCGCCCCTGGTGGTGTATTTTTATTTTACTTGCTTTGCAGGGCTTTCGTCTCAGACAAACAAGTTGTTTTTGTTGATCTAATATAAAACGCAGACAGGTGACAAAATATGTCTTTATTTATTCACACAATTTGCAGTATATTTACTGTTTGTCCGGTCATCAAGCTCGCGCCAGGTGATGTCATATCCGCCGCTAAAAACCCGCCACTGTGTGGCGACACCATCAGAGCCATGAAGTTGTTTTTGGGAGGACATTAAAATATTTAAAAACGGAATATACGCGGTATTACCGACGCTAATAGCACCATTATAACTCACTGTATGCAGTCAACAGGCAAAACAGTTAACTAAGATTGTGTTTCTGGGCCCCTTTAAGTAGTAAGCTGGTTAACTAATATTTAATACTTAACTTTTTAGCTAGTAGAGTTAAGCGCCTAGTTGTAATTAGAGATTTGTAGCCGGCCGTTAGTAATAGCCATATCAGTTTTTAGAATTTCTAAAAGGCGATTAACCATGGCGCTATGGCTCGACAAATTTTGGCTTTTTCGACTAGTTACATGCAATGGAGGGGTTGCTTTGCCTGTATGCTTTCGAAAGCGCGTGCATTTTCGAGAGATGCAGCCAAATTTTGTCGAGCCACAGCTGCCAAAGTGATCACATTTTCGAAATCCTAGAAACTGACATGGCTGTTACTAACGACCGGCTACAAATCTCTATTTGCAACCAGTTGTCTATCTGTGATAGTTAAAAAGTTAGTTATCAGAAGTTTGTTAACCAGCTTACTACTTATGACAATTTTCCGGCTTTCCGATGTCCGCCAACACTGGTAATGCTATGCCGCCAAAGCCATATTTTTACCCCAAAAAGCCCATTTTTTAAATTTTCTGAAAGTCTTCACTTAAACACCTGGTATCGTGCAAGCGGTTAGGAGCACTAAACGAAAGCACAACTGCCATTCAAATACAATACAATGTTTCGACAGGAAATGTTCCACTCATGCGAAAGCGCCTTTACTTTGCCCCTGTGTGTCTTTCCTTCATTTCCTATATTCTTCCGTTTTTACTCACTGACTTACTCCATTTTTATGCCCCAAATTTAGACTTCAGCTGCCCAGAGAACATGGAGCTGCGTTGCGACACTGGCTGCCCGAAAACGTGCGCCAACTACAAGGACCCGGAGAGCGCGTGCCCTGTGATGCCCACTTACTCGTGCTTCTGTAAACGAGGCTACGTACTCAAGAACGGCGAATGCGTCGAGACGAAGCACTGCGGTAAGCAAGGGATGTCGCAAGTATACGCTGCGCGTCACTTTTCGGAGGTCATTTCGTGCACCACGTGGCCAAATCGGACAAGATTGCATTAACGTCATTCAAAATGTCACAGCATTAGAGGCGTAGGTTGAAGAAAAATCTAGTGGAATGTTTTAGCGTGGGCAGCGCAATTCAAGTAACAGCTGTAGCCACAGCGACATTGACTAAGACCATTCGTTGAAAAAAGGATTTAGAGGAACCCGCGTTCTCAACGACAAGGTTCACAGCGTGAACAGCCCTATCCAATGCACGATCAACGTATTCGGCAGAAGAATAAATTATTGCAGTATTGTCCTTTTTTTTCTATGCGGAAGGGAAACGCTGATTTATATGTGGCATAAAATATAGTGAACTAAAGATCTTGTTAAGTCCAGGAGTGGCGCAGAAGATCATTTGAATGATTGAAGATACAAAGATTCTATATGGTGCTTTGGGATGATGTTCTTCGCATATTCGAGTTTTAAGCGCTATATCCTAAAGAAAGGCGGAATTATATGCAAAGCTAGGAAATCATGATAAAACTCTTCGTTAGACGTTAATTCTAACACAGGGAACAGAAGAAGTCGACTTTCTTTGCAAGCATGACAAGTTGCTTTTATGGAATCTGGGAGTGAATTCATTGCGCGCTGCCGTTATACAGGGTGTTTCACCTAAGACTTTCTGCAATTTTTAAAAATAAGCTATTGGAATTAGATGCGCGCTTTTTCTGGCATAGCATTGTCAGTGGTGTAGTACATCATAATTCAACTAAGACGTGCTAACTAGCAGGCTTGTTAACCAATATTGAATAGTTAACTTTTAAACTATTACCGTTGGGCTCCATAATTATTGAGAGGCATGCAGCCCACCGTAAGTAACGTCCATATCCGTTTTTAGAATTTCGAGAACGCGATTATCCTCGGCGCTGTGGCCCAACAAATTTCGCCTACATCGCGCCAAAATACACGCGGTTTGAGAAGCTTGCAGGCAAAGCAACCTCTCCAGTGAACCTAACTCGTCGAAATAGCCAAAATTTGTTGGGCCACAGCGCCGAGGATAATCGCGTTCTCGAAATTCTAAAAACGGATATGGACATCACTTACGGTGGGCTACATGCCTCTCAATAATTAAGAAGCTCAACGGTAATAGTTTAAAAGTTAACTATTAAATATTAGTTAACAAGCCTGCTAGTTAGCACGTCTTAGCTGCATTATGATGTACTACACCACTGACAATGCTATGCCAGAAAAAGCGCGCATCTAATTCTAATAGCTTATTTTTAAAAATTGCAGAAAGTCTTAGGTGAAACACCCTGTATACGACTGCAATAATTATGTTCTATCGTCTAAGAAACCTTACAACTATCCGTACAAGCTGAAGCCATGGACTATAGACAAAATATTCATTACGGTGTTATTTCGCAGCATCAAATTTATTTCATTATCATCATCAGCATTTTCTTTTGTGAAACCAATACATCAAAACTTGATGAGACCCATAGCCAGCTCGGCTAGTGAAAGGTCCAAATACAGGATATTCACAAAAGAAATGGCAGACATTCAAGCTACATGTACAAAAAGACATGAGATACTACAATTGCAGCATTGCAAATATGTAAAGCGCATACATTTTCTGAAGAACAAACATATTCTGAAATGTACAAAACCAAACACAAACGTATTTAGTCCCACAGCTCTGGACAGAGAAGAAAAATGTTTTCGAATAAGGCCGAAAACTTATGTTTGAGTTTGATGTCATCGGGAATCTCATTCCATATCTGAACACCATTGTACTCTAATAGCCTTTGACCGTAAGCGTTGTGACAAGGCGGTAGGTTAAATCTATTATTAGTGGCGGCTCTTGTTTGTCTCAACGGAGATCTAAGCAGTGTAAGAAGAAATGGATCATTAGTTCTTTTTACTGAGTATATTATTTTAACTATCTTTAGTTTCTATGCAGATGATACCGGTAATATTCGCAGTTATTGAAATAGTGGTAGGCAAGGGTCGGTTGCCTTCGCGAAAGTTACGGTACGAACAGCACGTTTCTGCAAGCAAGCGTAAAATTTATTCTAAATACGTTTTATAGGTACCGCCCCATGCCTCTGGGCAGTAACTTATGTGACTGTGGACATACGCGAAGATTTCATGCGTGCCTGCTTCTTTATGTCTTTTTATTTCATTGCTTACAGAGGCCTGCGACGACCAGGGACACCTGGTAAGCCAGCATGTTCGTTTTCAAGCGGTCAACTAATTACTTTTATCATAGAAAAAAAATATCCCTATGAGCCAAGAGCCAAATTCTGGTTCTTCCATCCCACAAATGGGCTGCAAATGCTTTCTTCCGGTTGGTTGTTCACTGCATTCGATCGGAATGTCATGCTTTCTGAGTTAATGAGGTATTATCTTTACTAGCATAATTAAGAGTAAATTTAGAGCGCATGCTGCACCAAAATTTTGATTTGTTAGGCATAATTTTTTAGTTCTATTCTATAATCCACAATTCTTATCGCTGTCTTCCTCATTTACCGAAGGTTGGCGACACGTGGCAAGTCAGCCCCTGCGAGACGTGCAGTTGCGGAGAAAACCTGAAGGTTCGCTGCTCGAGCATCATCTGTCCGACTCCGCCCGTCTGCAGGGATGATGAAAAGCTGCAGCAACTTCCCAAGCAGAATGACACCTGCTGCGATTCATATCTCTGTGGTAATGCTCCTTGGCTCTGAAGTTTATTCGCATGCTATATTTCACAGTGCATGTATGGCTGCCCAGTTCTGATTTGCAGAATTATACAAGGTTGAGTTCGCTTTGTCTTCCAATTTAAACTTCGCGTCGTATGCAGACGTATTTGAAAAACTTTGCACGCGAGCACTTTGACAAGCCCTCCTTTTTTTTTGTTCTGTCAGACGCCAACTTGGTATCTTCATGTAAGGCGCCCGAGCCTGTCTACTGTCCCCCAGGCTCCATAACCAGGATTAAGACGGACAGCGAAGGATGCCCAACACATGTCTGCGGTGAGTCTTCAACTTTACGTTTTGGTCTTGAGCACGAGTCATAAGTCTTTTATCTTAGCGCTTGTTGCCGCTTCCGATTAGCAGGATAGAATATGTTCATTTGCTTCATTTTTTTTCGTTGTTAGTAAATGCATCGTGTCGTGCGTTACTTTATTATTAATAGACCAATTCGTTATACTGCACGTTATGCTACAGCGATAGCTGTTAGCGTTACGTTCCGCGTAAGTGCGTGGTTAGGCGTCACATCCTGCGAGTTGTGCCGAAGCACGGTCGTAACAAATCAAATATGCGAAGCTACCGCTATGAGGGCGCTGCAGTCGGACAGCCAAAAGAGAGCCAGCGCCGTTAGGAGCGCTAGTGTTGCACATCCCATAAAGTGACTTCATGGCCGAGTACATATGGTGCGGCGTAGTGTGGGTTGTTGTCAGCCGCCAGTCGCGCTTTCACCCCAGAACGGCAGCGGTTATCTTATGCGAATCCTGAACTACGCGCCGCGGGGTGTGAGTGGAAGCGGCAAGAGTGAAGGACGGATAACAGTGCCATTCGACGAGTCGTTGCTGTTGCTAAATTCCGCGATTACGCAAAAACCGTAAATGTAATTTTTGACGCCCCCTTCAGGAAGTTTCATATTAAGCGAGATAACGTAATCACTCCAGAGCAGCTGTGTCTTTTGATGACATTATTGCGAAGGAGGGCTGCTGAAATTAAGTCCCTCTGCTTTTTGCTGAAAACAAAAAAAAACACAAAAATCTCCTGCATTGTGTGAACTTTTCTTTTCTAAAATATTCATAACGCGAGGCACTATATTTAGCAACCAGACTTTCTCATGAACTGGAATTGTGCCGATATATATATATATATATATATATATATATATATATATATATATATATATAGATATATATATATATATATATATATATATATATATATACTTACTTTATGTATAGTTTGTGCATGTATGTATATATACATACACACCAGGTGCTTCGATGATAACTAAGTAATTTTCAGAAATAGACCTTTCTGGGTAGTAAAAGATACGGGTTTTACGGCCTAGTATTACGAGTCTTGGCTGGAAAAATGGCGAATCGGCTTAAGTAGTAAGATGGCTAACTATAATTTAACATTTAACTTTTTAACTATGACAGTTAGGTAACTGGTTACAACTAGGGATTTGTAGACGATCGTTAAGAACAGCCATGTCATGCCTGAGAATTTGTGAAACGCGATTACCCTTGGCGCTGCGGTTCGACAAAATCAGGTTTTTTCGACTAGTTACGTGCGCCGGAGAGGCGGCTTTGCCTGCCTGCTTTTTGAAAGTGTATGTATTTTGGCGCGATGTGGCCAAAATTTGTTGGCAAACAGCACCGAGGATAATCGCGTTTTGAAATATAAAACTGATGTGGGTATTACTAACGACCGGCTACAAATCTCTAATTGCAACCAGACGCCTAACTGCACAGCTTAAAAAGTTAATTATCAGAAAATAGGTAGCCAGCTTTCTACTTTAAACGATTCAGCGGTTTTTTGGTGTCCGCCAACACTGCTAGCACTATGCCGCAAAAGCCATATTTTTACCTCAAAAAGCTTATTTTTGAAAATTACCTATGTCTTCTCTGAAACACCTGGCATATTTTTTTTGTTTGGTCTTCCTCTTTGAAAGCGCACTTCACTGCAGGTTAAATATTTCTGTGGCAAAGCTTAGCTTTTTCATTCCACGAACTTGACATTTTAAAATTTACCCCCGCTTGCAAATAAAAGAGAATCAGCAAATAAACGTCGTAACTACATTAAAACGTTTAAGATATGAAGCCACAGCTCAAGATCTAGGCAGCGATTAGACTCCCGAGTATTAAAGCTCACTTTATTTTGGGCACAACTCTAAATTTCCTATTTAAACAAGAACAAAGCAGTTAGCACATTTAGATGAAATTTGTGACATATGGTAAAAGGTGAATTGTACATTTCGATTTGTTAACCCGTTTTTTACGTTATCAAAAATTTCTAACTTCCCAAATTTGACAGTCATTTTTTTTTTTCAATTCCGGAACACCCCAGTAAGAGACAGAATGAAATTTTTCTCTCCGTAGCGCTCTTAAGAGCACTGGAACATTGAAAGAGCATTGGAACAAAAATTAGACCTAAAGTATTAGTCAGCGCTTTGTATTTATATTATGATTAAGGGTTTTGCAAACTCTATTAGCCAGCATACGTTTTCCATGCAGTTTAAACCATAATCTCCATTTTGTCCACTTTAATAGCAAGTATAGAATGAAAAGTTTTGATATGTTTCCGTTACTCATCTATACATTGATGTCAAAAAAAGTTTCAAAACACCTAAGTTATTTTACTTAT
The DNA here is from genome assembly GCF_055824585.1 of Amblyomma mixtum. NCBI lineage: Eukaryota > Metazoa > Arthropoda > Arachnida > Ixodida > Ixodidae > Amblyomma > Amblyomma mixtum. The sequence continues at coordinate 52,588,568 of NC_143016.1, read as the reverse complement.
TTCAAGCTCGGATTGCCAAACGATTCTTTGAAAACACTTGTTCTTGTTTAAATAGGAAATTTAGAGTTGTGGCCAAAATAGAGTGAGCTTTAATACTCGGGAATCAGCCACAAGATGTACATTTTTTATTACATCCGACAAATTTGACCGATGCTTCCGCATCCGCTATCTAATAAGGATGCTACAGTATTTAAATACAGAAAAGCTGAGGATTTTGAAGAAATTTAAATTTCCGGTCTGATGTTAAAAAGCCGATGCAAAATACTTTCCATCCACCCAAGAAAGAAGATGTAATGCTGCTGTGACCTCGTCAGTATATCAAGTTAATGTGACATCGTTATTATCGCGTTCTTATACTCCGATTGCCCTTGAACAGTGATATCCTTTTGCATCACTTTTCATAGCCTATTTGCTTTAGTGAAGGGGGCTTTTGATAGGAAAGGTTCACTCCTTCGTCGCGCAATGCCTAGCGCTGCAGCCCAGCACAATTGCTCGTAACAATGGGAACGTTTGAATACAGTAGCATTAAAGGCCCACATGAAGAGTGGCTTGTCTTATACAGACTAATCCTGCCTGCAGATCTATCCATGAGGTTCATGCAGATGTCAAAGTGCCTGCTCTTCGGACTGTTGCAAATAGGCACAGAGAGCTCGCAATACTGGCGACATCGCTTCGATGGGACTCGCGCCAAGGGCGTAGAACAGACCAGCCAGAAAACCACTTTTGTGCGGAAAGTACTAAGAAGCACAATGTTCTGCAGGAAATAGCGTACATATTACAGCATCGGAAGCATTTCATGGCAGGAAACTGATATTGCAACTATAGGCCACATACATCCAAGGTGCCGAAATGATCCTGGCCGACTGTTATGTCGTCTCCACGGTTTTTGTGAACCGTGTCTCCAGCTTTATTATAGCTCGGTAGTGTTCACAGGCTGAACGGAGTTCAGATGGCCTTGAGTAGATAGACTTCGTGCATACATGGATGCATAACATGAACGCGAACAGAGAACAGTGAGACACGCTTGTTTACAGCGCTCGCCCGGTGCCCTCCCCTATATAAAAGTCGACATCTCATCATTACGTTCATCTATTAAAGGCTACGCTTGCATGTAACTAGAACACCATGAACCTGCAAGCGAGGTGGCCTAAAGCAATTTTCCCACAAACCATGGACTGCTTTCTAATTTCACTTCTGGCTGCGGGGTGTAGCCTGCTCGAGCGCTCTACACAAGGGTGACGCAGACTGTACGTGAACGCATTACACATTACAAAATAGCACAGACCATCTGTCAGTGAGAGACAGGAAACTGAAAATGCTAACGGACAAAGTTCCTTGGAATTCCACAGAGCACTAATATGCTTGTGCTGGGGCCCGGATTTTCAAAACGACATCCCCGATGTATAAGATTAAAATGAGTTACGGGCTGTAGTTTTTCGGTATTGATATGCACGTACGAAGCATGTGTGACTGACTGACATATAATCACTTCCTCACTACGCAGAGTGCGACCCCAGGATGTGTCCGCCGCTAGAGTGGCCTGCGAACCTCGACCCGGGCCTTGAAGCGTTCGTTGACCAGAAGGGCTGCTGCCACAGGGTGTCCGTGCGCTGCAACGTAAACAAGTGCCCCGAGATACCCACGTGCCCGGCAGATTCCGAGCTCGAGCAGGAGCCAAGAGAATGCTGCACCCTGTACAAGTGTGGTGCGTTGCAGATGGCTCTTTATAACACTTGCTCTTCCCAAAACTGGCTACCAAGGAAGTGTGGAAAAGATAGTGCTCTGATAATCTGAAGAGGATGCAACCACAGCAGTCCTGAGTTGAACCAGTATCAAAACAGAGTTTTCTTTGTTTATATGCATAATTTTAGATTCATCTGGATTTGTTTGTTTTCCTTCTGTCCTGAAATCTGCTGTTTTAGTCTAAAATGCGGCTACTGATCAGCGTGGAATTGGAGCGAGACATTTTGGGTGGACGTCAAATGTCGACCGACCAATCAGTGCTTGACAAATTCTCTCGTTATGTCAGTTCATTAGAACAAGGATGCTTCAATGCAGTCCCTCTTCAGCTGCAAATGGTCTTTTCTTTCTTTTTTTGCAACTTGTTTTGAGAGCTCTCTGGCTCTTGAAAGTTCTCATATCGCAGAGTGTTCAGCTCGTTCTTGAAGTCTAAATATCACGAGACTACTGTGCATTTACTTGCGCAGTTCAAAAGCCACAGATGTGGAGAGTGCACTGCGCTATTTAAGCGAATGGATGCAATAGGCACTTGACTGCAACGTTTTGTACAGAAGTTATAATTAGGCTTATAATGTTCATCCCACCATTGCGTTCTTGCAGCGCCCAAGAATAAGTGCGCTTACATTCATCGGTACAAGGTAGTGAACGACATGCAAGTTAAACTGCACCCCAGCGAACACTACCAGAAGGTGTATCCGGTGAGTACTAGCCAGCCAATTAGTCTGCTGCCATGCTCATCAGAATGCGTGTTGTGTATTGTCGCATGGAAAGCTTTTTTAATGAGATAGACTGAAGATATATATGTGCATAGTGCTTTTTTAACATAAACGTAAATACCAGTTTTGATCTTGTAAACATATCTAACCTCCATACTTATTAAAGATGACATCTCACGCGTATTTAAAGTGAACGGATTAATGAGCATGATCACAACTGGTACAGCTGATGATTTCAAGGTTAGACAGTGTTATCAGGGACCCTGTTCCTGCAATCACTGCAAAATTATGTGTCTATGCGAACTTCCCCAATTCTGCAACTAGATGCACTGCCTGTGGTTGATGAGTTGCATTCTTTATTTCATTGCATATGCTCAGGTGGACTCTAGTTGGACAGATGGACTTTGCACCAACTGCACATGCAGCAAGAACTTCAACCAGTACCAGTACAGCTGCAGAGTCGAGGTGTGCCCTGGCCAGCAGAAGGACAGTGAGGTTAGCGAACCTTCCTTGCTTCTTGTGTGGATCTCCCTCCCTTACATAGCAGACAGGGCGGCGATTGATTGTCGTCATTCGTGGTACTACTGCCATTGATTATACGAGTCTGTCATATTCTTCCTAATAACATCTTCGCTTATACACCGAAAAAGCGATGAAAATTTTCTGTTACATACACCCCAACTTCTTTTTTTCCTTACAAATCATTTCAAAGTCTAGATTACACTGCCTAAAAAACCTGGAACTAAGTTAGAGATTTAAAACTTTGCGGCACGTTCCTCCTTCAACTGAACTGCATCAGTTACTTCGTAGCCGGCAAAAGCCAATTCGCTTTTACGGGATGTTAATTTAACGTGATAGAGCTTATTGACCGGCCGGGTCGAAGATGCCGCTGATTCGCCCATGGCAAGCGCACTTACGTGTCGTGTCTTCACGATTCCCACAGGACTACGAGTATGCGGTGTCGCCGCAAAGCTCCGGCGAGTGCTGCCCGAAACAGCGGCGCACGGCTTGCAAGGGCAACGGCCAGACGTACTACATTGGCTCCGAGTGGCGGCAGCCAGAGGACGTCAAGTGCCGCTCGTACCGCTGCGAGGAGTCACCAACCACGGGCGAGGCTGTCAAGGTTGTGCTCACGCAGATATGCAACAAGACCTGCCACCCGGTGCGTTCCTGTATGACCTTTCTTTTCAGACTTTCTTTTTACAGGGCTACTCCTTTTTACAGTGGGCACAGCAGACAGCTCTGATCACATTTTCGCTGTTTGATCACATTTCGCTTTATTTCGTAGTTTTTTATTTCTATCTTTTCTTTTTACGAAACCTAAATCTGTTCGAAGTAATCGTCTTGTCATTGTAAACCGTCAGGTGTTCGCTGCCGCTGGCCTGTACAGTCTTTACCAAAAGTAACCGGGCAACTGTGGTTTGTTTCTTAGCCGCGTAGCGAAGCAATTATGGAAGACCTTAAGCTCTGAATCTGTGTTAAGTAAGGTGAAGCCTTGTCCTTGTGGAGTAAAGGCTCCGTTATATGGCTCAGAAGCAAAAATCTTTTGCTCGGTTACTTTTGGCAAAGGCGGTACGTCAGTTAAGCAATAGACACTACTGCTCACAGCCGTCAATGTTGTGCTGAGTAATCAATTGCAACAACGCTGCAGATCTTACTTGGTGCAAATCAAGGCACTTTTCGTGCGTTTCGACAGCAGAATAAGGTGTGCCTTGCGAGCCCAGGGAACAGAAGTTAACGAATGAAACGCGATCCTTCGAGCCCACGATGCATGTATTTGGTGCTGTCTGATATTAGCTGAATGTTTCGACTGTATAGATTCAACCGTGTCCCGCAAGCATTCAATCTCAAGCGCACAATTTGCCGAAAGCCACGCACTCGCATCACCGCATTTGATTGCGTGACGACTGTACAGACTCTGTAAAATGCCGTGTTCACAGGTTCATTCAGCCGTATACGGAAGCGATTACTACAGTGGTGGATTTTTTGGCAGATCGACGCGTTCAAAGGAAGGTAAACAGAATTCCACTACTGAAGCGGTTTTTAGCAGGTGATCCCTGTGCAATGATTCGTTTCGGGTACAAACAAGATACGTGCAGGGGCGGGGTTAAAAGCAGAAAACAACAAGAAAAGCAAATTCGACTCTCAAAATAAGTGACTAGTAAAAAAAAGAAAGCGAACCCAGTGGACCCATGATTCACTCCGTATCTGGACTTTCTTTCAGTCGTCTGCAGGAAGCTCCTGGTGCGTATTTACATTGGGTTCACCGTTACCACTGCAACATCACGCAAGTGCTCATGTTATACAAAGGCGAAGCTTTTTTCTGCTGCCATCGCAGAAATATTCAGTGGTAGACGAAAAAAAAATAAACAAAAGCTCACCACCGCCGACGCCGGCCATCCTCATTGCGACTGTTGAAAAAGCCCGGAGAGCGGCAACTGTTCTCCCGAGCGCACTTTCGAAAGCGTCCGCTAGGTGGCTTTCAGTGGCGCCTCAATAGGCGATGCATACGGGGTCTGTCCTGAAAGTAGTAGGACTCATTTTTTTAATAAAATTTATTCATGAGAGTAGTACAAACGATTAGAAATTTTCAAAGTAGCACCCTTCCGCACCTGCACGCTTCTGCCAAAGAGTTTCCCAGTTTTCGTACGCCTTCAGGAACGCCCAGACCGGAAAGCTGTTTAGCTCCCTCGTCACGGCCTGTTGAACCGCCTCTACTGATCCGTGGATGGACGAATGGAAACAACTTTATTACACACGCACACACAAAAAAATCTTCCAGGGTGGTCCCCTACTGGTCCAGGATTCCACGGGCTTGTGCTTCACGTAAAGCCCGATCCACCAGCCATTTCTAGCCAGCGGGCTGAGCGGTGCGTAAAGCAGCCTCCCAGGAAGAATGAGTGGGATTGGGGATGGGGGTGCTGCCTTTGGGGAAGGACATTCCCAAAGGTAGTGGAAAAGTGTGGATCTGGGCTCGCCACAGGTGTTACAATCAGGAGGAAAGGTGGGGTGAAAGCATGAGAGACGGTGGGGGGAAATAAAGCAACCTGTCTGTAATTGTCGCCATGTGCCGCTGGAGGAGGGCCTTCAGTCTCCATCAGGGTAGCAGGGTAGGCGGCAGGCACGAGCGAGCTATTACACCAAAACATACAGCAACCGCTCCGATATCCTTTATGTCGACGCGGCAGAAATTTCTAAACCAGGATATTTCACGGCAGTCGCAGCCTATGAAGAGGGCACAGTGGGGGACGCCGCCACTATCCGAACTAATTCGCCTGCAGAGGCGGAAGGAGCCGCCATCGCACTTGTTCTGGCCTACTCCACCATTGAGAAAAATGTAACCGAAATTTGCACAGACTACCATGCCGCGTACCGCCACTACGTTAAGGGCGTGGCGACGCCGGCAACATATCGTATTCTTGCCACGGCCACCTCTCTCGACCGAACGGTTACTCTATCGTGGGTCCCTGGGCATGCTTCGATCCCCGGTAATGAGCGCGTTCATGCGCTGGCCCTCTCCTCCCGGACCCCGGATGATCAGGCACCCAACCCTGCACAAGAGGCCCCATCGGTCCTCTCTACATATCAAATCACCACATTCTACAAACTAAGCCGGATGACACTGCCACTGATCCGTGATGTTTCCCCTTGAGCGTCGATTTCATTCTCGGGAATAGAAAAAATTCTGGCCATGCCAAGTCGGGGCTGTAGGGGAGCTCAGGAAGCGTTGCCGCCTTGTGCAGGGCAAAAAATTGGGTCCTCATTCACATGATGAAGAAATTCCTGGCAGATCGCTTTCCGGTTGGCCTTTTGCTCCTCTGACAACGCTCCTGGCACCAACTTCGCGCACACTTTTCTCATGGCTAAGTTTTATGTCACGATCTCAAAAACTTGGATCTGAGGAATGCTCAAGTCATCAGCAATCATTCTGATACTATTCCTACAATCACTCTTCAGTAAATGTTTCACTCGCTACACATTTTCGTTGGTCTTGCTGGTCGAAGGGCGTCCGGAGCGGTCGTCGTCTTCCACTCTTTTCTTACCTTCTCGGAGCAGCTTGCACCACTTAAAAAACACCTGATCTACCCATGGCAGCATCACCGTAGGCCTTCTAAATCATGTCGTGAGTCTCTTTGCCCGTTTTACCAAGATTTACAAAGAATTTTATTGCGTATCGCTGATCCAGTAAACGCTCCATGATTCTGCGTAACGAGACTTTTCGACAGGTGTCCACAGTAGAAGCGACCTGCTCTCTTCAAAGGCCGAGAGCCGACTGCCGATTTTGCCCAGCATTCCCAATATCCCCCTTCAACGATCCTGCACGCGCAGACCGCCTCTCGTCCGCCCGTTCGCCCAGGAAAAAACACAGTCCTACTACTTTCAGAACAGACCCTGTATGTCCATGTAAATAGAACCATGCGGACCCATAAGCACAAAAACATTTTGAAATAAAATGCGCAGGCTGCATTGCGAGTCAACAAAGGAATATTGGGTCATTGCTGCTTTTTTTTTTTTTCAGAGTGAAAAATTTGTGGAACCTACACCAGGCTCTGGAGATTGCTGCGGTCACTGTGTGCGCGAGTTCTGCGAGGAGAACGGAAAACTGTACCAGGTGAGTGCTCGAAGAGAGGCCACCGATTTGTAGCGAACGGTACAGAGTGCTGGCCCAAAACTTTGGAGCGCATTGAGCAGAACTTTTTTTTCACTTCCAAAGATGCAGCGTGGTTATAAATTCTAGACTTATGAGTTCGCAGAGACACCCTAATTTTTCTTACAACCGTTTCAGCAGCCATCATGCGGCATCGTATTTTACATTAAAGATGTCATTGCAGGGTCAGTGACGAATCGCACGCTGCAAACCTTAAGCATGGTGACGTTACAACAAGTAATTTTCTACGTAGGTAAGAAGAGAAAAACAATATTTACAGGCACCGCATAATCAGAAGTAGCGAAATCATTTAAAATTATATACTCACAGCGGAGAAAATCCTTGCCAACACAGTGCTCGCTTGTAGTTCCTTCCAGCTTCAGACAGACGAAAGGAGGGTTTGCCTGCAGTGACTGTAAGGGCTTGCTCACAGTCGGTGTCTATAGCGATAGTCCGCAACAAATGAAACTCGTAGCTCCGAACAAAGGTTTTATCGTCGATGTCGCAAACAAACATACCTACGACACCACCAGCACCGATTCTCTTGCGAGTGCCGAGACAGAATCATCTTTACCTGGCAGTTGAACCCTAGTTTGTTTTGTTTTTGTTCTACTTTTTGTGTATCACGTGGCCTGCCTGGAAACCGTAACAGCCATGCCTTCTTGTTTCCGTATTGTTCAGGTTGGAGAGACGTGGGTATCAGCCCTCAGACCCTGCTTCCGAGTTCAGTGCATACGCAATGAAGCCGGTGTGGTGGAGACCAACTACACGCTTCAGCCGTGTCCAAAGCTGCCAAGCAACTGCCCCAAGGTGACGCAATAAAAATGCCCGTAGTGTAAAGGCGAATTTTTTCGCGATAAATTTCTCACGTGCCGACCTCTTTGCTTCCAGAACAATATTGTACGCGACGACACGGGATGTTGCCAAAAGTGCCAACGCATCCCAGGTAAAAGCTCCTTCTCTATTTTTGAGTGCGCTTGCTATGTATCAAGCCCTGTTTGGTCAAGCCAGCAGTTTCTCACCCAGCAGTACTCATTATCAATATATATAACCCTCTGGGCACCTCTCCCAGCCCGCTATCTGAGGTCCCGTAGTGTCAGTTCCTAATGAAATGTAACGAAGGCCACACTTAATGATGAATTACGCAAACGTTGTGAATCTGTTTTCATTTGGAAAGTTATGGTTGATGCCGTGGTCCATGCTTGCTCTGTGCAGCATATAGAATACATTATTGGTCCGCTCAGATTCGGGAAGTGTTTTTTGTTTTTTACAGCTGAATTGCGGCGAGAAATTCTCTTTCATATTTAGTAGCAGTTTGTTGTTCATCTGCTTCTTAAGGTTCGTGTAAAAAGTTTTCGTTGCTGAATTTTCATGGAAAACCTGAATTATGAACATCAAGTGTCCTTACTCGTGGACGAAACTTCGACTAATGGCTTGGCCAAAATTTAGTGCACGTCATAACTTCAAACACAGGAAGTGAAAATTTGTTGTCAAATGGTTTTCTTGTCACTGAGAACTCTCACGCAGTCATTGTTTTCTTGAAACAGATACAATAACAAGTTATCCAATGTAAGATGGTTTGGTTTTATGGGGTTAAACGTCCCACAGCGACATAGGCTATGAGGGATGCCGTAGTGGAGGCATCCTGATAATTTAGACTACATGGTGTTCAACGTGCACTGACATCGCACAGTACACGGGTCTCTAGCATCTTGCCTCCATCGAGATGCGACCACCATGACTGGTATCAAACCTGTGTCCTTCGGGTCAGCAGCCAAGCACGATAACCACTGAGCCACGAAAGAGATATGGTGCAGAGCACTGCGAGCAGCATGTGATCAAATAGATATAAGAACGTGTCCGCGAGTCTGACAAAAGATTATATTCTTCGGTTACATTTCTCGTGCATCCACCACTGACAAACATTTGAATTGGAGCTCGTGGGCGCTCTCTTTCTTTCTCATTCAGGTCCCTGCGCACCTCACATTCTGGAGCCTTCTCGGACTCTACAATACTTCTCCTTGTACGATAGTCTGCACGGCCAGTGCTACAACGCAGAGCCCATACATGACCTTGCGGAATGCAGGGGAAATTGCGCATCGAGGACCATCTTCAATCCAGGTAAGAAGAGCCTGCACACATTTGCTTGCGCGTCCTCTGATCTGATCACTTCCCAAAGGACCCATTCGAACTAGCCAAACACGATTGGAACCACCAGGAAGCCATTTGGAAACAATTAGAAACACGTTTATTCCAGCTGGCTTGCAATTAGAAACAACTGCATTCCAGCTGGCTTCAACTGTATCTTCGCCAGTTCTGAATGGTCTTTCTTGACTTGCCGCGCTGTTTTTGTGCAGAGACGAACAACTTCACGAGCAAATGCAGCTGCTGCACCATCAAGAAGGCAAGGCCGGTCAAGGTGTCGCTGAGCTGCACAAATGGCCAGAGCCTCCAGAAGTACTACGAGAGCCCGATCGAGTGCAGCTGCACCTCGTGTGGCGAAGAGAAAACTAGCTTTCCCGACATATCAGCACCCATACCTTCCTGAGGCGACGCACAAGCGCGAATACATCTGGGCCATCACCAGTGCGTCATCATTACTGCGAACATGAAGTAACAGGAGCATGCAGTGCTCAGTCATCGATACATTGTTCGAGAACAGTCATGTCAATAAAGACGAGTTTCACATTAGGTACGTAAAACTCTTCTTCCTTCATTGGCAAGGCTATAGCATCGGACCGAACCTTCAAGAACAGCGTAAGTATACGAAATGGGTGGTAAGGCGTCAAGGCAAGCCACTGCGCATTCCGATAGCACCGTTGCCAGTGCCTGACATATCTTTTTTTTTTAACATTATCATTAGCATCGTGGTCGGGCGTGTGAGATAATGCTGATGCTGCTACAACAGCACTTCTCCGGTCGTCCCATGTTAGGCCCAAAGAAGGCTATCTCATCCGTCGTGATCAGCCGACGTGGAGAAAGTGGTGTTGTATTCCATGACGCACAGTTTGGCTCTACGATAGCATGGGCTCCCTGCAGAGATTTCAATGGCGCCAGTTCTTAATTCACTGCTTTGAATCGTAAGATCTCTAGGCCAGTTCCTTCCCGTACGCATTGTGCTCATTACTGCACTCGCTTCCCATTCACTCGGTCCTGAGGTCCTGGGGAATGGTGCCACAAACTCCTTCTCAGTTTTAACTACATCGTCTTAATGGCTGCTGACGTCGGCGTGCAGTGGACCCGGTGACTTCTGTTGATGACAATCGCAAGATTTTCGACTGCTTGAAAGATGGGCAGTGCGAGGAATTCGGTGGTGGAAGTTAAATTTTCTCTCTGTACCTGACGCGAAAATGCACAGCTAAGCTACTGACGTGCTGTTCTGAGCTAGGCGAGACATCGTGGAGTAGCTGTGCGTCAGATCTGCTCAGGGCTTCTTTGTATTATACAATCAGTCTAAGAAAAGCAGCTCGATATTGTGGTTGTTGTCGCTGTTGTGTCTTGAGCACATAGCAGACTAAGGCTATATCGTGCGCAAAACACAGCGTAGATGTGTGTGTTCTGCAAAACGACCTAAAAGTCTAACAAGCTACAGTTCAAAACACTCGCTTGATTTAAGGCTCTAAATATTTATTCAATATTTCAAACTGCATGTTTTGCCAGGAGGAGCTAGGCTGAAGTGTAAAGGACTGTGTTCCTCGTACAATCGCGTTGCGTGAATACCGATCACCTGGATATTGCCTGCACGTTTCGCGCACATGCACCCTTTAATTTTCCACCATGCTTTCTTTGCGGCGGTGAGGAAAGCCTACGCTGGAATTCGCAACACTTTATTCGTCGATGGCTGGAAGAGCGCCGCTCTTCTGGCCCTTACGGTGATCGGCAGGGGTGCTTACTCAAGTCGAAAAATGTGCCAGCATCTGCCAGTACTTCGTGACACTTCGATTTGAGGTTGCCGTGCTTCTGTGATGACCATAGATACGGAAGTATCTTGACCAAACCCCAAACATACATGAAAGCCTCTAACCATCAACCCTTGTAACCCTTCATCTCAAGTACACGAGAAAACGACGTGCAATATTGGTAGAAAATTCGCAGCAATATTGCTTCTATCTGCACTGTAGACTTGAAGCAGAGATGGTGTTGACCCCCACACATTGTACCGATAAGCCTACAAAGCATATTTAGCTAAGAGTTAACCTGTTCAAGTAGCACCAAAACTACTGTCGCACTATCTCTACGTAGTGCACTATTTCTGTGATACACACAGTGTAGCTGTCGCTCACGACCTATGCGGCCGCTCGTGGGCTGCCACTCACTTAGTGCTTATTTGCGACATGAATGGCCATAAGGCAGCACATATGCAGCGCGCATTTGCTTCAAGCCGCCCCCCATGTTAACAAGCAATTATAGCGGCGTGATTTTTTATTATTTTACAGAAATCGAATACAGACGCGCTCTCATGGGCTTTTACCGAGAGGCCAAACATAGGCGATAACTAATCGCCAAGATGGTGCCATCAACGCTAGGAGCCTTCTCTTTATGAACATTACAAGGCAACTTGTTTGAATGCTTTAGAGTACGGTAGGGGAAGCTTCTCAGCATTCGCTGGGTATAACCACAATATCAGCGGCTGCACCCAAGCGGCGACTATCGACGCCTTAATTCGCACAAAAGAACAGCAAAAGACGTCGGTTGAGGGTGCTGCGACAAAAAGGAACTACGCGCAAATAGTAAATTTGCGTAACACTTCAGATCTGTTCTGTTTCCCGATGTATACTGTGCTACGCCTCTCAGTTGGGGTTCAGGCAACATGGAAACTTGATGTAATGTATATGACGACGCAGGCACCTTGGGGAGTCAAGTTCGTTCGGACGGTCAGGTGCACGTCCCAGAATGTGGAGGAAAATCTCGGTGGTACAGAGTACAATTACCAATCTCCTAGGGGCGAGACACCGTTTGGAGCAGAGGAAGAGCATGTGAGGCTGTCATGATCACATTAGTGACTAAGGCGCCATGGCGCGTCAGTCCGCAATCCGGCTCGGAGAGGGCAGGTCCTTCCCTGGTGCTCTTCTTACAGTAGCCTGCTCTGAGCGCAAGGGGCCAAACTGAACTTCACTACGTGGATTAGGGCCTCGACCAAGCCATGCCATTTTTTACCTCTAGTTCTTAATGTGAGTGTCACCATCAACCGTTCGATGGACACCTCAACCACGCTGTGAGGGCTGCAAGGAAGAAGGGAATGCCATTTTTGCCGCTGTTTCTCTTTTCCACTCCCGATCAGCTTCCTCCTTACCCATACGTGCTTTTTCCGGTACCAAGTTCCACGTATCTACAAGGTGATCATTATTCTTGACGTGCTTAGGAATGATTTTGCATTGTTCAGTTTTGGTTAGTTTCCTCGGCACTTCTACCGACAGTTGCTCGCATAACAAAAGCAAGTCCAACTTCGACAATTTAATTTGTTCCATGACAACGCTTTCTCCGCTTTGTCTCTGCTAACTCAAAAATGTCGTGAGATTAACCCTTCTGAAATGATAAACCCTGGATTTACAGAAGTTCAAGATTATTCTCTCAAAATCTGAAGCCTGGTGAATCCAATAGCTGAAGCCAAAACGCTCAACCGTGGAGATAGCACGATGTCGCACGGCCCATCCCAGCTGCTGCCAACCAGTGTCGGAGACGGAGGGGCCCTGATGTTGACTGTCTCATTCAGCCCTGCAAGTCCCGGCTCCGAAGGACGATGTTGAACACCGTTATGGAGGAAACTGTACATAAGGATTATTTTACATATGTACAGTCGAGATGACTGGGGAATAAAGTTCGGAGAACGATGTCCAATCAGGTGGGCAGAAGGGGACACTGGTGGCACCACCCACGGAAGGGGGTGGTGCTGGGCTCTCTCGCAGCTCGGTCGATGGGAAGGGGGAAGACAGAGTCATCAAACACTGATGTGTCACTTTGACCATTGAGGTAAGTCTTCTGTTCGCTGCCTCCATGCGAAAGGAATTTCACGCAGTCTCCGAGCAGGTGAACGTACTCGCCCGCGAACGTCCAAAACACGAGTCCTCTGTCGAAAACATAGCCGCCTTTCAATCAACAGCAACGGCTTGACCTTGCGATCAGACACGTCTGGTACTAATTCTTCCCAGGCCCGTGTTCTCCGATATTAACACTGCGTGGCCTCCCGGTTAGAAGGCATCCTTGCAAACGCAAGCACGTCACATTACGACTTCTTGCAAGCATATACCAAAAGCTGTGTTAGCTGCATGCAAGGCATAACCACAGCCGCTTACCGTACACCAGACATCTTCCTGCCACCTGGACACCAGAGCGTCTCCTACTGCGAAGCTCTGTGGAGTGTAGTTGTCTGTCAAGCATTCTTAATCGCAACGCTACGGGCAGCAATCCTCAGCGATCCCCGAGCTGCACTCACAACTATAAGATGTTTGCCATTTGCAAGAGGCATCACTGACCAATGGCGTCATGTTAAGGATCCAGGATGCACAACCTTTCTCAAAATAAAGAGTAAATGAGCTTGAAACCAGCCGAGGTGGCTCATTGGTTACGGCGCTCGGCTGCTGACCCGAAAGACGCGGGTTCGATCGCGGCCGCGGAGGCTGAATTTTGATGAAAGCGAAATTCTAGAGACACGTGTGCTGTGCAATGTCAGTGCACGTTAAAGAACTCCAGGTTCTTGAAATTTCCGGAGCCCTTCACTAAGGCGTCCCACATAGCCATGGGTCCCACATAGCCACATAAGGCGTCCCACATGGGTTGCTTCGGGCCGTTAAACCCCAATAAACCAAACCAATATATGAGCTTGCCTGTGAACGGGTTGCTGACAATCACTAACTCTGCTGACAGGCAACAGTTTCTCACAGATGAGTACGAGAGTTCACCCTAGCTTTGAGAGATTTGGAACGCTTACGACTCACCACACAGCAAGGCCCAGAAGCAAACGTGGTGGGCCGCTTATTTTTTCAAAAGCAGAACGCTGCGCTTTCAGCAAATGGATACCATCGCATATGGATGTGCGAGGTAACGGTCCGGCAGACGCTCTCGCTGCAGTTTCACGCTAGCATGAGTCCCCGTCGGTTTATGACCTGCAAGGAAAAGGAGGAGTACATTAAAGAGTACATCGAGCGTCAACACTTCGGCGGAGGATGTATGACAAACGGATCCACTGTTCCTGGCGAGTGTTATCGTGGTGTTTTGCGAACAGACGTAGCTCTGCTGTGTTGCTTGCACCTTGAGAGTGTGTTTACGCACGAAACAGTTAAAGAGGCTCATTTGATGAATGGCAACTTACGAGAAGCGCGCAGATCTAGTTGGACGTCGGCAGACGTAGACTCCTATATCTGTTTGCTCAACTTACAGCCCGCAAAACATGTTTAGACCCTTCCGTGTCATAGGAGTGCCATGCACGACTGCGTGCCCCTGTTTCCTTGTGCAAGACCTCAGGTTGGTGCCTTTGCACGGTGTCGGTGCGCATCAGATTCCGATTTCATCTGGTTTTTTTTTTTTCTGCGCCACTCCATTCATCTTATATTTCATGTCATTTATCTATTTGTACAGTAGGGGACAAAAGTCTCCGGTTGACGGGTTCCTCAAACGAAGCTTAGAGCTTTACTATCAGACAGCGGCTAGAGACCGCACTTGTGGACATGAAAGAACAAAAAATGAACTTTTACCTCCACAATTGTGGTCTCCAGCCGCCGAATAATGGCAGAGCTATCGGCTTCTTTAGAGGAACACGTGGTCCGGAGGCTTTTGTCCCCGACTGTACATACTGCATCCCTGTTGCGCTATTGCAAGAGTACTTTGAAACCAATATCAGAATATTTGTTGTAAACGTTATCTTTGACTAATATGCAATTTCTTTTCACAATATTTTGCAGTAAATTTTTTATATAAATACAAAAATGATTTTCGACCTATCTTTCCACTTTTCTTCTGAAAAGCACACTATTCACTACATTATAACTATTACTGCGGCAAAGCTTAGCTTGCCTGCGTGGTGAATATGCAGATTTCATTACTGGCACCCTACGCAGACCAATGCACATGCACAGGAACTAGACCAAAAAGCATAAACGATCCACCGGAGGTCACGACACATGCTAGTTGACCAATAATTAAATGTCACAGCCACATGTTTTTGAAAGGTAGCTCTCAGCCGCTGGCTCTGGTTTTCTCATTAAGGTACATTACGAGAGCATAAGTTGCAGCTTTCGGCAACCGCGTCTCTTACCTGCAGGAAGCTTCTGCATGTCAAATAACACGAAATTGTAAACTGTGAGGTTTAACGTCCGGAAGCGACACATTTGGCTCTTTGCTGCAACGCTGTCTGTTGAGAAGCAAAAGAAAGATGTATTCGTTACTTTCAACGTTGCATTTAAAAATGCATTTTTTTTTTCTCGCCAAACAATTCGAACTCTTGACATCAAGGCTGAAGAGGACTCGTAATCCCACAAGAAAGCGAATCGCGATGCAGCCCAGCTTCAGAGATACGCCGACAAAATATAAGCTTTCACGCCATCGCAGTTTGCTTGCGATGCATCTGCAGTTTATTTTTCGACCTTATTAAAAGCCATTTCCAGCCTCCCTTTCATTAGAACACGGTAATCTATCGACACAGGCAAACTTTAGCACGTCTTCAATCTCTTTTACCTTATGGCACTGCGCAGAATGCTGCGTAGTAGGCGCTCACGAGTAAGCGCTACTTACCCTCGTCCAGGTGGAAACGAGTGCTACTACTCCTGATGAACCAGCGATCTCGTCACACGAAAACAACAGTAGCTTAGGGAGGCACATCAAGGCCCTGACAGACATTCGCATGAATGACAAGAGGGATCACACCCCGACTAGCAGGGTCTCTTTGTTGGTGCCCGAAAAAACTATGGCAAGATACCCGCATTCAACTTTGGCGATGGAAAGCGCAGCGACACCTCTACCCCTTCTTTCACGCTCCACGTTGACAGGCGGAGCAGCCAACTTTTGACAGGCACTTCCCTCAAAGTCAACTAGAGGAACAACACCTCAACAGCCCTTTCCATGTTGGCAGGACGCGGAGGAGCCATGTCTCAACAGTCGTTTCTTTGCCTGACGCTGGCAAAATAAGCACAACACAACATTGGATTTAAGAAGAAGGCGAATTATTCTCCTCCCGTAAATCCATGCCTAGCGATGCTGCACAAGTGCACCCAGAGGAAGGTGATTCTGAGTGTGCCTCTCAGCATTGTAAGCACAGCCATAGAGGGGCCTGGGATCCCGCAGGGGTTAGTTGTGATAAAACATAGCACTCCCTTTTCAGTCAAGCTGCCAAAATAGAGCACAGGTAAATGATGTATTTATTCCATGAAATCGATGACAAAGGAAACTGTACATGTAGGACTCTGATGAACTACAGCGGATACGACAGCCTGACGTCCTGCCGTGCAAGCTCCAACAACATGGGGTCGTCGAAGAACTTGTTGATGCTGACATCTTCACTGAGTCCCTATAGTAGAATAACGGGCATTTGTATCACAGTAAAAAAGCAAGAAAAATGGTTTGCGCTATTAAGAAAAATGATTCCAAGACCAAGGCAAGAAATAAGAACTATTACGTGCTAACTATTAAAGACTTAATGCTTTAAACAGCCATGATGTGCGAGCTTATAACGAATGAAATAACAGAACTTGTACACGGAACATCCTGCGCGCATCCTGCGATCTTACGACGTTGAGGTGTCGCATGTGCCGGCGAAAAAGTTTGCATGTCTTTTGCATATCTTTGTCACTTCGTGTCGGGGAGGGCTTTCACTTAAGGCAGGCAAAAAAAGCTACGTAAGTTGTATTTCGTTACAAACATTTCAGCCGATTGTTTTTCAAGGCGATGTACAACTTCCGCATTGCGCTTCATTCCTGATGCCAATATTTGAAAAGATAATCAGTTTTTACGAATTAAGAGTGCATTTATTCAAGCTCATGACAAATATATGATGTAATAAGCCTACAGGCAAATCATTTATCATTTTTCATTCATCACAAGAAACGCAGAATTTTTTGATCGCGGATGCATGCAGCGCTAACAACAGCGCTAGCTTTCACAGCGTTGTATTTGATGTTTGAAACGGGAGCGTAGCACATTCACGCTTCAGTTTAGCCTTCGTACATCAGAAGAGTAAGTTCCTCCAACCGAAGCCACTTTTCTGTCTTCGCCTCGATACAAGCGTGAAGGACATTTCGTTTTCAATATCACGATAAAAGAGGAGGTGGAAAGGATTGGTTGCAGGTGTCGGAGTAACGCGTACTCCGTACCAGCTGAAATGACATCAACGCATACAGTCAATCTGTGTACGACGCAAAGCGTGCGAGAGCAACCCCGACACCGCGCCCCCGCCTTCCGACCCCTATCCGTATCTCGCGTGGATTCCTCGTATCTCAAGGAGGGGGGAACGCTCGCCGCTGTCAGCGCTATCTCCGCTCAAGCGGCCGGCCGCCGCGCTCGGGCTAGCTTGTTCCGCCGACGAGATTGCTGCGAACAAAAACGTACGCCGTTCGAAATGCCAGTCCTCGCGCGTTGCGCCGTGTGTGTAGCCGCGCGTCGAGTGCGATGTCTTTCCGGCTCCGAGGACGGGCAGCCATGGGGACGAAACTACTGCCCCTCCTCTTTGCCCTGTGGGCTTTCGAGGCCCCTCTTCTCTACGTGTCGGCAGCTTCGGTAATACCGTTTTGTCTCTTTAATACTTTTGCGCTGTTTCTTTTTTTTTCTTACCTCACCTGAATGCATTTGAAGGCGTTTATGTAGAGCTATTCTACGCTTGTTGCTGCTTTGCTCGTCTAATTTCTCTATCGAGTAGACTTGTGACATCATACCTAACAGTTATGCACAAAACATTTTCTAACGGAAAATAGTTTATGAACGCAATTTTTTCATGCTGGGCAACATTTCACTATAACAATCAATATACCCGCAGATCTCTCGGCAGGCTTTCGCTTTTGTTATTAACATTTTAGTCCTAACTTCTTGATGCGAGTGATGCAAACATTACAAAATGAAAACTTTGCCACATATCGGGAGAATGAACCACTACCTTCAATATCTTCCTACCAGTACCTTACAGTTTTCCAACACTCAAAATTATTGTACAAGTATGTTGGACATGTACCAGCTTATGAGCCCCTCCCGATTGAGGCCAGGCATTCACCTGCTGGCGCGTCGCGAGCCTTTCGGGCAGTATGTCGAGCATCCGTCGGATGCAGTCTAGTCCATGTTCCGGGTTGCCACACGCGTTACACATTCTGAAAAAATCAAACGCTTTTCTTAAGTTGAAATGCATGGCTCTATGAAGTGAATAAGAGACGTTCTAAAAAATAAGATGTCCAGTAATTAGAGAGAGGTAACGGTTGGGACACGCCTAAAGCTGGACTGTGATAGTGGCATATTTTTTTTTGTTTATTGCCTGAGTGTTCTATTAAACCTTCAGCCGTTAGTCAGCACCCGTGCCGCCTTCTCTTTCTTTGGTCCTTTGTCTCTTTAGCGCTGGTCTTCAAGATGAATTGTGAGTGTAATGGTCACCCGCGTTTGCTAGATGTTTTACCCCTTGTTTCGGTACCCGTGGCTGTCGCAGAAGATACTATTTTTTTTGTTCAACTGATTCCTAAGCGATAAGGAACGACAATGTTCAGCAATTATCTTTGCCTGAAGAAATATTTACAGCGTGTTATCTTAATCCCTGTTAACTAAGGAAAAGAAAAGTTAGTGTCTTCCTATATTTTTTCTGGTGAAGCTCACTGGTCACAAACCAAGGTCAAAAACGATATGTTTCGGTGGTGTGAAGAAAGGAGCAGTACCGCTCCCGAAAACGTCATTTCTTTGTTGACCGGGGTCAGTGACCAGTGAACTTTATCATCAATAATTTTTGATCAAACGTTATTCCGTCAAACCATCGACTTCATGGTTATTTTGTAATTATGACTCGCAATGAACGCACTTTCTTCCTTAAAAATCTCTGAAAATTTGGAGAGGTGCGTTAATTACGTACGGTAAAATATTGAAGAAAAAAATTGAAGCAATAAAAGCGGAACAATAAGTAGCCTGGTGTAATAAAATCTTCACCTGGTACGACTACCTTTCGAAAGGAACAAAAACGCACCCTCCGGGTTTTTGTGCACGAGAGAGTAGTCAACAACTTTTGCCTTAAACCCGCACGTACAACTCGCATAGCGGAGCGCAGTTCTGCCCCTTGGGAGCACCACTGCAGTTTACCCTAGCAGCCACCGCGATGGCCCAGTTGTTATGGTGCTCGGCTGCTGACCCTAAAGACGCGGGTTCAAATTTCGGTGGAGGCGAAATGCTAGAGGCACATGTACTGTGAGATGTCAGTGCGCGTTAAAGAACCCCTAAGTGGCCGAAATTATTCGGAGCCTTCTACTACGGCGTCCCTCATACCCTGAGTCGCTTTGAGACGTTAACACCTTTTAAACAAAGCAAACCTGTTCAGCTTACCATAACTCGTAACATTCGACGCGAAATTCAAACACAAGTTAATACAACGCTTAATATGGCAGATCGAACCTTTTCTGACCAGGCGTGGCTACTACTGGTTCTCGGATTCTTCACATAACATTTTTATTGGCTGTTCGTCCTCTAGGATGAGGTATACTTGTCTTGACATTCGTCAGATGACTCTTTGTTATTGAGTAGTTATTCAGGCATTGAAAAGAGTGCACCTGATAGCATTCATTGTCGCTATCAGCAGACCGCGTGCCAAAAGAAAGGGGTATGTCTATTACGCGCGGGAAAAAGAATTGTACTTTTCGACGTCCAAAGTAGGAATGCGTTCATTATACAAGTAAACACGGCATATACTGATTTCAACGCCTTCTTTACCGTGGATACATGATGATCCGAACCGAGCGAAAGGTACACAGTGTGGAGCCTACATACATTGCCTACCGTGTGGAAGACAGTTTCAACACGGTTTGGAATGCTCAAACCAAGCTGCATGAAACGCTGCTTCAAGTTTCCGTTCGGCTCGTAACGCGACCTCCCCTCCTCATTGGTATGCAGAGCCAGCGTTCCTACTTCGACGACAAGTGCCAGTGCAAGTGCGCGTATTGCCCCGCCGGCCAGCGCCTGTGTCCGACCAGCAACGAGTGCATCGACGAATTCAAGTGGTGCAACGGAGTCAAGGACTGCCCGGACGACGAGCAAGGCTGTGAGCCACGTACGCGCCTCAGTGATTTGTGGCCTCCAGTGATTCACGTGTGCAGTCGAGTAAAGATACTGTCGACTTAACGATATTGTCGTTCGTTCGGACGAGATAGTAGTGTTTATCATCGAAAGAAATCCTGTAACAAAACAAAACTGGAACTTGGAAGTCTGGAGGCGTGATTATAGGGCGTTTGCGTTATTTGTGCGATCGCACTTACATCTGCGATTCGATAAAACCCTGTGGTAAACACTTGTATGCAATGCATGTATGTTTACATGTGCCCCTAAGCGCAGTAGAGTGGGGCCCGCGTACTAATCCACGATTCTGCTCCTAGTCAGGCGTCTCTTAAAATTTCAGGTTAACTCGAAACGTTTATATGCCCGAGGAAAAAATGAGCACCACGTTAAGGACGCTTGAGTATCTAGTTCCGATAAGTATGACAACAATGATAGCGTGGTACGAAACGAATGTGATAGCGTTGGTCATTTGTCGGAACCATGATATTCATTGACAAGATAAAGTGAGAGAGCTGACAAGAGTTTTAGTAGGAGTACAGTTTCTGTAAATGCGGCAGTAGTGAGAGCGGCTGAAGATTTCTGTTGGCTTTCTCCCATTCAGGCAAAAGCTATAGCTGGGAGCTAGCAAGTAGTTTTTCGGAAGTAACTAAGAAGGGAACATATTAATCAATTAGAACAAAGATAATCCACAACAAAATGTATGCGCAGTCCTAAAAGGGTGTAATTAAGCTGTTTGGACTGGCCCAAAGCCATACAGATAAGGGCCCATTGTCGCGCACTAAGTTCACGTGTGCTAGACTTGGGGCTTCTCCATGCACACAGTGACTCGCTTCTCGCCATCGCGATACCTGCCGTCTGATCGCTTGAACATTTTGAACAGCACTCCGTTGCTGTCCTTTATGAATCAAATCCTGAGTACGAAGGCGTGTGGACAGTTGCTCTGTTCTACTAAAAAACGTAGTTTGTTTGAGCGCCTGTTCTTCAACGCTTTCAGGCGACGAAGAGCGCCCTCCAGCCATTTCGCCGTGTCCAGATCCGACCAAGCCTAAATGTCCTGATGGACAGGAGGCTAAGCTGATGAAAGACATTCGGTGCCCAGAGTACAAGTGCGGTAAGCATCCGTTGACGTTAAGGAGGAAAAATTTAAGCGGTTTTGACGTAATGGGACGAACGTATCAGCGTCCCATTACGTCAGCTCTGAAGAGAATCCTGTTATGTAAAGCGATTACAGGAATTACGTGTAAGGGAGTCATGCTGATGCGGAAATAGTTGAATGAATAAAAAGGCCCCCTGACAGTTAATGTGTCACATAGCAGAATATTGTGAGCAATAAGTCACATGGGTGACTTCTGGGTCATGTGACCGGTGGTGACGTCACCAGTGATGATCGAGTGATGATGATGTCAATTCGCGCGAACTATGCCATCTCCGCACAACAAGCATTCAACAGCTGGCGCTGTACAAAACATCAAAGCGCTACAGTATTACAAGTCAATTGGCTTTGGCTACGTTATCGTATCTCTTGGTATTTTCGCGCAGTTCCTTTCAATGGCGACGCGGACGTCTGCAGGCTGCTCTCCAGTGGTAAGCGTGCGTCGAAATTAATGCTTGAGAGAATGTAGCTGCCTGTGTCCAGTGCTTTCGCTCAACGCTGTCCTTATTCGTGTTTGATTGCAGCTGCGGTGTGCATAGTGGAAGGCCGATCTATCAAGACTTTCGACGGCCAGCGTTTCACGCACGACGTATGCGACCACATCCTATTCCAGGACAAGGTGGCGAAGCAGTTTTCAGTCACAGGTACGTTGACAGGCTTTCTTTCCGGTAAACGCTGAATGGCGTATTGAAACCAATGACATACGGAACTCAAAACCGTACACAACAAGCCGCGTCCATCGTGCAAATAGATGGCTAAGAAATGCCTTCTAGTAGTGTGGAACGATTACGCGCCATTGGAAGTGCCGCCGGGTACCCACCGCTGTTACAATCGGTAAAAGCTTTCCCCTGCCTGATGCTCGGCTTCTTTAGGGTGATTTGCTTGGGAAATGGGTACTAGACCCCACCTTGAGTAGAAGAAACAACCTTGCGCCACGGCGCTCTTTGGACACAGATGCCCTTGTGCCATGAAAATTCATCATCATCATCATGGAAGTCAGCAGCACTGTTCAGGTCCCAGGCTTTTCATTAATAATTGTTTGAGACTTAACAATACCAGCAGCAGGAAGTACAATAATAAATTTATTCAAGAAAAGAATTACTCTGTTAGTTTTGAGAAAGAAGGTGCAAGGGGTAAGTTAAAGGTGCACTGAAGAGGATTCTGAACTTGTCTTTTTGCCGCGGGAACTCGATCTAAACGTTCCTAGCATTCTTAGAAACAGTGACTTATTGCCCTGTGTGGCCGATTTCCCTAATTCAATCGAATTAACGTCCGGCTCCCGCCTTTTTTTTTTTAATTCTCTCTCGTACGGTGGGCGGAGTCGACCAACGCGTGGGCGCCTTTCACCCAGTCCCGTGGAGGCTTTGTTTTCGCTTTATTTTGTTTTTTAGGTTTCCATGAATAAATAGTTTCATTCGCAGATAATATAGCCGCAAAATAAGCCCGAAGAAATAAAAATACGCGCGGACTATTTGGTACTACGGACTACTACGTATTACTCCGCCGATGGCAGAGCGGCGAGCCGCCACGGGACTGGGTGAAAGGCGCTCCACGCGTTGGTCGACTCCGCCCACCGTACGAGGGAGAATTAAAAAAAAAAGGCCGGTGCCGGACGTTAATTCGATTTAATTGGGGGAAATGGCCACACAGGGCAATAAGTCACTGTTTCTAAGAATGCTAGGAACGTGTAGATCGACTTCCCGCGGCAAAAAGACAAGTTCAGATTCCTCTTCAGTGCACCTTTAAGGGTTAAGAAGTAGGATCACTGGTGGCTTGTGTCGCATCTGCTCTTGCTCCCCGCACCTGGCATGCATAGAAGTATCGGTAGGTGCAGGCGTTTATTATTGTGCGTTGTAGCCAGGGGAGACGTGTGTCGTCTTGCAACGAGCGCACTTTACTCCCAGCTTCCGGTGCAGTTTATGTATGCGCGTGCGTTGCCTGCGTTGGGCGTGAGCTGCGCGGCCGGTTTGCAGCAACGGTTGTTGCGGCCTCTATTGCAGAACGGATGAGTAACTGCGTCTGGGCGTCGTGTTCTTTGTACTCTGAGTGCGCGCACGTACTTACTCACCCTTGTTATGCAAATAAACTCCGCGCTCGCTGACGGAAGCAAGGAAGCGCGCGGGTGGTTCGTGCGGGAAAGATGAAAAGAAAGACAAGTGTATACATTCTTCATTTCAAGACCAAAGGAATCTGCATTATTTTTTTTTTCTGGCTACAGGACATTCGTTGGATACATTTGGAGGCGTGCTCTCGGAGGGTAAAACAAAGGCTACGGTGGCGTGCAAAATAATGAGGCTATCTTCCTACATCGCTGACTCGGCATACCTACAAGCGATAAGGCACTGCAATATCCCCCAAACCTCTGACATTCCACGATGCGAGGACATTTATCTACGTTTTGCAATTACAGGCGCTCAAAAGCAAAAAGCACGCGCTGACGTGGTCGCCGAAAAAGTAAAGTAACGTTTCAGAAAGCTTTGGACTTTCTAAAGGACAGTAACGAAATTTCTCACAGTTTTTGTGCCTCAGAAATTCTTTATGCAGCAGGACAAAATTGGACGGGACACCTAAGCTCCGCTTTAAGGGTGTGACGCCGGTGGGGCTTGTGCGGTCCAGCTTGCTATATCCGAGCAA
Organism: Amblyomma mixtum; assembly: GCF_055824585.1. NCBI lineage: Eukaryota > Metazoa > Arthropoda > Arachnida > Ixodida > Ixodidae > Amblyomma > Amblyomma mixtum. The sequence continues at coordinate 52,564,459 of NC_143016.1, read as the reverse complement.
CCTCTCGCGACCAATCATTAATTTTAATTGCTACCTGCCACGGTGGTCAGTATTCTCACAATCCGGTGGGCAGGTTGGGAGGACGCCACAAGGTCGCGTGACCCAGTTGGCTCAGCAATGTTGCTCTCCGTGGAGTTTTCGCTCACAACGCCGACGACGACAACGCCGGATTTTGTCCAGAATGAGAGCTTTAAAGCTAACGCAAAAATTATGCAGCAGAAACTTCGAAACTAGCCTTCTTAATTTGAGGATAATCACTAAAATGAAGTTAGTAATTTTTCACTCGTATTCTACACAGTAAGCATTCGTACCAAACACTACAGATCAACCCTCTTTAAAAGCTACAGATCGACCCTCTATAAAAGGGTCATGGTGGTAGTGCGAATGCACAGGCGAGATTGGCCTGTAGGCAACTGCTCCGCATGGGGTGGCGTGTCACGCACTTATCCTACAAAAATATGCCCTGTAATATAATACATTGCCCGTGATGCCATTACAACAAAGTACCATTGCCTCCCACCTCGTTTCAGCCCACCGCCGCCGCGGTGGCTCAGTGGTTACGGTGCTCGGTTGCTGACCCGAAAGACGCGGGTTCGATCCCGGCCGCGGCGGTTGAATTTCTTTGGAGGAGAAATTCCAGAGGCCCGTGTACTGTGCGATGTCAGTGCACGTTAAAGAACCCCAGGTGGTCGAAATTTCCGGAGCCCTCCACTACGGCGTCTCTCATAGCCTTAGTCGCTTTGGGACATTAAACCCCATAAACCAAACCAAACCATCGTTTCAGCCCACCGGAGCTGTTCGAAGCGCGGCGACACCGGCGTGTGCGAGACGTGGGTGTCGGTCATGTGCAACTCGACCTTTGTCAAGTTGGGCCCCACGCTTTCCGACGTGATCGTGGACGGCACTCCTGTGGCGGTGCGAAACCTGGGAGCCATCAGCCGGCGGCTGGGAGACGTGCACCTGTCCCGAAACGGCCAGCGGCTCGTGTTCACCTCGGTGCGGCACAACTTCGAGGTCGCCTTTGACGAGCGCCGAGCCATCCAGATCTCGGTGAGTCGCCGTTCGTATTGACGGGACAACGTCGCCACTTGAGGAGGGAAAGTTATCTCTTGTTGAATCGCGTAATCTGCACGAGACCTCAAGCGGCTGAGTAGTATCAGGGCTGTGGGCATAGTCATGCATAGGTACTATAGATATTCGCCTTGTATTTGTGTAACAGTAGGAAATGGGGTTGAAGTCGGCTGCGCCCACTTGCGCTCAAAGTTGGGCTCGTGATCATGGCGTTTGGCAGCTACTTTTACCGCTCTCTAGAGTGCGGGAACAGAGGAAGAACGGAAAATTTATTCTGGAAGAACCGCTAGACCTAATCCTCCTTTCTCGACCTGTTGTCATTAGGGGACAAGTCTGAAACACTTGATTGATTTGCGGGCGCGGGTATAGCGAAGTGGAAGAAAACTTGGGGTGATCGAATAGAAGAACATTCTTGTGCATGTGCATCTGAAATATAATCAGGCTCTGCAAGCATCTTTCTCTTGGTATTTATTCGCTCAACGAAGTCAAACGGATCAGTGTGACTGTGATTAATTTCTGTCCCGTCCTTTGGCACGGCCGCTAGGTGTCTGACTGCCTGTCGTCCAAGACGAGCGGGCTGTGCGGTCTGTACGACTGGGATGCCAAGAACGAGTTCCGTACTCCCGAAGACCGCCTTGTGAGCGACGCCCGGGTTTTCGCCAACAGCTGGGCCACCTCGGGCGCGGCGAGCTCCAACTGTGCGCTGCCGACTTGCCCCAAGCAGACCCGCGAGAAAGCCGAGCGCTGGTGCCAGAGGATCGCGTGAGTGATGCCGTTGCTCACGGCCCTGCTTGTTCGACGCACGTCCTTGCAGCAGCTAGGTGCCAATGTGGCTTTTGTTAGAGCACGTTGCACAATGGTGAAGCAGGCTCTCTTGAGGGTCTCTTGGGCAAAGTGCCACCGCCCCTCTGCTTGTCGGCTTGTGGGCCGCTGCGAGGCTGTCCTCCGTACGCAACCTCACTCGATACATGCACGGTTGTGACTCGTCACAAGAGAGGAGAGAGAACAGCGCGTGGGTGAAGAATGGGAAAGCGGGGCAGAACGGGAGGCTGAGACTGGCCCCAGAGAGAGATGCCACCGCCTACCATGCGTTACTGCTTCATTGCACGCTGTGCACTGTTGAGTGTGCTGCGCATTGGTTGCCTAGGTCTTGTGTAAACGCACGGTTACATTTCTACGAGAAAGAGAACACGCAAAAACTGCCGTTGTGCCTGGTAGCAACAACTGCACAACCTCCAGTAGTGCGCAGACACAGGGGCTCAATCGTCGCTCTTTAGGCGATTAGTTAGACGAACCTTCCTTCTTCATATAATATCCCCCTATAATTGTAATCAGCGCTTTAAAAAAAGAAAGCTTTGAATGATACAACAGGAATTATATTTACGGTATGTGACGTGAGCATTCTCTGTTTTACGAGGCTCGCACATGCACGCTGATATTCCACTCATGCGGAGGCTAAGCAGTTTTTGCGAAACCAGGTCAGCAGCTTCAGTTCTGCGGGCGTACAGTGCCTAAAGGCACTGGATAGAAATTGGATAGTTGGATAGAAATAGTTGGATAGAAATTCCTCGAGAAAAAAAATACGGCCGCATTTCTCCATGGTCTTCAGGCACCGTGCGGAGAGCAGCAGCAGACGCGCTTGCGGATGCATGGTTTATGGTTTTCGGTGTTTCCTCTAGAGGGCTGTCCACGACACTCATCGTCTTGTCATGCAAGCGAGTAACGCTATGGCTTCAGACACCGTTACCTCGGAGCCGTGTATATAGTTGCATATGGACGGTTATCTGCTTCAAAGGTTCGCAGTAACCTTCGAAGGACTTGTCAAGCATGGCTGTATAACAGTCGGAAATGTAGACGCACAGCCCTCTGAAGAAACTGGTTTTTTACTGCCACCACACCTTTGTCGCCAAGGCAGAGGCCGCTTTATGACTATGTGATTTCTGACGCATCCGGTATGAGCTTTACCGTTTGCAAGCCCTCGCTTCTAAGCGCCGTTCTGAAGCTTTGGCCTTTCCAACCAGCGGCTGCCCGCTTGTTTTTCGACGTGATCTTATCGCTAAAGCATGCTTATTTTTTCGCTGAGAGCAAAGTATGGTTTATGACTAGGGACATTGTCACGGCAGCCATAATTCATTCGAGGTACATTTGTTATCGTGCGATGCGAGAGCATACTAACTCGTCCATCATCATTTTGGCAAACCTCACGGGACAATAGTTCGGTTAAGTTTACCGTTATTTTCAACATTTCACAATATTGAAAGACTGCCTGAGCAAAAAATTAAGTTGTAATTTCCACTTATTCCTTACTTCTTGCTTGTGAGCAGATAATGATGGTACTGATAGAGTGAAACGGCTATCAAGACACTCTAGTATGTTACAATGAAACTGCTAACGTCACAGAAAAGTCGAATATTGACACAAAGTCGAATATTCACTAATATTCGACTGGAACGGGTATGAGCACCTTCAAAATGGCGAATTAAGAGAGCATGATCTGGTAAGGCGTGAGTGTGTGCCACACATTATTTCCTTGTTTCGCAGTAATGTAAGACCCGTGGTCAATGTACTTCCAGAGGCAACTATTTGTGACGCCGTGGGTAAGCCGCGCGGCAGCATATGTATTAGCATAATCTGTATGAGCTGATTTAAGCAGCCAGATCGCCCGGCTGCTTCGACTTGGGTGACACTGCGCCACCACGAAAGAGCTTTAAACATCAGTTCCCGGTTTAACAGTACTGCGACATTCAAAGCGTCTTTCGAAGGTGCCTTCAAACGAGAGCTATTCTTACACTTTTGATAACGGGGCAGACTGATTCCATGGCACGGAATGACAACCGCAGCCAATGTACGGCAACGTTATTTGCGACTGTATGCCTGACCCCGGCTATGCGGCAGTAAAAAGAGGCATCCCTATACTTACTGCACAACCCATTACTTGGGCTTACAAGCTAACGACGGCGGGTGTGTCACTAGTGAGCGATATGCATCAGTTAGTTAAGTAGTAATTAGCTACTTGTCTTCTTTTATTGCGTAAGCAATATTACGCCAGGTCTCAGCCTCTTCGCGTGGCCACGGCGGTAGGCACGTTTGACCTTTCGAGTGACCGCAGATGGGCCCCCCACTTTAAGCCGTCAGGTGGTCGTGGCGGTAGGCACGGCGTTCCAGATGGAGCGTCGTTGCCATAGCAACAAGACCGGCTGCAGATGGTCCTAGATGGTCCCCCACTTCAAACCGTCGGGTGGTCGCGGCGGTAGGCACGCCGCGCTGCAGCTGCCGTCGCTACCGAGTGAAGGCGCTGTTGCGCTGTTCTCTCGCCAGATGTGAGGGAGAGGGGGAAGAGGGGATATAAAGCACGTTCGCTTTCACGCTGCGACGCGATGAGTATCTGTCCTCGCTTCGGCGAGCGCGGCTTCGGCCGCCTATCTGTTTTTTCAGCAGCGTCCGCTCCGGCGGACGCAGTTGTTGCTGCGACGCGCGTCTTTTCTTTCCTTTTTTCTTTACTCTGATTTCTTAACTCTCCTCTATCTGCACGTGGCAGCGGTGGTGGCTTGGCTCGAGCCAGTAGGCAGGCCCGTGCAATTTCCTTTTCATCCTTCTCTCAGTCACAACAACAACGCTGCGACGGTATCTGTCCTTGCTTCGGCGAGCGTGGCTTCGGCCGCTTATCTGTTTTAGAGCGCAGCTCTTTGGCGTCCGTTCCTGGGTTTCGCGTCGGCGTCGGCGTCGGCGTCGGCCTCGTAACCAGCTCCGCCCCCAATGTCATGCTTTTCAATTGGTCGAAATGCTCGTGACGTCACAGTGCGCGAATTTCAAATGGGGCCAATTGTACTTTGGCTAGTAACCATGCAACCAATCAAAGGGATCGTATAGTGATGCTGCAACTAAGTTGGACTGAGTTTAGTTAATTGCTTAATTAATCAATTAGCCTAATTAATATAGAGGACAATGAAGAGGTCAGAAGAAAAGGAAAGAAAGACGCGCGCCGCAGCGACAACAGCGTCCGCGGAAGGAGACGCTGCTGAAAAAAAAAAACAGATAAGTACGAAGCCGCGTTCCCTCCACCACCACGCACTTCCCCACTCAGTAAGACGTTGCTCGTTTCATATACGTTGTGTCGAACATCCTAGACAGTTCCAACAATTGACAGGTTAATGACAGAACACGATGGATAGAAATGCAATAATGTAAATATGAAATAGCCTAATTAACCTTTCTAGTTAGACCGCATAAATCTATAAAACCGAGAACGAAATTGGTCGAGTTGGGGAATCGAACCAGGGTCTCCGGAGTGCGATACGAGCACGCTAGCCACTCCGTAATGCCAGCTGAATGGTTTGGAATGAACAAAGGCGCGTCTAGCTAATACGGCGTCTTCGTTCACTCCCATCTTCCCCCTTCCCCTTACGGCGAGGTGCAGGTGTCCACCCAGATATGCGAGAGAGATACATTTCCTTTCCAGCAAGGCGTACAGCCGAATTGGCGATGGCGTTCTGTGGACTCCCTGGCAGCGTTGCAAGACGCTGTCGCGTTCCACTCTTACAGGCGAAGCTTAACATGTTAACCACACATCAGTAACACACGCAGACAGCCAATGGACGCGTCATTCGCTGGCAGCACTTGATTCATCATTCACAACCACATTCTTAACGTACGCTCCCTTGCCGCACATGCCAAGGACGTACACCACGATCACATTCTGCGCCATTCCTCTGTACTTTGCTTTGCTGAAACCTGGATGGATCCCGAAGAGCCTCTCGAAATCATAGATTTCCTATACTGCTGTGGTGCTCGCAGAGACCACAACACAGCGGCGGGAGTCGCTATCTACTTGCGCACAGGTCTCTCTGCAATACCAGTCGAAATGTCTGGCACGTCACATGAACTTGGCGAACTGTGCGCCGCAAAGTTGCCCAACGGCTTGCTGGTAGTAGCTGCCTACTTCGCCCCTACCGCACTCACGAAAGACGTCGTGCACTTCCTGCAACTCGCATTAACCGTCCATCGATCCACACCGATGTTAGTAGTGGGGGACTTTAATGTTGACATAAAGACAAACAGCAATTTCCTAACACTTATGCGGGAGAACATCCCGTTCCTCTCGCTCGTAACGCGTCCCACGGCTGTGACAACCTCGCGAGGCACTTGTATAGATCTCGTCTTTGAGAATCAAGCATTGGTGTACCAAGTCGAACATATATCAGTCTATTTCTCCGACCACAAAGCTTCCTTCATGACTGTCAAGAACTGTTAGTGGAATCTTTGTTAAAGGAATACGTGTGAAAAATAAAAAAAACACTCTGTGATAGCGCATACATGTGTTGCTCGATTTCTTTGCCTCAATCTATCGAAAAGGTGAAACAGCTTTTTGCTGCGCTCAAATTTCGCATTAGGAAGTAACGTAATCGTCGGTAATTTTTTTAGAGCGCAGCTCTTTGGCGTCCGTTCCTGGGTTTCGCGTCGTCGTCGGCGTCGGCGTCGGCCTCGTAACCAGCTCCGCCCCCAATGTCATGCTTTTCAATTGGTCGAAATGCTGGTGACGTCACAGTGCGCGAATTTCAAATGGGGCCAATTGTACTTTGGCTAGTAACCATGCAACCAATCAAAGGGATCGTATAGTGATGCTGAAACTAAGTTGGACTGAGTTTAGTTAATTGCTTAATTAATCAATTAGCCTAATTAATATAGAGGGGAATGAAGAGGTCAGAAGAAAAGAAAGACGCGCGCCGCAGCGACAACAGCGTCCGCGGAAGGAGACGCTGCTGAAAAAAAAACAGACAAGTACGAAGCCGCGTTCCCACCACCACCACGCACTTCCCCACTCAGTAAGACGTTGCTCGTTTCATATACGTTGTGTCGAACATCCTAGACAGTTCCAACAATTGACAGGTTAATGACAGAACACGATGGATAGAAATGCAATAATGTAAATATGAAATAGCCTAATTAACCTTTCTAGTTAGACCGCATAAATCTATAAAACCGAGAACGAAATTGGTCGAGTTGGGGAATCGAACCAGGGTCTCCGGAGTGCGATACGAGCACGCTAGCCACTCCGTAATGCCAGCTGAATGGTTTGGAATGAACAAAGGCGCGTCTAGCTAATACGGCGTCTTCGTTCACTCCCATCTTCCCCCTTCCCCTTACGGCGAGGTGCAGGTGTCCACCCAGATATGCGAGAGAGATACATTTCCTTTCCTCAAAAAATAAATTTACCGTCCAGCAAGGCGTACAGCCGAATTGGCGATGGCGTTCTGTGGACTCCCTGGCAGCGTTGCAAGACGCTGTCGCGTTCCACTCTTACAGGCGAAGCTTAACATGTTAACCACACATCAGTAACACACGCAGACAGCCAATGGACGCGTCATTCGCTGGCAGCACTTCATTCATCATTCACAACCACATTCTTAACGTACGCTCCCTTGCCGCACATGCCAAGGACGTACACCACGATCACATTCTGCGCCATTCCTCTGTACTTTGCTTTGCTGAAACCTGGATGGATCCCGAAGAGCCTCTCGAAATCATAGATTTCCTATACTGCTGTGGTGCTCGCAGACCACAACAGAGCGGCGGGAGTCGCTATCTACTTGCGCACAGGTCTCTCTGCAATACCAGTCGAAATGTTTGGCACGCCACATGAACTTGGCGAACTGTGCGCCGCAAAGTTGCCCAACGGCTTGCTGGTAGTAGCTGCCTACTTCGCCCCTACCGCACTCACGAAAGACGTCGTGCACTTCCTGCAACTCGCATTAACCGTCCATCGATCCACACCGATGTTAGTAGTGGGGGACTTTAATGTTGACATAAAGACAAACAGCAATTTCCTAACACTTATGCGGGAGAACATCCCGTTCCTCTCGCTCGTAACGCGTCCCACGGCTGTGAAAACCTCGCGAGGCACTTGTATAGATCTCGTCTTTGAGAATCAAGCATTGGTGTACCAAGTCGAACATATATCAGTCTATTTCTCCGACCACAAAGCTTCATTCATGACTGTCAAGAACTGTTAGTGGAATCTTTGTTAAAGGAATACGAGTGAAAAATAAAAAAAAACTCTGTGATAGCGCATACATGTGTTGCTCGATTTCTTTGCCTCAATCTATCGAAAAGGTGAAACAGCTTTTTGCTGCGCTCAAATTTCGCATTACGAAGTAACGTAATCGTCGGTAATTTTTTTCAGGAGCGTCCGCTCCGGCGGACGCAGTTGTTGCTGCGACGCGCGTCTTTTCTTTCCTTTTTCTCTTTCCTCTGATCCTATTAACACTCCTCTATCTGCACGTGGCAGCGGTGGTGGCTTGGCTCGAGCCAGTAGGCAGGCCCGTGCAATTTCCTTTTCATCCTTCTCTCAGTCACAACAACGCTGCGACGCGCGTCTTTCCCTGCCTTTTTCTCTTTCCTCTGAACTCTCCTCTAGCACGTGGCAGCGGTGTTGGCTAGGCTGTAGCCAGTTGGCAGGCCCGTGCACTTTCCTTTTCATTCTTCTCTCAGTCGGAACAACAACAACAGCAGCAGTGGTGGGGCGATCGCGGCTTCGGCCGCTTATCTGTTTTTTCAGCAGCGTCCGCTTCGGCGAACGCGGTTGTTGCTGCGACGCGCGTCTTCTTCTTTTTCTCTTTCCTCTGATCTTTTATTTCTACTATGTCTGCACGCGGCAGCGGTGGTGGCTCGGCTCGAGCCAGTAGGCAGGCCCGTGCAATTTCTTTTTCATCCTTCTCCCAGTCACAACAACAACAGTGGTGGTGCTACGGCCGCTTATCTGTTTTTACAGCCAGCATCCGCTTCGGCGGTCGCGGTTGTTGCGATGCGCGTCTTTTCTCTTTTTTCTTTCTTTTCTCATGCCTTTCAACTCTCTCCTATCTACGCGTGGCAGCAGTGGTGGCTCGGCTTGAGCCAGTAGGCAGGCCCGTGCACTTTCCTTTTCATCCTTCTCTCAGTCGCAACCAACCAGTGGTGGTGGTATCCATACCAGTCACAGGCCCGTGCCCTTTCCTCTTTCCTATTCTCTACAGCCTCTAACAACAACAACATGCTGGATTCATTCGGGGCTACGGCCACTTATTGATTTTTTTAGCCAGCGTCCGCTTCGGCGGACGCGGTTGTTGCGACGCGCGTCTTTTCTTTTTTTCTCTCTCTTTCCTCTTATTTTTGAACTCTCCTCTACCTGCACGTGGCAGCGGTGGTCGCTCGGCTCGAGCCAGTGGGTAGGCCCGTGCACTTTCCTTTTTATCCTTCTCTCAGTGGCAACAATAACAACAACAACCAATAAACCAACCGACACATTCATTCGACATACTACCCGATAAACAGAAATAGAAGCTACGCCCGCTTGCAGCAGTCAGGAAGCAACAGCGGGCCCAAGAGACCGATGAAGAGCGTGAACAGCGGCTTGCTAAATGGCGAGCACAGGATGCTGCTAGACGGGCGCGGTGTGCGCTGTGCTTACTCAGCCTACCGGGTTTAACCAAAGCTAAACCTCAGCTAATTTTGTATTAATTTATTAGTTCTTTCTCGCCTTCCCAGCGCATGGTGGCTCAGGACAACCCCTGCAATAAAAAGTGATCACAGGGGTTGTCCTGAGCCACCATGCGCTGGGAAGGCGCTCCTCAACCCAGCTCTTCTGGCTCGGAGACTAACCAGCCGCTGCTGCGATTCAAGGAAATTATAACGCATTATAGCGACATCCACCGCCTTTTCCCGGCCCCTGCAAAGGGGCTGAGTAAGACGGAGGAGCGAACTTTAAGGCGCCTGCAGACAGGTACTCTACTCTGTCCTGCAATCTTAAAGCATTACGATCCTAACACGGATGGGCGATGCCCACACTGTGGGGAGACCTGTGATATCTTCCACATGGTGTGGGCATGTACTCAAAATCCCCACCTCCCCCCTTCCCCTACCCCTTCCAGAGAGGCATGGGAGACTGCCCTTCTCAACTGCTCCTCGCTTGAGTCCCAAAGGGCTCTGGTGAAACGGGCTAGAGACGGGGCATTGTCATGCGATGTCCCGGACTAGGGACGCCGACCATGTAGCGTGGCCACTCTGTGGCTCCCAAACTCTATTTCAGAAATTAAAGGGTCAGTCTACTGAATTTTATCGACCATATTTTCTTTGCGGCAACCGATAGCTCTTTACTCAAATTACCGTTTAGCCAGCTGTGGTGCCAAGGAGTGCGGTAGAACATTTTAAAATAGAATTTATTAATGTGGGAACACATCTGTATGAGATGGTAGTCTCATCTGGCAACCATCTGGATTTCCGCCGCGCGGCGACAAACATGGCGGCGCCCGTCGTAGCCGGACTAGCCGGACCTCTCGCTTCGGACTGAATTCTCGTTGTTGCTGCCTTTTTCAGTGCGTTTACTGGCCATAAATGGGGCGCCTGTCTTTCGCTTCGTCTCATCTCGCCTATAAGAAAACATATAAGAGATAAATTTGCTTTATTTTAATAATTAGAGTGACGATTCTGCCGCTCCTAGGCTTAAGTGGAGAGTCGGTTTGTTTACAGCAATGGTTCCCGTCCTGACGACCAGATGGCGCCACTATAGGCTGAGTTTATTTTTGCGTCTCTGCTAGCATACGCTGAACTAAAAGTGGGAATGTGCCTGCGTTTTATGTACGTGTAACTATAAATATTCATGACAGAAGCCAACAGCCGCAGAAACCAAGGGGCACAGGGGATTTTTTTTTAATTTATTTATTTAATTTGTGGTGTTGATTAATTTAGAATATTACTGAATATGTTATCGCTTAATGCTAACTGATTAGAAAGGCAGAAGAAAAAACAACCACATGCCGCCGGTGGGATCCGAACCCACGACCTCCGAATTACGCGTCCGGTGCTCTACCTCTGAGCTACGGCGACGGCTGTCAAATCTTCTGCTTTCGGGGGTATTTATGTTTACAAGTAACCTAACCTTGAGAGTGTTCATCAGCGCCACCCACGTTCATAAGCGGCGGACGTGGAACGTCCTGAGTTACCGCAGGTGTGACGTAGAACGTCATCGAACGAAGAGAGTGGAAGCTGCGTGAGAACCCTCTTATGCTTCCTATGGCGTCAAGGCTGCCAGAACCGAGGCCCTCGCTAGGCAATTAAGCAAACAAGGGAAGGGGAATGAGGGACTCGTTATAAATATGACAGAAGCCAACAGCCGCAGAAACCAAGGGGCACAGGGGATTTTTTTTTATTTATTATTTAATTCATGTGATTTACAGAAAAAGCGAGCGGTACGCCTTCTACAGTTTACTAGAACAAAATGTGCATTTCTCTTACATTGGAGCATACAAATAGAATGTAGTATATTCACTTATACTTCTACAAAAAAAGACTACCACTTTCTTGAACAAAATGAACGTTTGGGGTCGCCACCATGCACTTTTACGCGACTTTTAACGCCGAAATAAAATATAAATTCCTGCCTAAACCGGGCGCAGATCCCTCGTTATTGATGTTACAGGGTGCCAACTACCAGAATATGCCATTATTTATACACTCATCTCGGTGAGTAGACTGACCCTTTAAAAGTTTTCACCACCACCTACTCAGCCTACCGGGTTTAACCAAAGCTAAACCTCAGCTAATTTTGTATTAATTTATTAGTTCTTTCTCGCCTTCCCAGCGCATGGTGGCTCAGGACAACCCCTGCAATAAAAAGTGATCACAGGGGTTGTCCTGAGCCACCATGCGCTGGGAAGGCGAGAAAGAACAAATAAATTAATAAAAAATTAGCTGAGGTTTAGCTTTGGCTAAACCCGGTAGGTTCAGTAAGCACAGCGCACAGCGCGCCCGTCTAGCAGCATCCTGTGCTCGCCATTTAGCAAGCCGCTGTTCACGCTCTTCATCGGTGTCTTGGGCCAACGTCTAGGTGGTGTTGCTTGGGCCCGCTGTTGCTTCCTGGCTGCTGCAAGCGGGCGTAACTTCTATTTCTGTTTATCGGGTAGCATAACAACCCCTGTGATCACTTTTATTGCAAGCCGCCGCTGTGGCTCAGTGGTTATGGTGCTCGGGTACTGACCCGAAAGACGCGGGTTCGATCCCGCCTGCGGCGGTTGAATTTCTTTGGAGGAGAAATTCTAGAGGCTCGTGTACTGTGCAACGTCAGTGCACGTTAAAGAACCCCAGGTGGTCGAAGTTTCCGGAGTCTCCACTACGGCGTCCCTCATAGCCTTAGTCGCTTTGGGACGTTAAACCCCATAAAACCAAACCAATCACTTTTTATTGCGAAAGCAATACTACTAGCATTCAAGCCTTCGCGTGACCCGGCCGCAGTTACGTTTGACCTTTAGCGGAGTGAAAAAATTCAGGGGCACTTTGACTGTCTAAGGTGCGTAGAGGCGAAAGCGTTTTCCGCACCACTTTGCTTATGTGACACTGGTGACGTCACCACTGGATGACGTCACACATAATTGGTTGGTTTATTGGGGTTTGACGTCACAAAGCAACTGGGGCTATGAGGGACGCTGTAGTGAAGGGCTGCGGAAATTTCGACCACCTGGGGTTCGTTAACGTGCACTGACATCGCGCAGCACACGGGCTTCTAGAATTTCGCCTTCATCGAAATTCAGCCGCCACGGCCGGGATCAACCCCGCGTCTTTCGGGTCAGCAGCCGAGCGCCGTAAACACTGAGCCACCGCGGCGGGGCTGATGACGAAGTAATGACAAATTACTAGTTAGTGGCTAATTACCTATTAATGACTAAACACTAATTAAGTGCTAATTAATGACACTTAACCTTCGCCTTTAGGAGTGGAACGCGACAGCGTGTTGTAGCGCTGCCAGGCAGTCCACGGAACGCCACCACCCGTTCGGCGCGATGCCTTGCCCTTTGAACGCGACGCTTTTTGAGGAAAGGAAATGGGGCAGTAATTCTCTGTCATCTCGGTGGACGCCCGAACCGCACCGTACAGGAAGGGAGGAACGCCACCACCCCTTCGGCGTGATGCCTTCCCCTTTGAACGCAACGCTTTTTGAGGAAAGCAAATGGCGCAGTAATTCTCTGTCATCTCGGTGGACACCCGAACCGCACCTACAGGAAGGGAGGAACGCCACCACCCATTCGGAGCGATGCCTTACCCTTTGAACGCAACGCTTTTTGAGGACAGAAATTCTCTGTCATCTCGGTGGACACCTGAACCGCACCGTACAGGAAGGGAGGAAGGGGGAGTGAGAGAAGAAAGAGGGGCCGTAATGAAGAAACTGAAAATTGTATTTGAGGAAAGGAAATTATGCAGTAACTGTCTCGCATATCTCGGTGGACACCCGTCTAAACACGGACATATGTGCCGACCCGGTCGGAGACACGGCTGCCGACCCGGACGGAGACACGACTGCCGACCCGGACGGAGACACGGCTGCCGACCCGGATTGCTAACGACAGCATGAGGCATTAAATGCTTTCGCCTTAATATGGGCGACAAACTCGCTCCTTCAGATAGCCCGGCTGCAGTTAAGCCGCGCCGCGCACCTGTGGCGCTACTGCCGCTGTGACGTCATACCAGCTGTAGATTATGGGCGACCAACTCGCTCCTTCAGAGAGCCCGGCTGCAGTTACGATGTGTGTTTGCCGCGCTGCGCACCTGTGGCGCTACTGTCGCTATGACGTCATACCAGCTGTAGATTGTTTTCTTTCTCTCAGTCGCAACAACATCAAAAACAAAACATAAAAAAAATTACCGAAGACTCTTTGAGTCATCGCGCAGCGGCGGCCGGTAGCCACGCGTGACCTGTAGACGCGGCGCACTGCGTTCCTTCAGTTGGAGGCGCTGCGCTTTTGCTTTCGCAACCTACCAGGCTTAACCAAAGCTAAGCCCCCGCCAATTTTTTACCGCATTCTTTTACACTTGATCTTAGCCAAAAAGCCGAGAAGCGAAATTTCCGGAGCCCTTCACTACGGCCTCTCTCATAGCCTCAGTCCCTTTGGGACGTTAAACCCCATAAACCAAACCAAACCAGCATTATTTCCCAGCGCCTGTCAGTATGCTCAATATGCTGCGGTTATGTGTTCACGTAACCTAATTTAATTGATTCTAACTTGCATGCCTCCTTGATTTCACCACAGGTCTCCTCCGCTGTCGCTCTGCCTCGAAAACAAGGCCCTGCTGGAGACATCGATCAACAGCTGCGCAGACGTGGTGTGCGACTGCTTGGCTTCTAACGGCGGTGACGACAAGAAGTGCATGTGCAGCGCCATCGAAGGATTCGCGTCCAAATGCAAGACTTCCGTGCGAAGCCAGATCGCTTCCGAGTGGAGGCTGTCGCTGGGATGCGGTAAGGTGCTGGTCAAACTCGGGGGCATCTCTGCTGCTATAATTATTTCTGATCTGCGTAGCATGAAAAAAAAGGGAGCCTAACATAAAATCTTAGTGCCACTATAAGCCATGGAATTCTTCGAGTCCCTTGGAAATCCAAATTCATTGCGCGTTCTTCGCACGAGCTGGAAAATCATCTTCGAAATAATTGTCGTAACCGGAGGTGGAAGGCTTTAAGGTAATTAAATAATATTTTTCTTTTATTGCGTTAGCAATACTACTGTAGGTTTCGGCTCGTCGCGTAGCCCCAGTCGGTAGGGACGAATGACCTTGAACAGCCGCTGCGCAGAGCAGGTGGCGCGCCGTTGCTTCAGCCGCGCTCCGCCAGATGGCAGTGCCGTCGGCGCGCCGAAGCAAAAGCAAAAGGACGAAGAGACGCCGGGATAATGAAACATAGGGCATTATGGGGGTACAAAAAATATGAAGTACTGAGAGGTATTTGGAATGGAATAATGGTGCTGGGGCTTACTTTCGGCAATGCGGTTCTGTGCTTAAGGGCAGAAGTTCAGTCGAGATTAAACGTAAATCAGAGAGCTGTTGGAAGATTGGCACTAAGTTCCCACGGCAAAACCACAAACGAGGCAGTACAAGGGGATATGGGCTGGGCACCGTTCGAAGCACGGGAAGCTAAGAATAAAATACTATATGAAGAACGCCTGAGGAAATCGGACGATAACAGGTGGGCAGCTAAGGTATTTAAATACTTATACAGAAAGAGCGTTGACTCACGGTGGCGGAAAAGAACTAGAAAACTAACCAGTAAATATGCCGGTTATGAGGACGGAGAAAGAAAGAGCATTAATTCAATGGAAAAGAAGCATAGTGCAGAATTATATCGATACTGGAAACGGCAGATCAGGAAAGAATTTTTCTATGATAACTCAAGAGGCAGTGCCCTACTTTTTGAAGCTAGATCACGGTGTCTTAGAACGCGCAGCTACAAAAAGAAATTTAACGAAGATGATGACACATGTACAGTGTGTGGTAGATCTGCAGAAATGATTGAACACCTCATACTCAAATGTGATTGTGTCCATCCGGATGTCGATGCAAGCACTGTCACTCTTCCTGAGGCCCTAGGGTTTAAAGATAACAATGGTCACGTAAATAAAGCTGCAGTGGAAGTTAGCAAAAAGCGATTGGAGGATTGGTGGCTGAAAAGCAAAAATGTGATATAAGGTTAAAAGTGTAGGAAACCGTAGGTAAAGAAGATGGCGAATCTTAATGAGAATTGACAACACAGTTGAACAAAAATAAAGAAAGAAAAGCTGAGCATGGTGGCAATTGCCACCACCCCGTTTCAAAGGGGGTGCTTCTATCCATCCGTCCATCCATCCATCCATCCGCGAGCACGGTGGAAGGCGAGGCAGCGGCGAGAGCAGTTTGCTCTGTCTACGACAGATAGCGCCACAAGGAGGTCCGCCACTTCTGGCCTTCGAAGCCGGCGTTAGCAGCATTGGCGCGCAGTGTGAAACGCTGCTGCGCAGCTTGTGGACGAACGTCAAGTGACTCTTGAACAATCCAGCTGTAATTAGCCTAATTTCTAATCAGACCACATAAATAAATAACACCGAGTAGGAAATTGGTCGTGTTGGGGAATCGAACCAAGGTCTCCGGAGTGCGAGACGAGCACGCTAACCACTCCGCCATGCCAACTCGATGGTTTGGAATGAGCAAGTGTGCGTCTAGTGAATACGGTGTCTTCGTTCACTCCCATCTTCCTCCCTCTCCGTTACGGCGAGGTTCAGGTGTCCACCGAGATATGCGAGACAGATACATTTAATTTACTCAAAAACCAATTTACCGACGAGCAAGGCGTAGAGCCGAACGGACGATGCCATTTTGTGGACTCCCTGGCAGCGTTACGGAATGGTCACTTGACCAAATATGGCGGCGCTCATGCTCCCGCGCTTTTAAGCGTCTATAAATGCGCGCTTGCCTTGGCGTGAATGCTTTGCCGTGCATTCCTCTAAGGAGAAGTGGCAGCGACAGGAAGAAGCGAGAAAGCCACAACGTGCACAAGAGACGCCAGAACAGCGTTAGGAACGTCTTGCAAAGCGTCGTGCTAAGGATGCAGCTCGGCGACAACGTTCTACTTCGCAGAGTGGTTCCATGTCATCGGTTACCGATGAATCTCAACACCTGACTGCTCAAGAACGCCGCAATGCTACCAGGTGAAGGCAACGCGCCGAAGAATTGCCAGAAGAACGCGAGCAAAGACTCGGAAAAGAGCAGATTACCGATGTTACTATTGCTAACGCAATTTACCCGGTTTAACCACTGCTAAACCACTTTTCTGCCCAGTATTCGGCTTGAAGACGTGTCCGAAGGTAGGAAAGAAGAAAAAGATTACACGTTCTTTTTCTTCGCGTCCATGTGGACATCCTTTTAAATTTAGATTCGGAAAGCTTTCGTTCGTAACTGTAACCAAACTGCGTCTTTTATATGAGTTCTGAGACCGTATTCCGTAAGGTGTCTATGTTCCATTGTCCATTTCGTGCCTATTCGGTCCTTGTTGTTGTTGTGACCGAGAGAAGGATGAAAAGGAAATTGCACGGGCCTGCTACTGGCTCTCTGTCAGTGGTCGCTCAGATATACCCGCGGCTTTGAAGCCTTTGTGGCAAACGGCCCGGACATTGGGTGGTTGGTGACTGGACTTCATCATTGGCTCCGATATGGCAGCCAGTGATCAGGTCCGGTCACCTGCTCTTGACACAGCGTTGCGATGCACCTCACCATTGGCTGCATATTGCATCCAATTTGAGCCAATGGTAAGGTCCGGTCGCCAACCACCCAATGGCGGGGTGACCACTGACAGAAGACCAAATGGACGTGAAATCGACAACAGAAAATGGACAGCTTATAGCACATGCTCTCGGATGAGATTCGCCGCATTTATTCACATTCACAACTTCCACACCCATAGCTTCTATAACAGTAGTATAACCAAGACCATAAATGGCATGCCCTCTATAAAAAAAAAAAGAGAGGAAATTGCGTAGGCAAAAATGCGAGCTTATTACTGTTCCTTGATTACCAATTTGGTTCTGTGTTCGGCATCTGACGTTCGTGCTGACTGACTTGGCCTTGCTCTACAGCGCCCGAGTGTCCAGCCGGCATGGAGTGGCGCGAGTGCGGACCTCCGAGCGAGTGCGAGAGAACGTGCGGCAACGTCCACCGGAGCAAGGCATCCGACGATTGTCCTGAGGAGTGCGTCGCTGGATGCTTCTGTCCGCTGGGAATGGTGCGCCGGGGAGACGCCTGCGTCCCCCCGCGCATGTGCCACGACTGTGAGTCACCTTTGTACTCCCCATTCTGCGTCCAGTTCCTCATCGTCGTGGCCTCTAGCTCGGTCCTTTCTTGTCTCGCTTTTGTCGACTGCTAGACGTAATCCTTCTACCTGATCCTTGCCAAGGGCGAAAGTATAACGTGTTTAGAGAAAACGCCTAAGGTGTAGGCAGTCGTCATATGGAAGCTAATGAGCGTCTACATGATTCATCTATCATCTGCCCCATGTTCCAGGATTCCTCATTAGAAATTGAACTAACATCGTTTCCGCTTTAAGTTGTTAGCTTAGTTGCTAGCGTTTGTGGAGCGCCTGAGTTCGAGCCCCGGACCAGGGAGAGTTCTTCAACTCCGGAATTTTTTCGCACTTCGTCAGACATGTGCTCATACCACGGCAGAGCCTAACATTACTACGATGTTCATTTAAAGGGGTAGAGACATCAAATTCCAAGGTTGTACAAAAGACTGCCGTACGTTTCCTTTGTATGTGAGGACCATAAGAGCGAAGTATTAAATTTAAGGGAGGTCTAGAACATATTTTAATTTCATTTTAAAGTTTGTGAAAATGCTCACTCTTGAAGTCTGAGCCATCGCTAGTGCATCAATGTGACGTAGGAACAGAGAAGAAAACACAAGCAAGTATTTCCTACGTCATTGCACAGTTTTCTGACGTACGGGACCAAGTTTTGCGGTTTCGCGGCCTAGCAACCTTGGTTACGAGTGCTCACGAGTCTTTTTTTTTTTTTTTCTGCATGCTCGCGAGTGCGATGGTGCTTTACGCCCGGCGTTGCCGCAGGCGATGTCGTTGCCGAAAGATCCACTTTTGCAGAGGCATATTGCCCGTGCTCTAATGTAGGAAGCATTCTCTAGTATCATGGATGTTATGTATTTTCTTGTGCGAACGTGAAGTACGCCGAGCATGCCGGCCGGCCGGCCAGCCATGGATCCCGTCTGCCGGCGTCATAAAAAGGAGCTAAAGTGTGTTCTTGACGTAAATAATAAACCCTGGGATAAGAAATGTGAAAAATGTGTCATTTTTGAGGATCGCTGACGAATACTGACCTGCTGGCAAAGGTAACGACTGTGATACGAGCAAACTTTTTGCCACAACCGCCTCGCAGCTGCCGCTCGCCCGACGTTGCGGCAGTTGCGGTCCGGCTCGCCTGGCGCCCGCTCGCTTCGCTGCTGAAGACGTCGTGGAGATTTACCATACTATTATTCTATTGTGAGATGATGCTGTTGACAGTAAAGCGATGTGTAGAGTAGGCCTTCTATTATAGCGCAGGCGACTTCCGAAGCGCCGGCCGCTGCGACTTCGATGCGGAAGAGGCTATAGGCCTAGCGACGACCACGGCAACCAGGCAGCAGAAGAGCTCGTCGCCCGGAGCGCCCGCGAGCGATGCCGTTGCCGAAAGCTCGAAACATAAGCAGGCATGCTTTGTCGCTGCTCGAGCAGTCTTTCTGAGGGACTGCTGTACGGCGGCGAAGTGCGACACCGGTTGCGGGCGGAGCTTGGGTAGAGCGGCGCAGCGATGCTCACCGCTCCGTGTCCCTGCTGCAGTGGGGCGGCAGTTCGCAAGCGACGATCAGTGCGGCGCGTCGGCCAAGTGGCCATATGGCTTGATGAATGTTGCTGCGCGTGCATTATTTGTCTAAATAATGATTGCACTTCGCGCTCTGAGCTCGCTACTTGTTTTTGGTCGGCGAATGTTTTCGCTCGGCCACCGATATGCCCAAGGCACGTCGGCCAACGGGTCTCGTTTTGGTCGGCGGCGTTGTCACACTAGGACGACGCTTGGTCGTTGGGGCGTCGTCGTCGTCGTCGGTGCAGTGTGACTGGCTAGTCGGGGAACGACCAGGTTGTCCGACGCGACCGTCGGCGTCGCTGTCGCGTCGACCTCGGGGTCCCGTCGGCCTAGTGTGAACGCGCCTGAACAGCGCGCTGGTCCCAGGCTGCCCTAGTCGTCGCTAGGCCTAGGTGGTCTCGCTTCCGCAGTTGACGGCGCTTTGGAAGTCGACTGTGCTATAATAAAAGGCCTACTATTCACATCGCTTTAGTGCGAACTCGTCCCATAATAGAAGATAAGTTGGATTTCCACGACGCCTTCATCAACGGAGCTAGCAGACGAGCAGCGCGCACGAAGAAGCAGCGTCGAGCTGTCGGGATGAGACAACATCGGCGTGAGGTCGGCGCTGTTGTCTGCAGAGTGTGACACACGGGTCGGCCGACGGCTGCTATCTCGGCGACGCGACGGCGATGCGCTCGTCAGGCGACGACTGGTGCTCGGTCGGCGTCTGCGCAGTGTGACAGACGTGCCGACGGCACGAAAATCGCTGCCGCCGACCATCGCCAGACTGAAATCGGCCGATCGTCGGCGTAGTGTGAACGCGCCTTTACCATTTGACGTTGCCTACACGCTCGGCGTTCGCTGGCACAATCTGAGCTGCGTCGGGCCTGACGCCTGCCTCCTCTTCGGAATCGCTGGCCAGCGGATCAAAACGAAGTGGTTGTCGGGGTTCGAACCGCGGCGTCTTCTTCCTCGTATGCGTCATCCCGCGATTCCTCATAATCGGTGTCTTCGCCGAAATAAAACTCTTCTTTCCGACTAGGAGCTGTACGACTTGCCCTCCGCCCGGCTCTCCGTGTTTACGCGCACCACGTGCGTGTCAAGCAGACGACATGCCTACACGACGTCACGGCTTTCCGGACCCACGTGACAACGCATTGGGCGCATTTGTTTTTCAGTCCCGGACTGTCCGGGACTACTTGCGGACTCGAGTCCGGTATTTGTTTTTCTCGGGCAGCCCGAAAGCTCCGCCTACCTGCCTGCATCGCCATAGCAACGCGTTCGTTTTTAGCCTATGGCAGTCCGCGGGCTGCTTCGGGCTGCTGAGAAGGCAGCAGACGATAGCTGCTCGCCGCGCTGGCAGCCATATTGAGTTAGACTCCGTGTGCATTTTGAGTATTTTTCATGTTCCTGGAGGTCGATATCATGCGTAAAACCTTCACATGAGCTCCGTAGCTGCTCTCTGAGCCATCGCAATACTTTTTGTTCTTGCATCTTCGTTTATTTTCTTGAAATCCACCGCACACGGACGCGCGTTCGAAGCTGCGAGCGCGTATTGTTTGCTCGTGTCGTCAAGAGGTTCTCGTTCGCTTGTTTTGCGACATGCTGTCTGTACGCTTACCTGAAAGCATCGCAGGTGAACCACTCGTATACTGGAGCAGCTATAGAGCTTGTTGTCAACATTTTTGCGAAGGCTTTCGTCTATCTGCCTATCCGCAACGAGTTGGGCTACTTTTTGCGAACTTCGCCGCAAGCAGTAGCGGCGAGCATACCTCCGAAGCTGAGTTCTGTAATGCACCTACGCTAAGCTGACAGTACAGTCTTTAAATCGACTCAGTATCATGATCGAGCGCACGGCGCTGCTTCGGCGTCGTGGTGGCCGTGGCTTGCATCGTCTGCTAGCAGATGACAGCGTCCTTGTACGGTAACCGAGGGGGAGCCCGGCTCTGGCGGCGAGTTCGAAAGCAGCCTATGGCAAGTAGGTCATGTGACCATGACGCTTTTCCTGTCCGAGCGGAAGCCGAGACCTGCCAGCAAGTAGTCCGGGACTGGAAAAACAAATGCGGCCATTGTCTGGTTTTTGACGTCATGAAAGAGCCTGGCAAAACCTGGCAACTACGAACCGAAACCGAAACTGCTGGGTACAAATAATACGATTATTAATTATATAATGCGAGTTCCTGCTTCTAAGATGGTGTTCCATGCTCACTGAATCGCTACGCATTATTTACAACCCAGAGATACAACACAAAAATTTGGTGTCTCTACCCCTTTAACAATTCTACTGCATTTTCGGCAAATTTGTATAAATGTTGTTCTTTCTTTGTTCAGCCTCACAAAAATATATCACGTAGTGCGCTTTGGCTGGAAACGTGCGAACTGATAGTGACTATAAGCGTGTAACAGCTTCGATGCATTCCAAGAACCTGCTGTATACAGCTGACTCATTGTTCGCGTATCCACGCAGGCGTGTGTCGAGGCCACGGAGACTCCAACTACATCAGCTTCGACGGTCGTTCATTCGAGTTCCAGGGCAACTGCAGCTACGTCCTGGCTCAGCACATCTCGGGAGACAAGACGCTCGACTTCCAAGTTGTGGGCGTCAACGTGGAGTGCCCCGAAGAGCCGCGCACCACCTGCACCCAGGGCGTCACCATTGGCTACGGTGACAGTCATGTCAGGATCTCCAAGGGACAGAGGGTACGTGCACAGAGGCTGATTTTAAATGGCGCATTGGAGAACCTTCAGATTAATAGTCGACTTTTTAAATGTGTGGAAGCGCCCGCATTTGTCCATGGCAGCGCAAAGCATGCGGTAGAGCGGCAATCTGGAAGCGACGCGAGGACGGCTACCGATGCGGTTGCTACGTTCTTCAGAGCAGAGCGAAGCTGGTGTTTAAGAGCACTTGTCAAACAGATGTAGCAGTTCAAATCAAGGCAGTAGAGAAATGAAGCCGAGACTCGCATGCGGTTTCAGGTCCAATTCGACGGCAAGGAACTTCAGGACCGAGACTTTCCGTGGAACCGGCAAGGGTTCAATATTTCTTGGGTACCTGGCCGCACCACAGTCGTCTACGTCCCCGCAATAAACCTGGTGGTGCGCTTCTTCGAACTCAACTACGGCTTCAGCATTGAAGTGCCTTCCTTCACCTACTCCGGGAAGATGACCGGACTCTGCGGTGAGTTGTCCACGATGGGTCTGCACTACGGTAATAGCGGTTGCTGTTATTGTTAGAATTGCTGCTAGAGGAAAAGAACTTAATCGCGATGGCGATCTTGTTTAACAATGCGATTCTTGTTTAACAATGGAATTTGGAAAGGTTAAGCTTCCTTAGCAAAGCCGATAATCGCTTCAACCTAACAAGCAAAAATGCATTGGTGGTTTAACTACAGGCGGGATAAGCCTTACAGCGGTTTGTAGGCGATTGCTGTTCCTGTGTCACTAATTTGAATGAAAGTGTCTCTACCATGTCCCACCAGGCTGCAGTATGTTTACAACTGCTCGCCGCTCAGTACCTCAGTACGTGAGCCCACAGCATACGTTATGCGAGAGGCGAGTCCAAAGGAACGTTCATCCTCCTGTAAAAATACTTCATGTTGGCGATTCCCAATCGCAAGCGGTGTACAAGAGTTTGTACATCCTTATGTAATTTTCTTTTTTAGAAACAAAATATATCTCTCCTTGTAAAAGGCAAGAGCTTTCGCAGAACTTCCCAGTTCATTGTGAACGGAAGTACTATCAGCGTCAAATGAAACGCGAACAAAACACCTGAAACGCGAGCACAAAAAAATCAAGCATATTAGAGGCTGGAGATGAAATACAGGCGTGGGCTATTAACATTTCAGAAGAGCGGTCTTTTCGGCTTCGATGGGAAAATGAACTGGTCATGTATTTTGCCTCCCTAGTATAATATCTGCGAGTATTGCTGTTCGCGTTTCAATTGGCTTGTTCGCGTTTCAGTTGACGCTGATTGTACATACATCAATCGAACCTCGGTAAAACAAACTTGAAAAGGACGAAAATACCTTTCGAATGATGCGGAGCTGTATTTATGAAGAACCTGCTCGGGCGCCCCTTCATACAGGAGACCTTGACGGGGACAAAGCGTTTGTTCGAACAGACCGGCAGTTTGAATTAACGACATTTCGCTATACTATGTTATATAATAGACCATCTCCAATGAAAGAAAGGCTGCCTCGCCATATTGCTTGCGTAGGTAAGCACTGGACACACTCATATTTTTAATGCAAAAGCATTTCTAGGCTATGTCGGCGGGGTCGTGTCCCAAAACGCGTCCGCAAAACTTGTTCGCTACTGCTGTGACGTTCTCAGAAGAGGTAGCATCCAACGAGTGGTTGCAATCGAAAGATGATGATGTGAGGATGCTGCGCAACAAAAAAATTATGTCAACAGGATGATTAGTTAATTCATTATAGCCAAAAATGTCGAAAAACGTTGAAACAGCGTGGACGTCGATATAGTGAGTAGACAGGAAAACAAGACCTACTGAACTACAGACCTGCACATTTGGCACTGCTCCAGCGCGCATGTTCTAGTTCATGCCTTTTGCCGCTAGGAAACGGCACCTACGGGAAGCGTGGCGCTACATTATACCTGTTGAACAAGATGGCCTCCTCCATCATTTTATTTCAAACAAGGCAGTTTCGTCGTTTGTCCACGTAATCATTACATCCATTGATCTATGCTAGGCACAGTGGTGCTGACGAAAAGAAAGCGGATAAAAAGAAAGACGTTTTTTATACTCATCCAGAGCGAAAAAAGTCGTTATTGTGGATATTTTTATCGTTGATGGTTAGATAGCAGAAGAAGACGAAACAAATGTATTAAATATCTTGCTCAAATTGGCAAACGATGATGATGATGACAGCAGACGAACAGGTCAACCGAGCGCCCTCAACGGCCAATAAGCTAACGAAAGTTGGCGCACGCTGCTCCATAGGACCCCGCCAAATGTGCAGGTCTGTAGTTCAGTAGGTCTTGCAGGAAAACAACCGAGGGCGCAAAATAGTGCAAAAATAGGCAAAGTGAAAATTAATTTTCGAAATGAATTGATATGTCTTTGATGAGTGATAATTAATCGAACAAAAAGTTTCATTGACATACATTAATTTGTTAATTAATTATCAACAAAAATCATTGGACGGTTGAATAGGTTGAACAACCACGGCGCCAAATTTGAAAAACCAAAATGGTTGATTGAGATAACAGAAGCTTTCGCATTATCTCAATGCGGATCGCCGCAGTGATTGCTAATTTTTTTTATGCCCGGCCCAATTCTTGTCGCTCCGTATCGCTCTGTGTCCATCAGGCGACTGCGACCTGGACGCCAGCAACGACCTGCAGCACCGCAGCGGCCACCAGTCGACCGAGGTGCGCGACTTCGCCTACAGCTGGCTGGTGGACGGCACCCCGGAGATCTGCCAGGTGCTGCGATCGTCCAGCCAGCGGCAGGTGCCGCCCGAGCTGTGCCACTTCCAGGAGAACGCGTGCGAGCTGTACGTGGAGCCCGGCCCGTACCAGCACGCCTGCCTGAGCGACGCCAGCTACTCGCGTAACCTGAGCGCCTCGGTGTGCCGCTCCAAGCTGCAGTACGCCGAGCACTGCTGCGCCACCTCCGGGGTGTCCGTGCACCGCTGGCTGCAGGACTCCGGATGCGGTAGGCGTGCCGCTCTATAGGAGTCCCTTCTTTCCAGTCACCTGCTGGCTAACCAGCGAATTCGAGTTGGAAGGGTGGCACTGCAGGAGAGCTGGCAATTCATTATAAAAATGTGCTTTGGCATGGTGACGCAATGCATGATAGAGAAGTGTGTATTTGTCCCCTGTTGTGTCTTTTGTCGTCGTGTCAAAGCACTTCTTTAGAGCTGATGCCAACGATTACTGCCGAAAGCTCATTCGGGGTGTGTTTGAGATCGGCCCTTGACCATGGCTATGCAGGGAAAGGAGAAAAGGGCAATGCCAGCAGGGCTCCTCACATGTGGAAATGAAAGATGGTCCAGTTATAAAACCTAATGTAATACCGATGGCAAAAGGGGGCTTAAGGTAATAAAGCTGAGCTGAACTAAACTAAACTATACTAAACTAAACTAAACTGAATAGACTGAACTGCACTGAACTAAACTGAACTGCACTGAGCAAACTGCGCAGACTGCTGCACTGACGCAAATTTGGACATTCAGTGCAAGCGTTTCTTTATAAGCTTCTGCAAGAAAGCCAAGACGTTTCAACTGTTCTGAAATCATTAGCATGCAGTGGGTAACTTTTATTCCTTGTTTGAGAACATCAACGCGTTTTCACTTGTACAGTGTTCTGAGCAGCGCTCCTGAAACTGCCACAAGAACCCTTAGAAACAACTGGCTTATTCACGTAGAGCGTACGAGCTGCCGTCTTATCTATAGCAATTTCAGTGCTTTCATATCCGTCAACGTGTCGCGAAGCGGAATTTTTTTTTTTTCGTCGAGCTTCAAGTAAATAGCACTCCAGGCTGACGAATATTATGCACAGGCTCGATCATGACAAGCCCGTCGCTGAATGTATGACAATGCCGAATGTTTTGACCCTTTGCTTTGTCGCGTCTGTAACGCCTCTTTATACTGGTTGTTTCAACAAAGCCATTCAAAAATTTTCGAAAATCGGCTTTTTGGGGTAAAAATATGGCTTTTGAGGCATAGTATTACCAGTGTTGCAGACACCAGAAAACCGGTGAACCATCTTAAGTAGTAGGCTGGTTAACTACAATAATTAACTTTTTAACTAATAAAGTTAAGCGCCTAGTTGCAATTAGAGCCAGCCGTTAGTAATAGCCATATAAGTTTTTATAATTTCGAAAACGCGGTTACCCTTGGCGCTGTGGCTCGCAAAATTTGGCTTTTTCGACTAGTTACGAGCACTGGAGGGGTTGCTTTGCCGGTATGCTTTCAAAAGCGCATGCATTTTCGAAAGATGCAGCCAAATTTTGTCGAGCTACAGCGGATAGAGTAATCACGTTTTCGAAATTCTAAAAACTGATACGGCTATTACTAACGACCGGCTACAAATCTCTATTTACAACCAGTTGTCTATCTGTGACAGTTAAAAAGTTAGTTAATTATCAGAAATTAGTTAACCAGCGAACTACTTATGACAATTTCCCGGCTTTCCGGTGTCCGCTACCAGTGGTAATACTATGCCGCAAAAGATCTTTGCCCCAAAAAGCCCATTTTTGAAAATTTTTTAGTCTTCCCTGAAACACTTGGTATATTGCAAGAGAATAGGAACACTAAACGAAAGCACAATTGGCAATCAAATACAATACAATGTTTCGGCAAAAAATGTTCCGCTCATGCTAAAGCGCCCTTCATTTGCCCCTGTGTGTCTTTCCTTCATTTCCCATATTCTTCCATTTTTATTCGTTGACTTGCTCCATTTTTATGCCCCAAATTTAGACTTCAGCTGCCCAAAGAACATGGAGCTCCGTTGCGACACTGGCTGCCCGAAAACGTGCACCAACTACAAGGACCCGGAGAGCGCGTGCCCTGTGATGCCGACTTACTCGTGCTTCTGTAAGCGAGGCTACGTCCTCAAGAACGGCGAATGCGTCGAGACCAAGCACTGCGGTAAGCAAGGGATCAAGGATCCTATAGTGCTCATCAGTATACGCTGCGCGTCACTTTTCGGAGGTCACTTCGTGCACCACGTGACCAAATCAGACAAGATTGCATTAACCTCATTTAAAATGTCACAGCATTAGAGCCGTAAGTTGACGAAAAACCTAGTGGAATGTGGTAGCGTGGGCAGCACAATTCAAGTAACAGCTGGAGCCACAGCGACATTGACTAAGTCCATTCGTTAAAAAAAAATTGGCAGTGGCTTAGCTCTGCTATGTCAGGATATACGTAGCATAAGGTGAGGGCGAGGTGTCCACATCTCGGTGGATACCTGAACCAGAGGGAAGCTTGCATAAATGCCCTCTTGGAACAGTGGACATCTCAACCGCTAAGTGATGGTAGTGAAAGGTGTGCGCTGAATGCGTTGGCATTGACAACGTTGTGCCAGAAACGTGGCGCTGAAGCCATAGGCCGTCTGCTACCCTCTGGAACGCGCGCCGGCGGGTCTGCCAGGTCTATGACGTCACGGTTCTGGAATGCGCAGCTGGCGTGTTGGTCTCCCCCGCGCAGCGGCGGTGGCTGCTTCGGCGCACTAGCTGCGCAGCTGTACAGCTTGACTCACTCACGCTCACGCGAAACTGCTCATCCACGGCTAATGGAGCTCACGCTACAAAAGGATTCAAAAGAATCCGCTTACGGAACGATAAGGTTCACACACAGCGTGAACAGCCCTATCAAATGCATGATGAAAGTATTCGGCGGGATAATAAATTATTGCAGCATCGTCATTTTGTGTGTGTGTGCTGAAGTGAAGTGCTAATTTATATGTGGCAAAAAATGTATCGAAGTGAAGATCTCGTCATCTCCAGGACTGGGGCAGAAGATCATTTGAATGATTGAAGAAACAAAGATTCTACGTGGTGCTTAGTAATGATGTTCCTGTCACGCCGCATATTTGGATTTTAAGCGCTGA
Source organism: Amblyomma mixtum (assembly GCF_055824585.1). Taxonomy (NCBI): domain Eukaryota; kingdom Metazoa; phylum Arthropoda; class Arachnida; order Ixodida; family Ixodidae; genus Amblyomma; species Amblyomma mixtum. Next base: position 52,536,656 of record NC_143016.1, on the reverse strand, counting down.
AACTTACAGAAAGGCGGAAATGCAAAGCTACGAAATCACTTTATAACTCTTCGTTTGACATTTTCGCTCACACAGGGGACAGAAGAAGTAGACTTACTGTGCAAACATGACAAGTTGTTTTTTATGGAATCTATTTGGATGCGATTGTATTGCGTGCTGCCGTTATATACGGCTTTGATCCTTCGTTCTATCGTCGAAGAAACCTACTATCTGTACAAGCTGAAGCCATAGACTCTAGATAAAATATTAATTGCGGTGTTATTCCACAGCATCAATATTATGTCACGTGGCCCTGTTTATTAATCTCTCTTCATTTCTATGCTTTCAGAGGCTTGCGACGACCAGGGACACCTGGTAAGTCAGCACGTTCGTCTTCAAGCGTTCTACTAATTCATTTTATCACAGAAAATATATATATATCCCTATGAACCAGGAGCTAATTTCGGGTTATTCCAATCCACAAATGTGCTGAAAGTGCTTTCTTCCGGTTGGTTGTTCACTGCATTCGATCGGAATGTCATGTTTACTGAGTTTTTCTCATAGGTGTTATCTTTAGTTACTAGCATATTTAAGAGTATACATTTAGAGCGCATGCTGCACCGAAATTTTGATTAGGCCTAATTTCTTTTTTTTTGTTCTAAGGTAGAAGATTAAGCTAGAATCCGCAATTCTTATTGCTTTCTTCCTCATTCACTGAAGGTTGGCGACACCTGGCAAGTCAGTCCCTGTGAGACGTGCGGTTGTGGAGAAAACCTGAAGGTTCGCTGCACGAGCATCATCTGTCCGCCTCCGCCCGTCTGCAGGGATGATGAAAAGCTGCAGCAACTTCCCAAGCAGAACAACACCTGCTGCGAGGCCTATCTTTGTGGTAATGCTCCTTGGCACTGAAGTTTATTCGCATGCCATATTTCATGATGCCTGTACGGTTACCTAGCTAGTTCAGATTATGCAAAGCTGAGGTCGCTTTGTCTTCCGATTTAAGCTTCGTCTCGTGTGCAGATTTACAAAACTTGACAAGCCCATTTTTTTTTTGTTCTGTCAGATGCCAACTTGGTATCTTCATGTAAGGCACCCGAGCCTGTCACCTGTCCGCCAGGCTCCATAACCAGGATTAAGACAGACAGCGAAGGATGCCCAAAACATGTCTGCGGTGAGTCTTCAACTTTATGTTTTGGTCTTGAGCACGAGTCATAAGTCTTTTACCTTAGCGCTTGTTGCCGCTTCTGATTAGGCAGGATAGAATATGTTCTTTTGCTTCATTTTTTGTTGTTCTTTGCAAATGCATCTTGTCATACGTTACTTTATTAGAGCATTTCGTTATATTACACGTTATGTTACAGCGATAGCTGTTATAGTGTTACGTTCCCCGTAAGTGCATGGTTAGGCGTCACTTCACGCCAGCTGTGCCGAAGCACGGTGGCCACAAATCAGATGTGCGAAGTCGCCGCTATGAAGGTGCTGCAGTCGGGTGGCCGAAAGAGAGCCGATGCCGTTAGGAGCGCTAGTGTCGCACATGCCGTAGTGACGCCATGGCCAGCTATATATGGTCACCCACAGCGTTGCGTGGGTAGTCGTCAGCCGTCAAAAGTTCATTATGAGAAATTAGTTAACCAGCCTACTACTTAAGAAGATTCACCGTTCTTTTGGCGTCCGCCAACACTGGTAATACTATGCCCCAAAGGCCATATTTTTTTCCCAAGAAGCCTATTTTTGAAAATTACCTAAAGTCTTAATTCCCTGAAGCACCTCGTATATTTTTTGTTCGGCCTCTATGAAAGCGCACTTCACTGCAGGCTAAGTACTTTTGTGGCAAAACTTAACTTGCTCATTCCATGAATTTGACCAATTTTAAAATTCACCCCCACTAGCAACTAAAGGAGAATGAGCACGTAAACATCGGAACTAAATTCAAACGTTTAGGATATGAAGTCATTGCTGGAGATCTTGGCAGCGATTATATTAGCGAGTATCAAATTTCACTGTATCTTAGGCACGACTCCAAATTTCTGATTTAACAAGAACGAAGCAGTGAGCCCATTTAGATGGAATTAGTGACAAACAGTAAGAGATAAATTGTACAGTAGCCAGTTATGAAAGGTGTCGTTCAATTTGTACTCCCATTATTAAATAACAGTTATCAAAACTTTACAAATCCCAAAGATTGACAGCCATTTTTTCAATGCTGGCACTCCACAGTACGAAAAAGCATGAAAATTTTTTCCATAGCGCCATTTAGAGGACTGGCACATTGCAACAAAAATGGAACTCTGAGTATTAGTCAGTGCTTTATTTTTCTATTATTGTTAAGGTATTTGTAAAACTCTAATAACCAGCGTAAGTTTTCCGTACAGTTTAAGCTGTTATGTTCATTTTGTCTGCTTTAAGAACTCTAACAAGTGTATAATGAAAAGTTCTGATATCTATTTCCATTACGCATCGATACATCATTGTCAGAATAGTGTTCGAAAATATCTTAGTTATGCCATTTTTTTCAAGCTCACATGCTTTTTTAAAAACGCTTGTAATCAGCCATTTTGATTCCAGTATTTTTGCCTATTTGCGACAAATTTGATTAAAGCTGCTGCATCGACTATTTAATAAGGTTGTTTTTTAGCCAAATGTATTTAAATACAGAAAAGCTGAGTAATAAGTATTTCAAGAATTTTAAATTTTCTGTAATATTGCGTCAAAAAGCTGATGTAAACTACTTTTCATCTATCAAAGAAAGATGATCTAATGCTGCCGTGATCTTGTCACTATATCAAGTTCATGTGACACCGTCATTATCTGGTTCTTACTCTGCGATTGCCCTTGAACACTGATATTCTGTTTAATCACTTCTCATAGCCAATTTGCTTTAGTGATTGGGCTGGTGAGAGAATACCAACTAGCCCAGCAACTAACTCTACTGAGAGGAGAGGTTCATCACTGCATCGCGCAATGTTTAGCACTATACTGCCTAGCACAATCATGCATAGCAATGATAAATTGATAAATCATGCATAGCAATGATAAAGCAATGAACCGTAGCATTAAAAGCACGCATAAAGAGTAGGTGGTCTTGTATAGACTTATCATGCCAGTAGACCCTTCCATGGGGTAGACGCAGATGCCAAAGCACCTGTCCTTCGGGCTGTTGTAAACAGGTGCAGAGATCTTGCAATACTCCCGATGTTGCTTCCACCTTGCTCACGCCAGGTGCATAGAACAGACCAGCCAGTAAATTGCAAAGGTCTACACAAGAACAGCAATACTTGAAGACCACTTTTGAACGGAAAGTGCCAAGAAGAACAATATTACACAGGAAATAGCGTACATATTACAGCACCGGGATTTTAAACCCGAGTTTCATGGCTGCAAGCTGATATTGATTATATAGGCTGCATCCAAGGTACTGAAATAGTCCTCGCCGACTACTAATTAAGTCGTCTTCGCGGTTTTTTCGCTCTGTCTCTTCAGCTTTATAGAACCCGACAGAATTCCAAGGCTGGAAGGAGATCAGATGTACTTAAAGAGATAGTCTTGCATGTGTACATGGATGCATAACATGAATGCAAACAGAATACGTGATGAATAACATGTTACAAAATAGCAGTGACAATATGTTACTGAGAAAAGGGAAACAGGAAAAGGGAAATGGGAAATGGGAAAGGGAGAAAAGGAAAAAGAGAAATGCTATCAAACCAAGTGCTTTGCACTGCCACACAGCACTAGTATGTTGAAGGTTTATTTCCGCAACTAGGTACCGCGAGGACAGCCAGGGAAAAAGCTGTATAGACAGCTTGAGAGGTCCTGGCTTCCTCTTACAGTGCAGCATTGACGGCCAGGATGTTTGTGCCTGGGATGTTTGTGACGGATGTTTGTGCCAGGGGCCCGGTATTTTCAAAATGAGAGTACCGATGTATCAGATTAAAATGAGTTATGAGCTCTAGTTCTATGGTATTGAGATGAACAGAAGTGCATGTGCCTGAATGACACATAATCACTTCCTCACTCCACAGACTGCGAACCCAAGATGTGCCCACCGCTAGAGTGGCCTGCAAACCTTGACCCAGGCCTTGAGGCTTACGTAGACCAGAAGGGCTGCTGCCACAGGGTGTCCGTGCGCTGCAATGTAAACAAGTGCCCCGAGATACCCACGTGCCCGGCAGAGACCGAACTTGAACAGGCGCCAGGAGAATGCTGCACCCTGTACAAGTGTGGTGCGTTGCAGATCGCTCTTTATAACACTTGCTCTTCCCGAAGCTGGCTATCAAGGAAGTGTGGGAAAGATAGTGCTCTGATAATCTGAAGAGGATGCAACCACAGCAGTCCTGAGTTGTGCTCTGCAACCAGTATCAAAACAGAGTTCTCTTTGTTTATATGCATAATTTTAGATTCATCTGGATTTGTCTGTTTCCCTTCTATTCCAAAATCTGCTGTTTTAGTCTAAAATGCGGAAAATCGTGGAATTGGAGCGAGACATTTTTTGGTGGATGTCAAATGTCGACTGGTCAGTCAGTAAATGACAAATTCTGTCAGTTCATTAGAACAAGGATGCTTCAATGCAGTCCCTCTTCAGCTGCAAATGGTCTTTTTTTTTTCTTTTTTTGCAACTTGTTTTGAGAGCTCTCTGGCTCTTGAAAGTTCTTATATCGCAGAGTGTTCAGCTCGTTCTTGAAGTCTAAATATCACGAGAGTACTGTGCATTTACTTGCGCAGTTCAAAAGCCACAGATGTGGAGAGTGCACTGCGCTATTTAAGCGAATGGATGCAATAGGCACTTGACTGCAACGTTTTGTACAGAAGTTATAATTAGGCTTATAATGTGAACTCCATCATTGCATTCTTGCAGCACCCAAGAATAAGTGCGCTTACATTCATCGGTACAAAGTAGTGAACGACATGCAAGTTAAACTGCAGCCCTACCAACTCTACCAGAAGATGTATCCGGTGAGTACTAGTCATCCAATTAGTCTACTGCTATGCTCATCAGAATACATGTTGTGTTTTGTCGCATGGAAAGCTTTTTTAATGAGATAGACTGAAGATATGTATGTGCATAGTGCTTTTTAACATAAACGTAAATATCAGTTCTGATCTTGTGAACTTATGTAACCTCCATACTTGACAAAGATAACATCTCATGCAGATTTAAAGTGAGCTGATTAACGAGCATGTTCACAACCAGTGCAGCTGATGATTTCAAAGGTTAGACAGTGTAATCAGGGACCCTGTTCCTGCAATCACTGCTAAATTATGTGCCTCTGCGAGCTTCCCCAATTCTGCCACTAGATATACTGCCTGTGGTTGATGAGTTGCATTCATTATTTCAATGCTTATGCTCAGGTGGACTCTAGTTGGAGAGATGGACTCTGCACCAACTGCACATGCAGCAAGAACTTCAACCAGTACCAGTACAGCTGCACAGTCGAGGTGTGCCCTGGCCAGCAGAAGGACAGTGAGGTTAGCGAACCTTCCCTGCTTCTTGTGTTCTTGTGTGGATGTCCCTCCCTTACATGGCAGAGAGGGCGGCGATGTCGTCATTCGTGGTACTACTTCCATTGATTGTATCATCTTCGCTTATACACTGAAAAAGCGATGAAAATTTTCTGCTATATACACCTCCCCTTCTTTTTATTCTTTACAAATCATTTCAAAGTCTAGGTTACGCTACCTAAAAAACCCGAAACTAAATTAGAGATGTAAAACTTTGTGTCACGTTCCTCCTTCAGTTGAACTGCATCAGTTACTTCGGAGCCGGCAAAAACCAATTAGCTTTTACGGGATGTTCATTTAACGTGATAGAGCTTATTGACAAGCCTGGTCGAAGATGCCACTAATTCGCCCATGGCAAGCGCACTTACGTGTCGCGTCTTCACGATTCCCACAGGACTACGAGTATGCGGTGTCGCCACAAAGCTCTGGCGCATGCTGCCCGGAGCAGCGGCGCACGGCTTGCAAGGGCAACGGCCAGACATACTACATTGGCTCCGAGTGGCGGCAGCCAGAGGACGGCAAGTGCCGCTCGTACCGCTGCGAGGAGTCACCAACCACGGGCGAGGCTGTCAAGGTTGTGCTCACGCAGATATGCAACAAGACCTGCCACCCGGTGCGTTCCTTTATGACCTTTCTTTTCAGACTTTCTTTTTACAGGGCTACTCCTTTTTACAGTGGTCACAGCAGACAACTCTGACCACATTTTCGCTGTTTGATCACATTTTGCTTTATTTCGTAGTTTTTTATTTCCATCTTTTCTTTTTACGAAGCCTAAATGTGTTCGAAGTAATCGTCGTGTCATTGTAAATCGTCAGGTGTTCACTGCCGCTGGCCTGTACAGTCTTTACCAAAAGTAACCGGGCAACGGTGGTTTGTTTCTTAGCCTAGTAGCGAAGCAATTATGGAAGCCCTTAAGCTCTGAATCTGTACAACAAAAACTGATGGGCACGTATCGTCCCTTCTCGTCCTCTGGCCTTGTGCCGTTGCGCTGTTTCGCAAGAAATTCTGAATCTGTGTTAAGTAAGGTGAACCCTTGTCCTCACATTCTGACACCTTTCGGTCTTTAGATGTGGGGTAAAGGCTCCGTTATACGGTTCAGAAGCAAAAATCTTTTGCTCGGTTACTCTTGGCATAGGGGGTATGTCAGTAAGCAATAGACAATACTGCTCACCGCCCTCAACGCTGTGCTGAGTAATCAATTGCGACAATGCTGCAAATTTTACTTGGTGCAAATCAAGGCCCTTTTCATGCGTTTCGACAGCAGAATAAGGTGGGCCTTGAGAGCACAGGGAACAGAAATCAGCGAAAGGAACGCGATCCTTCGATCCCACGATGCATGTATTTGGTGTTATGTGATACTAGCTGAATGTTTCCACTGTATAGTTTGAACCATGTCCCCCGAGCATTCAATGTCAAGCGCACAATTTGCCAAAAGCCACGCACTCGTATCACCGCATTTCATTGCGTGACGACTGTACAGACTCTGTAAAATGCCATGTTCACAGGTTCATTCAGCCGTATGTGGAAGCAATTACTACACTGATGAAATTTTTGGCAGAACGACGCATTCAAAGGAAGGTAAACAGAATTCCACTGCTGAAGTGATTTTTAAGAGGCGATCCCTGAGCAATGATTCATTTCGGGTAGAAACAAGACATGTGCAGGGGCGGGGTTAAAAGCACAAAACAAAAATAACAGCAAATTCGACTCTTAAAATGAGTGACCAGTAAAAAAAAAAGAAGAAAGCGAGCCTAGTGGACCAGTGGTCATCTTGTAGCTGGACTTTCTTAAAGTCGTTTGCAGGAAGCTCCTTGTGTATATTTAAATTGAGTTCACCGCTACCGCTGCAACATCATGCACGTGCTCATGTTATACAAAGGTGAAGCTTTTTTCTGCGGTCATCACAGAAATATTCAGTGGTAGACGAAAAAAATAAAAATAAACGAAAACTCACAACCTCCGGCGCCGGCCATACTCACTGCGACTGTTGAAAAAGCCTGGAGAGCGGCAACTGTTCTCCCAAGCGTACTTGCGAAGGTGTCCGCTAGGTGCCTTTCAGTGGAGCCTCAATAGGCGATGCATGTGGCGTATAGTACATAGCTGTTAATGTCTATTTTATGTTCATGTAAAGAGAACAATGCGGACCCAAAAGCACAAACACATTTTGAAATGAAATGCAGAGGCTGCTTTGCGAGTGAACAGAGGAATATTGGCTCACTGCTGTTTTTTTTTCCAGAGTGAAAGATATGTGGAGCCGACGCCAGGCTCTGGAGACTGCTGTGGTCGCTGTGTGCGCGAGTTCTGCGAGGAGAATGGAAAACTGTACCAGGTGAGTGCCCGAAGAGAGGCGACCGATTAGTAGCGAACGGTACAGAGTGCTAGCACAGCACTTTGGAGTGCACAGAGCATAACTTTTTTTTCACTTCCAAAGATGCGGCGGGATATAAATTCTAGACTTATGAGTTCGCAGAGACACCCTACTTTTTCTTACAACCGTTTCAGCAGCCATCATGCGGCATCGTATTTTACATTAAAGATTTCATTGCAGGGTAAGTGATGAATCGCACGCTGCAAACCTTAAGCATCGTGACGTTACAGCAACTAATTTGCTATGTAGGTAAGAAGACAAAAACAATATTAACAGGCACCACATAATCAGAAGCCGCTAAATTATTTAAAATTATGTACTCACAGCGAAGAAAATCCTTGCCAACACAGCTCTCGCTTGTAGTTTCTTCCAGCTTCAGACAGACGAAAGGAGGGTTTGCCTGCAGTGACTGTAACGGCTTGCTCACAGTCGGTGTCTATAGCGATAGTCCGCAACAAATGAAACTCGCAGCTCCGGACGAAGGCTTTATCGTCGATGTCGCAAACAAACATACCTGCGACAACACCAGCACCGATTCTCTCGCGAGTGCCGAGACAGAATCATTTTGACCTGGCAGTTGAACCCTAGTTTGTTTTGTTTTTGTTCTACTTTTTACGTATAACGTGGCTTGCCTGGAAACCGTAACAGCGATGCCTTCTCGTTTACGTGTTCAGGTTGGAGAGACGTGGGTATCAGCCCTCAGACCCTGCTTGCGAGTTCAGTGCATACGCAGTGAAGCCGGTGTGGTGGAGACCAACTACACGCTTCAGCCGTGTCCAAAGCTGCCAAGCAACTGCCCCAAGGTGACGCAATAAAAATGCCCGTAGTGTAAAGGAGAATTTTCTCGTGATAAATTTCTCACGTGCCAACCTGTTTCCAGAACAATATTGTACCCGACGATACTGGATGTTGCCAAAAGTGCCAAAGCATCGCAGGTAAGAGCTCATTATCTATCTTTGAGTGCCCTTGCTGTGCCTCAAGACCTGTTTGGACAAGCCGGCAGTTTCTCACCCAGCAGTACTCATTATCAATATATATAACCCTCTGGGCACCTCTCCCAGCCCGCTATCTGAGGTCCCGTAGTGTCAGCCCTTAATTAATAAACTGTAACGAAGGCCATACTTAATGATATATTACGCAAACATTCTGAATCTGTTTTGGTTTGGAAAGTCATGGTTGACTGCCGTGGTCCATGCTTGCTCTGTGCAGCATATAGAAGACATTATTAATCCGTTTAGGTCTTGGAAGTGTTTTTTTTTTTTTGACTGCTGAATTGCGATGAGACATTCTTTTTCATATTTAGTTGCAGTTTGTTGTTTATCTGCTTTATAAGGTTCATGTAAAAAAGTTTCATTGCTGAATTTTCGTGGAAAACCTGAATCATGAACATCAAGTGTGGTTCCTCGTGGACGAAACTTCGACTAATGGAGTTAGACAAAAGCATTTGTTGGGCGAGTTGGTGTGGTGTCCCTTCTTCATCTCTGTCCTGTCGTTTGCGCTGTAGTTATGGATCTTCGACTAATGGCTTGTCCAAAATTTAGTACACGTCATAACTTCAAGCACAGGAAGTGAAAATTTGTTGCTAAATGATTTTCTTTTCACTAAGAACTCACAGGCAGTCATTGTTTTCTTGAAGCAGAAACAATAACAAGCTATCCCAAGTAAGATGGTTTGGTTTTATGGGGTTAAACGTCCCAAAGCGACTTAGGCTACGAGGGATGCCGTAGGGGAGGGCTCCAGATAATTTAGATTACATGGTGTTCAACGTGCACTGACATCACACAGTATATGGATCTCTAGGATTTTGCCTCCATTGAAATGCGACTGCCGTGACTGGTATCAAACCTGCATCTTTTGGGTCAGCAGCCAAGCACAATAACCACTGAGCCACCGCGGCGGTTTCTATCTGATGAAAAAGATATGCTATAGAGCATTGCGAGCAGCATGTGATCAAATAGAAATAAGAACGTGTCAGTGAGTCTGACAAAAGATTCAATTCTTCAGTTACATTTCTCGTGCGTCCGCCACTGACATACATTTCAGTTGGAGCTCGTGGGCGCTCTCTTTCTTTCCCATTAAGGTCCCTGTGCACCCCGCATTCTGACGCCTTCTCGGACTCTGCAATACTTCTCCTTTTACGATAGTCTGCACGGCCAGTGCCAGAACACAGAACCCATACCGGACCTTGCGGAATGCAGTGGAAGTTGCGGCGTATCGAGGACCGTGTTCAGTTCAGGTAAGAAGCGCCTGCACACATTTGCTCACGAAGTCCTCTGAACTGCGCACTTCCCATTAATAGAAGACCCATTGGAACTAGCCAAACACGATTTGAACCACCAGGAAGCCATTTGGAAACAATTAGAAACAACAGGATTCCAGCTGGCTTAAACTGTATCTTCGCCAGTTCTGAATGGTCTTTCTTGACTTGCCGCGCCGTTTTTGTGCAGAGACGAACAACTTCACGAGCAAATGCAGCTGCTGCACCATCATGGCCACAAGGCCGATCAAGGTGTCGCTGAGGTGCACAAAAGGCCAGCGCCTCCAGAAGGACTACCCGAACCCGATCGAGTGCAGCTGTACCTCGTGTGGCGGAAAGAACCCCATCCGTACCGACTTACCAGCACCCATACCTGTCTGAGTCAATGCAAAAGCGCCATCACTAGTGCGTCATCATTACAGCAAACATGAAGTACCAGGAGCATGCAGCGCTCAGTCATCGATACATTGTTTGAGAACAGTCATGTCAGTAAAGTCGAGTTTCACATTAGGTACGTAAAACTCGTCTTCCTTCATTAGCAAGGCTGTAGCATCGACTGAACCCCCAAGAACAGCGTAAGTATACGAAATGGGCGGTAAGACGTCAAGGCAAGCCACCGCACATCCCGATCACGCGGTTGCCAGTGCCCAACAAATCGTTCTTTTTTTTTTAAAGATTATCATTCGCATTGTGGTCGGGCGTGTGAGATAATGCTGATGCTACCACAGCGTTACTCGGGTCGTCCCATGTTGGGCCCAAAGTGGGCTACCTCATCCGTCATGATCAGCCGACATGGAGAAGGTGGTGTCCTTCATTCACTGATTTGAATCGTGAGATCTCTAGGTCAGTTTTTTACCATGCGCATTGTACTCATTACTGCACTCGCTGCATGTTCACTCGGTCCTGAGGTCCTGGAGAATGGTGCCACAAACTGCTTCTTAGTTTTAACTACGTCGCCTTAATGGCTGCTGACGTCGGAGTGCAATGGGTCTGGTGACTTCTGTTGATGACAATTGCAAGATTTCCGACTTCTTGAATGATGGGCAGTGTGAGGAATTCAGTGGTGGAAGTTAAATTTTCTCTCTCTACCTGACACGGAAATGCACAGCTAGGCTACTGACGTGCTGTTCTGAGCTAGGTGAGACATCGTGGTGTCGATGAGTGTCAGATTGGCTCAGGGCTTTTTTGTATTACACAATCAGTCTAAGAAAAGGAGTTCAATATTGTGGTTGTTGTCGCTGTTGTGTGTTGAGCACATAGCAGGCTAAGGCTACATCGTGCGCAAAACACAGCGTAGATGTGTGTGTTCTGCTAAAGGAACTAAATGTCTAACATGCTACAGTTTAAAACACTCGCTTGATTTAAGGCTGTTAATATTTATTCAGTATCTTAAACTGCATGTTTTCCCAGGAGGAGCTAGGCTGAGGTGTAAAGGAATGTGTTCGTCATAAAATCGCGTTGCGTGGATACCGGTCACCTGGATATTGCATGCACATTTTGCGCACATACGCCCTTTAATTTTCCACCATGCTTTCTTTGCGGCGGTGAGGAAAGCCTACGCTGGAATTCGCAACACTTTATTCGTCGATGGCTGGAAGAGCGCCGCTCTTCTGGGCTCTTACGGTGATCGGCAGGGGTGCTTACTCAAGTCGGAAAATGTGCCAGCAGCTGCTAGTACTTCGTAGCACTTCGATTTGAGGCTACCGTGCTTCTCTGATGACCACAGAACCGGAAGTATCTTGACCAAATCCCAAACATACATGAAAGCCTCTAACCATCAACCCATGACATCCTTCATCTCAAGTACACGAGACATACATTGTACCGACAAGCCTACAAAGCGTATTTAGCTAAGAGTTAACCTGTTCAAGTAGCAACAAAACTACTGTCGCACTATCTCTGTGTAGTGCACTATTTCTGTGATACACACAGTGTAGCTGTCTCTCACGGCCTATGAGGCCGCTCGTCTTACCAGCGTGACCTGGACTGCCACTCACTTAGTGTTTATCTGCGACATGAATGGCCATAAGGCAGCACATATGCAGCGCGCATTTGCTTCAAGCCACCCCCCATGTTAACAAGCCATTATAGCGGCGTGCTTTTTGATCAATATACGCAAATCAAATACAGACGCGCTCTAATGGGCTTTCACCAAGAGCCCAAACATAGGTGATAACTAATCGCCAAGTTGGTGCCATCAGCGCTAGGAGCCTTCTCTATATCGACATCATGAAATAACTTGTTTGAATGCTTTACAGTGCTTTAGGGGAGGCTTCCCAGCATTCGCAGGCTATAACCACAAAATCAGTGGCCCCACCCAAGTGGTGACTATCGACGCCTTCATTCGCTCAAAAGAACAGGAAAAGGCGTCGGTTGAGGGTGCCATGACAAAAAGGAACTAGACGGACATAGTAAATTTGCGTAACACTTCAGGTCTGTTCTGTTTCCTGATATATACCGCGCTACGCTTCTCATTCGAGGTTCAGGCATCATGGAAATTTGCTGTAATGTTGAAATCAAGAGGAAGAAGTGGGCTTGGGCAGGGCATGTAATGCGAAGGCAAGATAACTGCGGGTCTTTAAGCATAACGGAGTGGATTCCAAGAGAAGGCAAACGTAGCAGTGGGCGGCAGAAAATTAGGTGGGCGGATGCGATTAAGAAATTTGCGGGAATATGGTGGCCGCAACTGGCGAAGGACAGGGTTAATTGGAGAGACATGGGAGAGGCCTTTGCCCTGCAGTGGGCGTAGTCAGGCTGATGATGATGATGATGATGATAGACGACAAAGGCACCTTAGGGAGTCAAGCTCGTTTGGACGGTGCAGGTGCACGTCACAGAATGTGGAGAAAAATCTGGGTGTCAGAGTGCAGTTACCAAGCTTCTAGGGAGGAGACATCGTTTGGTGCAGAAGAAGAATGTATGAGGCTGTCATGATCACATTACTAACTAAGGCGCCATGGCGCGTCAGTCCAGAATCCGGCTCGGAGAGGGCAGGTCCTTCCCTGGTGCTCTTCTTACAGTGGCCTGCTCCGAGTGGAAGTGGCCAAACTGAACTTCACTACGTGGATTAGGGCTTCGACAAAGTCATGACATTTTTTTTTTACCTCTAGCTCTGAATGCGAGTGTCACCATCAAGCGTTCGATGGACACCGCAACCACGCTGCGAGGGCTGCAAGGAAGAAGGGAATGAAAGAACGAAGAGAGAGGGAGGCAAGTTAATGAACGGTTGCAGAGCAATTTCGACAACCTGGGATTCTTTAACGTGCAGATTGCGCAACCACCTTGCTCACAGCACACAGACATCTTTTAAGAGCGCAGCTCTTATGCGACCATTTCTGATTTGTGCGTCGTCATCATCGGCGTAACTGACAGAGTTATAGATAGCAAAGCGAAGAGCACAGTGGTGGATGCGCATTTAAGGCGGCACACACTGGAGGATTTGAGTAAAATGACCTACTGCTTGTCCAAGTGAGGTAATTCCTTGAGCAATGATTGTGGACCCATTAACTGTCACAAAAAAGCGTGGCTGATTGTGTTCAAAACAGCGCAGGGTCTAACAAAAGCAGTATATGAGACAAGCAAGTTACAACGTGTTCTCGTAGGGATCAGCAAACACGGGAGAGGACACCACAACCCAGCAAGGGTTGCACCAAGCCACTCTACGCCATCGAGGATAGAGTTTAGAGGTCTTGTGCAACAAAGCGGCAATACTTCACATTGTACTCTTAAGGGTACCTAAGTGTCGTCCAAGTTTTCTGCCAGAATATATCGCAAAATCAACCTGTGCTCAAATTTCGCATTACAGAGTACCGTAATCGTCGGTCAGTCCTTTGCATCCAGGCCGATTGTTTTAAAGTAAAGCTTGATGAACAAAACTTTTCCCCATCGGTATTTTTGTTACATTGTGCAATGTAATGCAGCATCCTATATTGTGCCGTGAAGAACGAGTGCAACTTAGGTTCACATGAATACATCGCCACGGTACTGGACCAAAGATTGTCTCTGGTGCCAAAAGCGTCCGCATGCAGCAGCTGAGACCTTAACTGTACTCCCGCCGGCATACCAGCTCCCGCTGGAACCTCCCCAATATGCCTGGCTGCACAGCCTCCCGGTTAGAAGGCATCCTTGCAAACACAAGCACGTCACATTACGACTTCTTGCAAGCATATACCAAAGGCTGTGTTAGCTGCATGCAAGGCATAACCACAGCCACTTACCGCACACCAGACATCTGCCTGCCACCTGGACACCAGAGCGTCTCCTACTGCGAAGCTCTGTGGAGTGTAGTTGTCTGTCAAGCATTCACTGTAACGCTACGGGCAGCAATCCTCAGCGATTCCTGAGCTGCACTGAAATAAGACTAAAAGATGTTTGCCATTTGCAAGAGGCATCATTGACCAACGACGTCATGTTAAGGATCCAGGATGCACAACCTAAATATAGAATAGAGTAAAATATAGAGTAAATGAACAGTTTGGTGAGAATCTCTATCTCTGCTGATAGACAACAGTTTCTGACAGATGAGTACGAGAGTTCACCCTAGCTTCGAGAGATTTGGAACGCTGATGACTCGCCACACAGCAAGGCCCAGAAGCAAACGTGGTGGGCTGCATATTTTTTACAAAAGCAATAAGCTGCACTTTCAGCAAGTGGACACCATTGCGTACGGATGTGCGACGTAACGGTCAGGCAGACGTTCTTGCTGCAATTTCACACAAGCATGAGGCCCTGTCTGTTTATGACCTTACACAAGAAATGGAGGAGTACATTAAAGAGTACATCAAGCGTCTGCACTTGGACGGAGGACTGATGACAATAGGATCCACCGTTTCTGGCGAGTGTTATCGTGGTGTTTTGTGAGCAGATGAAGCTCTGCTGTGTCGCTTGGACCTTGATAGTGTGTTTACCCCCAAAACAGTTAAAGAGGTCCATTTGACGAATGGCGACTTACGAGAAGCGCGCAGATCTAGTTGGACATCGGCAGACATAGACTCCTATATATGTTTGCTCAACTTAAAGCCCGCAGAACGTTTAGCACCTCCCGTGTCATAGGAGTGCCATGCACGACTGCGTGCCCGTTTCCTTGTGCAAGACCTCAGGTTGGTGCCTTTGCACAGTGCGTGTGCGCATAAGATTCTAATTTAGTCATATTTTTTTTTTGCACCACTGCATTCATCTTATATTTCATGTCATTTATCTACTTGTACATACTGCATCCCTGTTGCGCTATTGCAAGAGTAGTTTGAAACCAATATGACAATATTGTAATCATTATCTTTGACTAATATACAATTTCTTTTCACAATAGCTTGCAGTAAATCTTTTATATAAACAGAAAAAAGATTTTCTACCTCTTTTTCCATTTTTCTCCTGAAATGCACACTTCACTACATTATAACTATTACTGCGGCAAAACTTAACTTGCCTGCATGGTGAATATGCCAGTTTTCTTACTGGCATCCTACGACGGACCAACGCACATGCACAGGAACTAGACCAAAAAGTATAAACGATCCACCAGAGGTCACCACACATGCTAGTTTACCAACAATTGTCAAAGCCATGTTTTTGAAAGGTAGCTCTCAGCCCCTGGTTCTGGTTTTCTCATTAAGGTACATTAAGAGTGTATAGTCGCAGCTTTTGGCAACCGCGTCTCTTACCTGCATAAAGCTTCTGCATGTCAAATAACATGAAATTGTAAACTGTGAGGTTTAACGTCCGGAAGCGACACATTTGGCTCTTTGCTGCAACGCTGTCTGTTGGGAAGCAAAAGATGTATTCATTACTTTAAACATAGCAAACTTTAGTACGTCTTCAGTGTCCCTTACCCTATGGCTCTGTTCCACTGTGGTGGCTCAGTGGTAACGGCGCTCAAGATGCGGGTTTGATCCCGGCACGGTGGCTGAATTTCTATGAAGGCGAAATTCCAGAGGCCCGTGTACTGTACGATGTCAGTGCACATTAAAGAACCCCAGGTGGTTGAAATTTTCGGAGACCTTCACTACAGCGCCCCTCATTGCCCGAGTACCTTTGGGACGTTAAACCCCAATAAACCGACCAACTATGGCTCTGTGCAGAATGCTGCGTAGTCGGCACTCACGAGTAAGCGCTACTTTACCCTCGTCCAGGTGGAAACGAGTGCGACTACTGCTGATCTGCTGCGACTACTGCGATCTCATCACACGAAAACAGCGCCAGCTTAGGGAGGCACATCAAGGCCCTGCCAGACATTTGCATGGATGGCAAGAGGAATCACACCCAAACTACTAGTGTCTCTTTATTGGTGCCCAGAAGAACTAGGCTCTAAGACACCCGCATTCAACTTTGGCAATGGAAAGTGCAGCAACACCTCTACCTCTTCTTTCACGCTCCACGTTGACAGGCGGAGCAGCCAACTTTTCACAGGCACTTCCCTCAATGTCAACTAGAGGAACAACACCTCAACAGCCCTTTCCATGTTGGCAGGACGCGGAGGAGCCATGTCTCAACAGTCGTTTCTTTGCCTGACGCTGGCAAAATAAGCACAACACAACATTGGATTTAAGAAGAAGGCGAATTATTCTCCTCCCGTAAATCCATGCCTAGTGATGTTGCACAAGTGCACCCAGAGGAAGGTGATTCTGAGTGTGCCACTCAGCATTGTAAGCACAGCCATAGAGGGGCCTGGGATCCCGCAGGGGTTAGTTGTGATAAAACAGAGCACTCCCTTTTCAGTCAAGCGGCCAAAATAGAGCACAGGTAAATGATGCATTTATTCCATGAAATCGATGACAAAGGAAACTGTACATGTAGGACTCTGGTGAACTACAGCGGATACGACAGCATGACGTCCTGCCGTGCAAGCTCCAACAACATGGGGTCGTCGAAGAACTTGTTGATGCTGACATCTTCACTCAGTCCCTATAGTAGAATGACGGGCATTTGTATCACAGTAAAGAAAGCAAGAAAAATGGTTTGTGCTATTAAGAAAAATTTATGCAAGACCAACACAAGAAATAACAACTATCGCATGCTAACTATTTAAAACTTGATGATTTACACAGCCATGATGTGCAAGATTACAATGAATGAAACAACAGAAGTTGTACACAGAGCATATGTGTGTGCTACTATGCCAGGACACAAAGTCCCACCAGCTGGCAGCAGGCTTTATTTCATGGTACAGTCACTTCCAGCTTTGCACAATTAAAGTACCATTCACTTGATCTTATATAACACTCCAATACCAGCCTGATCACACCACTAAAGCCAAAATATCACCAGATCCTGCCATTCCTATTGCTCATCCTAACAACAATAACAGAAAAAAACCTGATCCAAAAAGCCTAGGCAAGGCTCACCTTCCTTCTCCGTGTCTTGATCATGAATTCTCTGGCAAGGTGAGGAGCTGGCTGAGGCTCAAGTGGTCGAATTACTATGCTTTTGTCCAGAGGATCACCAGGCACAATCTGGGAAGAAAAAGAAAACAAAACTGCAGCAACAATGGCTTGCAGAAAAGGCCCCAGTTTTAGTAATGAGGAGCACTCTGTAACCGCTGCTGTCCAATTGCCACCGTGGTTGCGCTGAGAGACAGCATCGCAAGAGCATGGCTCTTTCACTGATGTTTTGAAGAGCTTTATAATGTTTTACAATGTGAGGCTCCCTTTTTAGTCATTTCATAGGCTTAGCACTGATGACAAGTGAAAATACGTCGACTCTAATTGAACATATGCAAAATTCCTAAGTGCACTAAAATACTGACAGCATTAAATGCATTTTTCATGGAAATAAGGATGCAACAGAATAAAAACTTGCTGTAATGAAGGATCCTCATGAAGTGCAGGATGGGAGTCACCAAGGTAATAACAGAATGTAAACTTGGAAGTCCAAAGGATCCTTCTCACCTGCCAGTGGTGGAACATAGAGAGGCAGAATGCCTGGCCCTGGGTGTGTGTCCGGAGGTCAGTCTCAAACCCAAACGAGTCGATTGCTGGAATGAATGCCTTAATGGTGTAGAGGGGGGACCCAGGGACAGGTGCATCCTGGGTTACGTGACCTCTGTAAGCGACACAAACAAACAAATAAAAAAGGGCATGGGGGTAAATTATATGGCCATTAACACACCACAAAATGGTAGGTTCTATCCCTCACAAACAAAAATATTTGCCCCAGTCCTTGTGCTGAGACCATTACAGCTGAGAACTATACATACTACCGAAAGAAAAAAAAACTTTTCTACTAACCCATCAGATGCTGTATATCACTGGCAATACAAACAGCCTTATTTCACTGTCATTAGGCTGTTTTTGCAACAAGATCAAAAACTGATTTAATACTAACCGCTGTGCAGGGGTGGAAGCAGGCTCCACCTTTTTGAAGCAGGCACGGGTGCAGCAAAAGACTTATTTTGGAGCAGCTTTGGAGCAGCAAAAGGCCCATTTTGGAGCAGGTTTGGAGCAATTTGTAGGCTATTTCGGAGCACTTTTGGAGCAGACTGGCGACATTTAAATGCGACTGAGAGCAATTTTGTTTGCAACTCGTCCAAAAACTGCATAAATATTGATCATCAATCCTACAGACCAGAATTCTTTGAAAGGACTGCAATGGTTCGAAAGATATCTGCTAGAGTTCATAAAAAAAAAAAATAGACATGTGGCAGCTGCTACAAACAGTAGTTGCAGTAAATTAGCTGTTGTCAATTTCAGTTCAGAAAAAAAAGAAAACAACATAATGGCAACAGATTGTCAAGACCGTCAAAAGAGTGCAGCAGAATCTCGAATATACTACGTCAGGACTGAAAAAAAAGAATCAATACCCGCCAACCGGTGGATTTTAAAATTTGGAAAATTGCCGCAGCCAAACCAACAAGAAGGTGCTCACATAATTTGCGCCCTCGCGTAAATGTGCACCAAGAATTTATTACCCAAGCGTACATGAAAAAAAATTCAGGGCACACTTTAGCTCTCAAAGTGCAGCAAGGCGAAAGCATTTCCTGGCGCAGTTCTTTAGTTATTTTTTTATTTAATATTTATTTTCATTTATTTTTTGTTTGTTTTTCTTATTCTTATTTTATATTTATTTTTCATATTTTATGTTTTTACTTCATTTTTCTTTTTATTTTTGTTTTATTTTTTATTGAAGAGGCAGTGAAAGAAGAAAGAGGGGCTGTAATGAAGAAACTGAAAATTGTATTTGAGGAAAGGAAATTACACAGTAACTGTCTCACATATCTCGGTGGACGCCTGTCAAAACACAGGACACTGCTGCCCACAGACACAGACATGGCTGGGGACAGGACACCCATTGCTATAAGACAGCATGAGGCACTAAAGCCTTTCGCCACAGCAAGGCAGTCTGTGGAAAATCGGCGGGAACGCATTGCTGTGTATGGCTGTGAAAGGTGCGAGTAGCGAGGGGATGCCGGCCGCGCCGCTGTGAAAATGTAACCACGTAACTGGCCAGGCCAAGCCAAAGCAACGTCAACTGCGTGCGAAGGTACCTCGCACGACGGGTAGTAAGCCCGGTGTCCATTCCCTGGCAGCTTCACGTGTAAGAGG
Source organism: Amblyomma mixtum (assembly GCF_055824585.1). Lineage (NCBI taxonomy): Eukaryota > Metazoa > Arthropoda > Arachnida > Ixodida > Ixodidae > Amblyomma > Amblyomma mixtum. The sequence continues at coordinate 52,517,017 of NC_143016.1, read as the reverse complement.
TTCGTAATTAATTTGTTAAATTAGCTCCGGTAAATAAAATTATATTCGCGTGCCGTTTACCCGTCCCACTCGCGCTGGCGGTCGCTTTCCAGGACAAGGTGTCCGGAATCCTAGCTACTTGCGTCGTAATTTTTCCATGGCTCCATCTTCTTTAAAACTGCTACTCTATAAAACCTTAGTTAGATCGAAATTAGAATATATGCGTGCTCTGTGTGGGACCCGGGACTTCAAACTCTTACTAATCAGTTAGAGTCAGTACAGAATCGTAGCGCCCGATTTATTTTGTCTAACTTTTCCCACACTGCTAGTGTAACTACAATGAAAAATACTTTGAACCTTCCTAGCCTTTCCCTTTGTAGAAAACTCGCGCGAATACTAACTTTTCACAAGATTTACCACCACAATCATCAGCTAAAACGGGATCTTCTATCTGAACCATCATTCATAATACCTCGCACGGATCATCGCCACAAGGTACGCATTCCATACTGCCGAAGCAATGCATATTTTAACTCGTTTATACCCAAGACGGCGAGCGATTGGAACCACCTGCCCACCTTGGTTGCCGACATTTCTGACACCTGTTTATTTAAAATACTGCGGAAAACTATGTGTTTGACTAGGCTGTTTTCTTACGTACTCTGATTTGTATTTTGTTCAAGCTAAAGATTTTTCATTGCTTGCTGTATTACATTACATTTTCCACTTACTTTTTGTTTTCATTTTGCTGCATTGTCTTTACCTTTTTATCCACTCCCTTCTGTAACGCCCCACTGGGGCCCTGAAGGTATTGTAATAAATAATAAATAAATAAATAAACCGAACCGTTGTCGGTTCGGTCTGCCGCTAGTCAGCCGGGCCTATCGCAAGGACGCCGTTTTAGCGCCGTTTATCTCCAGAGTTTTCCCTTCCTCCAAGAGCGAACCCAACTGTCGATGCGAATGCGATTGCGTCCATTTCATAGCGAGCGCCCAGTGTTGCCCAGCCGACAACAACACTCGGCTAAATTTGGCTCTGTATACTTGCAATGGGCGCAAATTGCCGTTTAGGCACAGCTTGGCGCAGGAGATCAAATTGGCGCAGCATGGCGCAATTGGCGCAGCACTTCCACCCCTGGATGTGGTTACCTATAAGCCCCATTAAACTGTCTACACAACCAGTGGCGCGCAGTTGGACATGCAATAGATTTCTGATGTTTATGTGTCACATGCACAAACAACATGACTGCTAAGATCATGTGACAGATAATGACTTAACACAACAGTTGCAGGCTAAGTCACAGTATTCCCATGAAGCATTTTTAAAATTTTTAACACCGCACATCCATGTGCTTAAAAACAGGGTGCAACTCTTTTACAAAATACACCACACATTCTCGAAATGATCCTTTCCTGGTTAGAGCTGCTTCCAGTCATGAAATTGCAATTTACCTAAGTTTATAATGACCATCACTTGAACACAGCTACAAAGCAGAGCCAGGAACAGGGAAAATGTAGGAATGGAGCACTATTCAATGTCCAAGCAATGTGCAGGGTGAGTGCGGAAAGCAACAAAGCAGCAAAAACCGATTTATAAGGCAAAGTCGCGTAGCTCAGTGAGAATAAGTGCATGCCTGCTGTAATGAGAACAGGAACTCAGAATGACGTGCGTCACTATGATGTGAGAACAAAAGGGCATACAATATGCCACTAAGGGCATAATGAGTCAAGAGGAGAACTGACAGTGAGAATTAAGGCCTACCCAGATGAGAAAATTTGAAATGAGATGTACATACAGAAAAAAAATGCCAGGCCAAGCAGCAAGTTCAGGCCAACATGGGAGTAATAAAGGGCATGCACAGCTCTTCCGTCAATAATGATTTTTGGATGTGGAATTGATGTGCACAAGGGATCGATAAAAATCAAGTGCGAAGGCGAAGGATCATGCCTAACTGCAATGTAAAATACTGACTGCTCAAAGCAGAGAAAGTGCAGAGAAGGAAATGCCGAGACGAAATACAGAACTTCGGCCTTAACACCAAGCTTCTAAGGCCAAGCATTTATTTTCTTTTTAGCCGCAGTAAGAAAGCAGAGAAAGTCAGCATTAAGACAAAAGTGCAGACATGAGGCTCCAAAACTAGGTGTTTCAAATGCACATTTCCTGAAGCATAGGTGAGCAGCACTAATAGGAAGCACTAGAACGCATACTTTGACGTATACAGCAGAGACGGTTAGCAATGGGACAGTGCATGGAGGGCAGGGTGGAAGTTGACCCTGTGATTTTACATGCCTTTGGAACCATATAAAGTACTCTCTCAACTTATGCAAATGCATGGGCATATGGAGCACCACTGTCATGGCAGCCCAATATGGATAAAGGGTCATATGTGGTTAAACTTTAAAACACTAACACTGCATGTGGGGCATACCGATACAGTGTCTCATTATGTACGTAGAAAATTAAGGCACCCACTCACCTTCTACGAGCCAGAACTGTGTAGACGGCTGAGACACAGTCTGCCGGGGCTTGTACCTCCACAAAGTAGTACGGCTCCATGAGACGTGGAGTAGCCATCAAGAATGCGGAATAGGCCACACGACGAGCAGTGGGGATGATCTGGCCTCCACCACGATGGATGGGCTCGTTTGCTATCACAGCATCCAGGATCTTGAACTTGCAGTTACGGATAGCTATGAAAAAAGCATCAGCCTGTTAATACCTAGGACTCCAAGAAATATTCATAAGCACAGCTGTTGATATAATAAAAACCATGAACAAGATCTTAAGTAAAACACTCTGCTGACCCCTGTTATTCTGTTAACTTTTCTGATATATTCCGAAGTTTCAAGAAAGATCATTCTTTACTGTCCCAAATGTGGACAAAAGCAATCAATCAATGTGATCCTTTTGGTAAAACTAATGTGCATGCTAAGACACACATCAAACATACTTTACCAGTGACATGCCTTCAGTACGAACTATAAATTAACATCCCAAAGCAACACATGGGCTATGAGGAACACCACAGGAGTGGTCTACAGATTAATATGAGAACATCTGAGGTCGTTTAACTTTTTCAGACATGCATTATGTTCTAGTATAAAGAAAAATCTGTAAATTTCAAACCTCCTTTTGCAAAACCAACAAGAATGGTTCAAAAACTTTAAGAATTCACAAACGCCGCACACTTTCACGCTCACGCAATTTTATCTCCATTTTTCAAAAAACCATGTTCATGCCCAATGAATTACTTCCTTTACCACCTGAAGGTGTATCCACAATTAAAAATTACCTCCAGTATACTTCATTAATAAGCAATTCCATCGCGTGAGAAAAGCAAAAAGTTACAGCACCCAATATCACTTCCTAGGTGTGCTGTAGAACTCCACAACTGCCATCTTTCTTGATTTTGAAAAGCAACCCCCTTCTTTAGGCACAAAATGGCCCTACCATACTGTCTAGCAGCAATTTCAAAAGTAGCCAGCATCTCCGACATCATGAAAACACTTGTACACCACTCCCAAAAAAATTTTTAAAGTCGTGCACAACCGTATATGCCATGCTGCTGACATCACAAAGCAAAGGGCGTTTTTGTATTTCCCTTCCATCAAAATAAAGCTGCCGCAGCTAAAGACACGTCCGCGACCTCGGGGCCAGCAGCTGAACGCCAAAGCCACTGAGCCACCACCATACAGGATATTTATCCTCTCCGAAAAAACCACTTTAAGGCACATTCTAATGCATCCTGCAGATACAGAAAAAGCCTTCATAATGTTACTTTCACTGCGATTCTTGTTTGAAACTAAACAGTGCCTTCAAAACGAGTTGCACGCAGTAAAATTAATCAGCAAGTGTGAGTGGACATTACTTGTTCAAGCAATAGAAAAGACGATAACAAACAAATGGGTGTTCAGACACACAAGTACAAACTCACGTTCTTCACAGAGAGGCCCTTCACGGGTGGCCCACTGGAATCCTTGGACAATGCTGTCCTTCACCATGCTGAGCAGCCCTTTGTCCACCTGGGGAAGGAGAGAGTCAAAGATTAGAGCAGAACAAAGTTGCCGTATAATTCCCTCTATATAACTCGAACTCAAAGGAGACCGAAAATTTTAAAAAAATGTGGAGTTCACGCTGAGGGGAGCCTTTCTATAAACTTCACCTTGACGGGACCACAGTGGAGATTTTAATAAACTGGAAGTTCAAATTAAGCGAGTTAGAATTAATGACATCCTAAAGCAGTACTAATAAAAGTGAAAAAAAAAAAAAGTAAAGCATCCTGGCAAAATTAAAATGCACAAAATGAACAACTGCACTGTCGCGTTAATTGCCTAGCCGACATCCCAGGCACCACATGCAAAAAGTGCTGAATGGCAGCAGTTTTGCAGAGACTTAGAACTATGCACATGGCTTAAGCAAACTGGTCCACAACACGATGTGCAAACACTGTTCAGTGTTCGATTTCGTGCTCCTCATTGATATTACAGTTTCATCATTGTGCTTTTGCTACTGATCCCGGGCAAAGGCAATAATTACAAGCCAAAAAAACTATAGTTCCTAATGCTGTTGGTTTATTGATGGTTTATTGGGGTTTAACGTCTTAAAGCAACTCAGGCTATGAGGGACGCCGTAGTGGAGGGCTCCAGAAATTTCAACCACCTGGGGTAACGTGCACTGACATCGCACAGTACACGGGCCTCAAGAATTTCGCCTCCATCGAAATTCGGCAGCCGTGGCCGGGATCGAACCCACGTCTTTCGGGCCAGTAGCCAAGTGCCGTAAACACTGAGCCACCGCAGCGGGGCAATTCCTAATGCACTACTACCAGAAGGGTGAGAAAAAAAAAAAGGCACCAAAATTTGTGCGCTCGCAATGAGAACCATGCAGTATGCCAATGCCAAGTCTGCAAGCAGAACAAAATGGCAGTGCTCTTTTAAGTGAGGAGCTGCACTCTTAACATAATGCTTTGTTGTTTATTTTTCACTGCAATATCACATTGTCTGGCATCCCACCTCCTATCTGAGTCTCTAAGTGTGAACAGGTCCCTGGCTACAGCCGAATGTCAGCCTTTATAACATATTGCAACATATTTTGTACATGCGTGAAGAATGTGTACATTCCTCATCTATCTGACCGCAAAAGCACCAAATCAAAACATTAACGCATCCCAACTATAAATATGGCACCACTATGCAATGCCAGAGCACCAGGATGCTTGCAAAAATGAAAGTTACCTCAGAGGGCAAGGTGTCATCCACAAGAATGTTAGGGCCTGTAGCGTCAGGTCCAAACGCCCAGATGGATCGAGCTGCAAGCAGATCCCAGTCATACTTGGTCTGGAAGAACTCGCCCAGGCGCTTCCGGTTCCATGTGATCTGCACCACCTCATTCTCAATGTCCTCAGCCAAGCCTTTCTCCAGTGGCTCAGCAATCATGGTGATCTTGTTCCTGGGAAGAAAGCAAAGGACTGCTCCTCAATCTGAAGGCACATGGCCCCAACTGTATGCTTTATATTTAAATGACAATGGCATGCATTTGTTTCTAGGGGTAACCTATGCATCTGCATGGAAGATCGATGAGACCCTCTTTAGACCACAAAAACTTCTGTTCATTCACAAAATTCCGCAACTAAGAAAGATCAAGAATGCCACTGCTACTTGCATGAAGTGTTAATGACACATGTCAGTCGCCAAAACTGACATGAATGAACATGTTTCCAAAACCAGCAAGCAGCCTGTGCCATTAGATAAGGCACCACAACCAAGCCAAATAGACGGTTTCTATAAGAAATGAACCGTCAACCGAAACTCACCCGCCGCGGGTGTTTATTAGTCATGCCTGAATAGCGAACTTTCAGTTCGAAGCAAATACGAAGCGAATAGCTATTTTGTTCGAACAGTTTTAAAGTGAAGCGAATATTATCAAATCGAAGTTAATAGTCTGCAACTCAAAAAATAATGGTGAAAAGAGTGGAAATTAATCAGAACTCAGAAGCATACGCCAGAGGCAGTGCTTTGCAGAAATCACTAAGGCAAATGAATTAAATAATAAAAAAAAAACAACGAAAATCACTTTCAAGCTGGCTAGGCAGAGTTCTAGCAGCAGCGAGCCAAAGTGCACTAATCAATATATTCTGAAGTTACCGTGCGAATGTTTAAACATTGCTACAAAAGTTGAAGACAGATTTTCTGGACACTGAAATTCTGGATTCATACTCCAGACTTGCTCAGCAACGAGTAACGCATACGACAGAGTTCTGCGTACAACCATGGGTCAAATTTCAGGCAGCTTGTTGCATCTGACATGTAATTTTCCTGACTACAATGCGCTCACGTGAGCATGCATTCGTACTCCTGAGGAGGAAGCTATGGCCTGAGTCGTCCGTGATGCAAAAGTCGAAAGACAGCGAAGGCACCGCGCACGCACCAGAAGCGGCACGTGGGACACAGCAGTACATCAACCAGAGGACACGGTGCTTGTGGCTTCTGGGGTGGGTCCTTGCGCAGACAACCTCGCAACGTTACGAGGTTGCGCACTGCGCTGCTCGGATAGAGCTGCATCGTCGTCACATGCCAGCACGAGGCAAAAGACACGAGCACGCCCTCTTGCACTGCCAGGTGTGCCGCAGTGCAAAGGCGAATCGTGCACCTATCCAAGAAGAGCAGGTTTAAATGGTATTCTCCAACTGTCATTCTTCAAGACTAATCCCTTACACCGCTGCGATGGCAGCTACTTTGTGCGATGTTTTGATGTCAATTTCCTGTGTGTTAATGCAACTTGAGCCTTAAGGTAAAATAAATGATGACGAAAAAATCCGGCTTACTTCTTATTTGGTGTTTCTGCAAAACACTTGAGTGACGAAGTTTCCACGACAGTCTCACAGAAGCAGACAACTGGGTCAGCAACCTTGATGTCTATAAGTAGAAGCAGGAAGTGGGAGAGTTACCAGGTAGAGACAAATATATTCAAAAAAGATACATTAACAATGTACCACTGCAGTATTTACCTCTAAAATTAAATAGTAATAAAAAAGGGCAAGATGCCACAAATTCCAGTAATATCGATAACCTCAGAACAGTTTTGTGCTATAAACGTGCTATACGAGCATTTCCAACAAGAGAGTCCCAGCCAGGACATTTTAAGGATAAAAAGAAAGGGCAACGCATTTTTTGGCCGAAACTGCTGAACATTTAACACCGTACAATAGAAGCCCTCGACACTGCGCAAGTGAAATCTGCAGAAAAAGCACAGCAGCATACCGATTTCCGAATACATCTTTCTCAGGTCGTGCATCACGCAGTCAAGGTAGAGCTCTCCCGTTCCGAAGATGACATGCTCTCCAGATTCTTCCACCTGCGAAATAAATGCCAGGCTTAGAACAAAACAAAACCCTAGTTTACCAGCAGAAGCATCCCCAAGTCTAAGCAAAAGCAGCATAAGAACAGGACTAAATGCAAAAAGCTGAAATGCAGAAGATGGAAGGCCCTGGGTGACACTTTTATAAAGCTCACGCTCACTTGCCTTTGTGTTCACGAGAGGATAGGACTTGTTGACTTTTCGCAGACCGTCCAGCATTTTGGGCAGCTCAGAAGGGTTCACGGGCTCCACAGCAATCTTGATGACAGAGTGTGTGCAGAAACGAAGGGGATGAAAGATGAAGAGTTCCTCCTGGACACCAACGTCCACTATGGTTGATGTCTTCACTACTGGCTGGTCAATGCCCTCCATGAGCACCCAATTGCCCGCTGGAACTCGGTTCACTTCAATTTTGTACCTAAACAGATGCAGGAACAAACATGGAGCAGTGAAGATGTTCCATTAGTGCACTGGCTGAGCTGAAGTCAGGCATGATGGTTCACTTCATAGAAAAATCAGCTGCTTTGAGTTGGTGAAGCAATGTAAAAGGCAACATAAAGCTGTGAAGAATCGAAACAATCCTTCAAAAATGCAATGCTCCACACGCTGAGTGCAAGACAATTTGCAACACATTCTTGTCGGAATAACGCTTAAGAAGCAAACATCAGGTTGCTATACTGTGTTGTACAAGGAAATCTTGCTAAAAATAACAGATCTGATGCTTGTACTAATGAACTGAAAACTGCTAAGCTGTGCTAAGCTATCTAAGCTGTGCTAAGCTATCTAAGCTGTGGCATGATGCGGGTGCTACCTGTCCAATAGAATAAGACACAATATTATATCAATTAGTTTTTCTAATCAGTACAAATACCAGTACAAAACAAGTAGCAATACTCCACAATAAGCAAAAAGCAGTGCCTCTATGATGATAAATAAAACTGTGGGAAACCAGCTGTAGTGATACATGCCAGCATACATTAAAGGTGCACTGAAGAGGATTCTGAACTTGTCTTTTTGCCGCGGGAACTCGATCTACACGTTCCTAGCATTCTTAGAAACTGCAACTTATTGCCCTGTATGGCCGATTTCCCTAATTAAATCGAATTAACGTCCGGCTCCCGCCCTTTTTTTTTAATTCTGCCTCGTACGATGGGCGGAGTCGACCAACGCGTGAAGTTCCTTTCAGCCAGCTCCGTGGAGGCTTTGCTTTCTCTTTATTTTGTTTTTTAGGTTTCCATGAATAAATAGTTTCATTCGCAGATAATATAGTCGCAAAATAAGCCCGCAGAAATAAAAATACGCGCGGACTATTTGCTACTACGGACTACTACGTATTACTCCGCCGATGGCAGAGTGGCAAGCCGCCACGGGACTGGGTGAAAGGCACTCCACGCGTTGGTCGACTCCGCCCACCGTACGAGGCAGAATTAAAAAAAAAGGGCGGGAGCCGGCCATTAATTCGATTTAATTTGGGAAATCGGCCATACAGGGCAATAAGTCGCAGTTTCTAAGAATGCTAGGAACGTGTAGATCGAGTTCCCGCGGCAAAAAGGCAAGTTCAGATTCCTCTTCAGTGCACCTTTAATGTTGCTGATGTGTCTAGCCTTGAACGAGTCTTATTAATAAAAGCCACACCAGTCTGTTAGAATCCTGTAAAATCAGATGCATTGGGCAGTAAAAACCTTTCACTATGCTACAAAAGGCACGGTCTTCAAAAATTAGTTCTTGAGCACTTTCATACTTCTCATTTCGTAAATGTGCAGCATATCAATGCTTGATGCATATATATCTGGAAACTAAATTTTCGATTCACAGCTCGTATTTACAATTTAAATTAAATTGCAAGGAATGTGTACTGTATGCAAAAGTCAAGGGTTCCAAGAGCATATGACCAAAGTCAGGCCTAATGCTACTTATGCCACATTGACCTTTCGGCTGGAATGTGATTGATGCTTTTTGGTTAGAGAATAAGACAGGCAATAACAGCCCTGAGGAAAGTGAACAAACACATGCCGAGCTACAATAGCCCCATGGCCACACTAAAGTAAACTTTAAAGAGCTAACCAAAGAGTGCAGTAAGGACATCCTGCACAGCACTAAATCCATTAAGCACTGCTGGTTCTTACCTGGACTCGTGGACCCAGAGTCGGCCAACTGCTAACACACGAGAGTCCTCTTCATCGGTAGATGTATAGTTTTCACCAAGAATGCGCACATCTTGGTTGGCATGGAGTGTGCCACTCATCACGCGTCCAAACACATGGAAGCTTGTCGCATCCTGGGTTGAATACTGCTTTGTTGTGTGCACAATCAGGGGGCCCTAGTGACAAAAAGGAAGAAAAGTAAGTGCTCTCATCATGTTCACGATTGCACAGTAACAAGCTACACCTGTCCCGACTATAAATGTCGAAAAGGAAAAGAGTGACACAAGCAATGTTGCTGCACGAGAGCCTTGTATTCTGACCACTTTCGAACTGCCACAAAGTACAGCAGTAGCTACCAGCGTTTCTGTGCAAAGGGTTCAAGCGTTCCTCTTTTCAAGAAAGACGTACAAAAGGTTCCGAGATAAAGCCACTGGTTTTCGTTCAGAGTTACCTGCTGCCAAGAAAATGCGACCCATGGAGGTCTGGCCACTCAGTATCTGACCACTGTGAGTTGCCTTTTCGTGATGACAGGTAAATTTCGAAAAAGAAAACTAAAGAGCTACAAAGTGCAGTCGGTGGCCTAGCGTGAGCATCTGCCTTGCACGCGAGAGGTACGGGGTTCGATCCACAGTGCCGCTGGGTACCCACCAGTGATACAATGGGTACAAGACTTCCCCTGCTTGGTGCTCGGCCTCTTTAGCATAAATTGCTTGGAAAATGGGTCTTTGACCCCATTTTGAGTAGAACAAAAACCTTGCGCCATGGCGCTCTTTGGCCACAGATGCTCTTGCAACATAAAAATTCACTATCATCACCAAGTGCAGCCCAAAGCAATTTTGCATACTTAAGGAAATATGCGCTAGACACAAAAGTGCTAAATAAGCCTGCGCTTTCATCAATTAGACTGGAAGCTAATGAGCCTCTAATATGCCTCATTTTTGTTATTATTTGTCTTTTTCCAGAGCTCCAGTTCTAAATGAATAATCACTGGAGCCAAAAACTGGTCCTTATTTACCAAGATTAAGGCCGCAGAAGCAGCTTCCTTTTTGCTGCATAAGTTTTTCCAAGAAATTGCTAGTAAACAGCCAGTCGAAGAAAAGTACAGTCTTAAGCAATCTTTTTTTTTAATAAAGTTTAATACGTTTTTAATAAGGTTTTTTTAACAAAGTAGTCCCAATGCAACACAGGCTATGAGAGATGCCATAGTGGAGGGCTCTGGATAATTTCGACCAGCTCGGATTCTTTAACATGCACTGACATCATACAGTACGTGGGCCTCTATACTTCACCTCCATTAAAATGCAACCACAGGGGCCAGGATCAAACCCGCATCCTTTCGGCCACCAGCTCAACACCACAACCACTGAACAACCATGGCGGCTTACAGTTCGTGTTTTTGCTCACTTTACTTGTGATAAGTGAAAGGGCTAAGGCGATCATGCATTGTGGCAGCATGGCAGCTCCGCCTCAACTACAATACACAATGAATGTCCTTAAGCACTCACCTCAGGATCACATTTAAGCATGGCTTCACCGAGCTCAGATTCCAGTGGGCCTGTATAGATGCACTCAATCTTCTCCCGAGTCACGTGAGCAGGCGATGGCACGTGGTTGACGCACATGTCAACAAAGCCTGAAACAAAAAGCGTAATGCACACCTGGTTTATACTACATGCGACTGCTACCAAGCTTTAGGAAAATCTCAACCCTATGAAGTCTGCCAGCAGATGTGAAATTGTTTCTTCAGAAAAAGAAAAGAGGAAAGTGCCACTGGCATGCTGCACATAGCGAGAGAAAACGAAAAAGAAAGGGCACACAGGATGCTGGCAAGTTAACCCACCAGTAAATTCTCCCACAAAGCGGGAGCAGATGAGACGCAGCAGAGGCCTAACGTTCAGCTTTGTCTCCGTCTTGGACAGCTTGACTCCTAATTCGTCCAGCAGTTTGGGCAGGCATTCGTCCACATCCCCAACTACCTAAGGACAGTGAACAATTACAAGAGAATGAGGTTAACCACAGAATCGTTCCAGTTAAAAGGAAGAACTAAAAGAATTTTTTTGTTACCTGTGCGAAGAGTTTGTACAGAGGCTCAAGAATGAACTCCACAAAGCTTCTCTGAGCTGAACTGTGTGGAGGCTTCTTGGTGAATTTTCGGCTGAAGGATGGTAGTAGATAAAAATAAAGGACAAAATCAGTCTGGGAATATGCCAGTCAAAAGATGGAACAAATGGCGTTATAAGCAGGCTATATTACAATACAGTGCTCAAGACATCAACATATTGGGGAAGGCTGTGAACCTACTATTAGTGAAAATTTAATCTTACGTTTTGTTGCTGAAGTAAATGTCTCCCCAGAGACGCCTCGAAAATTCGTTGACATTCACCCCGCCAAAGGTCTGCGAGTACATGGACGCAAAGGAGCGCAGGGTGAAGCACAGGCTGTAGAGGGAGCTGGCAAAGCACACGTTGCCTAACAAAGGTGAGACCTGCTGCTGCTCAGGGTCCTCAGAGTACAGCCTGCAAATAGTACATGTTAGCCACAATTAACAAGCATTTTACTTTTCATTTCATCCTTAAATTCACCCAGCAAAGCTGTAGTAAATGTCCACATCACTCCTGTGTTAATAAATATTTTTACAGTTTACAGTGGAAATGGATAGGCTGTCTTGCAATGACTGCACCATGACCTATAATATTGTGTGGTGCACAGTTAGCCACTGAAAGCACCAATTCTGTATCAGCCGCTTCCTGTGCCAAATCTCTGCGCTGTTTCCTTACCACAAACCACATGGGCCAATTAGCTGCGGAAGAGAGCTGACATGTTTTTCCAGTCATTTTCCCTTTCTGGGTTGTTGAAGGGACTATAAAACAATACTTACCAAGGTCAAGAAAAGCGGACAAGCGATAGGTATTCCATCACTTGTTGTCACCCCACCACAAAAATTTGTGAGCAAGAATTTTTGAGCTAGCTTCATTTAATATTGAAAATAAAGAAAACAGGTAGGGACTCAGCCCCGCCCGCATCAGCACCCCATTTGTTTACTTCAAGTGGCCGCACCCGCTTACGTGCCTGTCAGCGCAATTGGATGTGCACCTTTCATTACTGTCATTGGGAGCACATCATGGACCTGGAGCACCAGGCATGAGTTCTGCAAGCGATCACCACACACCTTCAAAGGGCTTCGAACCCTACAAGCATGCCCTGTGTAGAAACCCACTGCTGAATGCCGGTGATCACAGCAGCGACTCATAGAAGGGCTCATCGGATTTGACCGGTGTCGTTCCCCGCCCCTTCAGTTTGGCCGTGCCCAGTGGCAACAGAGACGACTGCAGATGACTGTCCCCTTACCGAAAGTGCTCCCGCGACACCATGGCTGCAGTGAATGGCAGCGTCTTGTGGCCTGTCGCTCCCCATGACATCACCAGTACTCGTGACGCAAGCATTCCAGAAAAATATTTCCAGACACCGCCACACAGTGATCAATTGGCCCACCAATTGTAAAAATCATGGCTTTTAAAAACTGATAACAAACTGCCGGCTTCGTTCCAAGGACTCACACTTATTGTAATTGCTCCAACACATTCGTTCTATGTATTGAAAACATTTTCCAGTAATCTTTAAAACTGTTTCATAGCCCCTTTAAGGCCCATATGAAACATGACATGCTAATCATCCAACAGTCACAACATGAAAGTGGCATCTCCTAATCCCATGGCATGACGAAAATGCAGAAGCTGGCATAAACAACTTTTCACCAGGCCAACGCCACCACATATGATTTGCCTGAAGATAAGTGCCGCATAGAGAAGCACTCCCAGTTCACTTTCAAATTTTCTATCCAGCTACTACTTATTACAGGGTGCTCACTTTGTTGCACTGGTCACACTGCACATTTGCCATGGAAGTAAACCATGGAGTCCACTTTGCGTGGATCCTGGTGCAAAGAATCAGTTTCATACCAATCATATTTTTGAAGTAATTCCTTGTTCCAGACTGCAGACCTTGCAGAGGTATTCAATGAGCCGGTTCCAAGGATAGTAGTTCTTTTTCAGAACTCGAGAGTGTGCAGCTGAACTAAACTAGAATTACAATGCATTGCTGCGTTTCCTCACACACAGCTACACTTGTGCCCAATGAATGCAAACATGCTCAAAAGCAGCCTATCAAAAACCAATCTAGCAGTAAAGCAATCAACTTACGTGATCAAAGCATTGATCTCATCAATGATGTTCCTCAACTTGTAATAAGCATCTTGAGGTGGCAACTTCAGCTCCAGCATGAGCCTGTCAATTTTGTTGATGCAAATGCAGATGGCCAGCTTCTCTTGGACAGCATGCTTAAGCAGCTGCTCTGTGTTCAGACAGACCTAATGAAAAGAACACAAATTCAAGGACCATTATTACCCAGGACCAGGCTGGAGGGTAGGTAAGCACAATACAATGTATGCTGTGCTTGAGAAAATGCTCCATGGCTTTTCTCAGCCATATCCGACAGCATTCAAACGCATTTAGAATGTTAAGCTCAAGGACATAACTGATTCTGAAAGACTGATTCAGAGACCAACATAAACAAATTAATTTTTCATTACAACAGTACCACTTTAAAATAACTGTGTCCAAATTTCTCACTGATTGCACTCACTCCTTCAGCGGCGTCAACGAAGAGCACAATCCCATCACAAAGCCTGATGGCAGCGGTCACTTCATCGGAAAAGTTCACATGACCTGAAACGCAAATGAGGTCAAACATAACTGAGAAGATATACACACCTAAAGGATATATTGAAGAGCTATAGGCATACTGTGTAGTGCTGGGCATTAAAAATGAGCATCCAAAACTGGAGCAAGGGTGCCCCATGCTGGCACCCAGTCCCACCAGGATGCATGGAGCTTCACGTGAAAAAAAACTGATTTGTATAGAAACTGGTTTCATGAGTGAGATTTGAACCTGTCTGCTGCTGTAGCCACTTATGCAGCTCACTAGTGCTAGTATAAACTTTCCTTGATAGTGGTAGGCAGTGCGGGAGCAAACTTCTGGTTTAAGGCACTTCCGGTAAACTAAAGAGCTTGCGTCACGCAGGAATCTGAACCTACAGGACCACCTGGCAGTTCAGTTTGCCCCTTAAGTGGCTTTACCAAGCAAGTCCATCAAGACATACACAAGAGTGAGGAAGGCATTGAAGATGCGGCACTTTATCAACTTTACCTTTGACTACTAACCTTGTGACAATTATAATGACTTTATGACGTCCAATACTGCACGCATGCAGCGATGCGATTCTGCGAAAAGTATGTTTGCCAAAGTGCTCAAGGAAAAATTTTGCGACCATTTAAGAAGTTAGTGAAGGAAAAGTGTGCAAAGAAGAAATCGCAATACACATCAAAGAGCGCACTGCAGCAGGAACAAATCTTTATTTTTTAACAACCTAGAGCTGCAGGAAGGGAGGACCTTTATTCGGGGTCAACTTTTATTTTCAGCCAGCGAGGACTGTGGGTTGAGAGCACTGACTTATATTCGGAGTCAACGTATATGTGGCAACATACAGTGAATTTTTAGCACACGAGTGCATGTTTTTATATTTAACCTTGACCTTTCTTGCTATGCACTCAATATGCACTGGCAATCACACCTCTCAGCAATGATGGTTTAGGACTCGGCAGGCACTTCCAAAGAAAACCACTTATCCAAAACAAAAATTCCCGCAATGACCAACTGATGATGGGCTCCACTCAAAACCGCTCATACAACACATGCAATGAAAAACCCTGGACAAATGTCAGGCTGCTTAAAGGAGGACCCAGAACTGAACACTGCTATTAGTGATACTTCAGCACTTGCGTGCACAAAAGAATCTTTCCTAAAAGCTAGGTTTTTTCACAAAGTAGAAACACACCTGACTAGTTTGGCAAGAGCACTAGAACTACAACTACAAAAACGGCAAATGATTAAGAAAAGGTTTCGCTAAGTCATTACGTAAACCTAACAAAGTAAACAATGGCCAAATTAACAGTTCTCTAAGCTATACTGACAAATGCGCTTGCTGGTAAATGCGTATGGGCAAATCAGTAGTATGTTCATTCCAACAAAAAAACTCTTAACTCCTTGCAGAAGCAAAGGCCACAACAGCCCTCAACTATGGAATCGAGAAGTGAACGCCACACCTGGTGTGTCAAAGACGTTCAAAATGAAGGATTTCTGCTTCAGGTCTTGCAGCAGAAGAGTGACGGGGCTCGCCTTGATGCTCACTCCTCTCTGCATGCAAAAAAAAAAAATGAATGAATGAGGCAACTAGTCAAGCCAGAGCTTTTGCACTAAAGAAGACAAGCCATGTTGTGCCACATGCAAAAAGGCACAAAACAAGCAATACAGAATGAAAACTTGCCTCCTGCTCAGTGTAGAGTGTGTCAGTGTATCTTAGCTGCAAAATAATAACCAATACATTAGTAACTGTGGAAGAATCACATTACTAAGCAAATCTACTATCAATGATAGATTAATCAAACTTACATTTTTGCACTCCTTTGCACGCAGGTGTGGATGGGTTTGCTCAACCAGACAGTCAACAAAAGAAGTCTGCAAAGAGCAAAGAAAGTGCAGTCACCTGTTGGCTCCCTTCATCATGTGCATTTCTCGACAGACACTGCAACGCAACTGACAGCGCCTCCACTGTACAGCCTCATTCACACTGTCAAGTGGCTGTTACAACAGGCATGGGTGATGTCAAGGACAACAGAAGGACTGGCTTGCGTGGCCCTCAACTGAACATTTTATTGGGCAAACTTGTGGCCGCAAAGAATAAAACTACTCAGCAGCGGCAACAGAAGCAAGTGAACTTTGCTGTCATTGAAGCTGAAATTAACGGTGCGCCAGTCCATACTCAATTTACAGACAATTGCAACAAACGTTTAACAAAAGCGCTTAAAACATCGACAACAACCTTGAATGCTGCAGAAGCTGTCACCTGTGATCCCAACCATTCCAGAGTGGTCTGGCCATGTACTAAAAAGAAGCTGATAAAGCAGTGAGCTGGCATCAATAAAGAAGGAACATAAGTTAACTAACATAATGAGTTGTGCTCCAATACGCCTTTCCTGTGCTCTTACAGCTCGAGCAGTAAAGAAACATCCTCTCTCACTGAAGCAGCTCAGAAGAAAAGGAGCAGCAACAGGATGGGAGTGACTGAGATATGAATGCTTAGGAAGAAGTGCGGTGTGACTAGGAGAGATTGAGTGTGGAATGACCACATAAGGGTAACAGTTA
Organism: Amblyomma mixtum; assembly: GCF_055824585.1. Taxonomy (NCBI): domain Eukaryota; kingdom Metazoa; phylum Arthropoda; class Arachnida; order Ixodida; family Ixodidae; genus Amblyomma; species Amblyomma mixtum. The sequence continues at coordinate 52,500,278 of NC_143016.1, read as the reverse complement.
ATGTGGCAAGCATAGAAACAAAGCCACAGGAGGAGTCATTGCCCTGGTAATGCGATGAGGGGTATGTCAGAAGAAGTGTGTTAGAGATGGACGTAGAAGGAAAGAGGACAACAGTACAACCACGGAGAAGGTGGAGAGAGGTCTTTGGAAGAAATAGTTCTCAGAAATGACAGCCAGGGAGAGAAGAGGTGGAGGACATTAATTGGAAACAGCAACCCTGCAGATTCAAGAGAGATAAGCTGAAGGGAGAAGAACAAAAGAAGAAACATTATTTGTTTAGAGGCGTACATAAAGCAATCACCGTAAAGTGCTATTTTTATATTAACAATAATTCACATCCATACTCCTACTTGCAATATAGTTTAAGAGTTTGTAAAAAGAGAGGTACAGCAATTGTTGACAATACTTTCAAACCATGAGAAGTCGAAAGCGTGGAAGGTTGTTTAACAAGTGAAACTCGTGTAACACCTCTGAAACATAACTGGTGGTTTAACTTTTTGGTTTTTATTTTTGGAAAATTTGGCGGACTTTTTTTGGTCTTTACTTTAGACTTCAGAACGCAGTTTTCGGTTTTGTTCGCTGACAAAATGTGGTACTCTTGTACAGGCAAAAGTTGCTTAGAGATTATATAGGCCTCTCTTCTGCCTGAGCCGTAAATTTATGAGTAATTAATGCAGAAACGACCATGCATAGATCTGTGCTCGCAAAAGGAAATGCCATCACCATTATAAAAAGTAAGAGAATTTAAATGATGGAACCATCAGAATGCAAATGTAATTTTAGATTTAAACATAGTAGTCACATTAGCGTTGTGTTGACAATTAATGCAGTACGGAAAGGAAAATGACAGCTGTAACGTTAGGAACAGGAAAGAGCAGAGTGGGTGAAGGAGCAGACACAAGTTAATGATACCGTAGCCAAAATCAAGATGAAGAAATGGGCATGGGTAAGGTATGTAAGGGGAAAGAAAGACAACCATAGAGTAACGGAATGGACTCCAAGGGAGGGTAAGCGCAGCAACGGGTCAGATGGGTGGTTAGGATTAGGAAACTTGCGTGGGGTTAGGTAACTGCTACTGACACAGGAAAAGTGCTAATTGGAGGGGTATGGAAGAGGCTTTTGTGATGATGTCACGTTATCGTTGGGCTGTTTGCTCTGGGCAGATAGACAATTTGAAGTATCGCATGGTCTCAGCGTTGAAGGCAGCCATAAAATTGCCGCTGTACCCTCATGGTAGCCAGAACATGACACTTTTTTGTGATGCTTATGCATGGTTTCACATCAGCGTCCTTACATGCAGTGAAGAAACCTACTTAAACAAGCAACCGCCCTAAGCGGGTAATGACTGGGAACGGGCAACATTAGGCTGGCAGACTATGTCTGGCGAGTAGGTGGAGCCTCCTGTTCTGCGGAGGCATGTGGAGGCATTCGTTTCCCTGAATTGGCATCATTATCACCACGATGCCGCTATGATGACGAATTCTTATTTTGTATTATATATGTACCTAACTTGTTCCCCTGTATTGTCTCCTTTGTATCCACTCCTGCATGGGCCCGAGAAGGGCCTGCAGTATTTGTAAATAAATAAATAAATAAAGATAACAGGGCAATGCCCCAAAGTGCACAGCTGCGCTACTTAATGACAGTGCCACTGTCTCCCCATGCCCTTGGCTTCCGTACTTTGTAAATTTTCTACTTCCATCATGTGTAACAACTCAGTAGACTGCTAGTAGTGGCATTCTTTTTATCAGGTGTTTTTCGTTTTAAATAGAAAATTCCAACCCCTAAACATAACCCAGTGCCAAGTAAAAGCACTGCCTGAACCTTATGCCAGGCTAGTTGGTGCATGCTTGGGAAGTTGAGAAGTTACACCATTGGTGCCAAGCAAATTCACAATTTATTAATACTAAAAAGACTAAAGCAATCTTTTTACTGTGGCCCAAAAACACATAAGTTGCAGATTTGACTTCAATATCGGGTCAGACAAGATTGCACTTGTACCAGAGACTAAGGTGCTAGGTGTCATATTTAATGAGCATTTGGTGTGGAACCACGCGTGAACTATGTCATTGCTAATTTGGCGAAAGTAGTTGGAGTACTATGTAACTGCCGGCCCTTTTTTCATCCCAAATAGACTACTGTTCTTAGTTTGGAGTACAACATCAAAGGTAAATATTAATAGAATCCACCAGCCATCCACTTCAAGTTGCGCGTCCACGTGCCTGGACCACCACCTTCACTGCCTCATTTTTTTTCCGAACCGCCACAGACTGGAACGGCCTTCCCCACGAAATCGCTTCTACTACCTGCCCATCTTCTTTTTGCTACTTGTATCTGACCATATTTTCAATAGCTGTTTACCATGATCCTTACTGTTTGTATAAAAACCCACCCTTCATGTAATGCCCCTACGGGGGACTTTTAAGGTAATAAACTGAACTGAACTGATATCACAGAAAAAAGCCCTCCAGCAAGTTGTGGGAGTTTCTTGGGATGCACCATCAATGCCTCTTTTTCAAGTGTACAACGTTTTACCGTTCATTAAATTATACAGCTACCGATTGATAACGCAATTTAAGACATGCCTGAAATTCAATAATAAGGCATATCTATCGCTGTTTAATCTTAAACGGCCTCCTGACGTGCAATATTCTCTTCGGAACCAAGAATCATGGTTGGTTTCGTTTTCTAAGACGGGTCAGGGGTGGAACAGCATTGAAAATCGTATAACCAGGCTTCTAAACGAGTTAATCTCAAAAGATGTAAATGTATACAGCATGAAACCGGAAGAACTTAAGGCGTATCTGCTAAATTTTGAATAAATGTGTCTGCAACCGAACACTCCTCAAGGTCAAAACAACTAAATCTTTGAAGCAGTTCTTTTGTGTACCTAATTTCATTTTGATTGTGATAATTATGTCATGTTGTTTAAGTCCTTAGCAATGCTTTTTGTTGCACTGTACGCCAGCAATTTGTAAGGGCACAGGGGCCCTGTCAAGCTGTCTTCTGACAAGCTTTTTTGTCCCTGTGCCCTGCATTTCTTTGTATGGAGTGCAAAATAAACCTTTGATTTGATTTGAAGTGGGAACAGCAGAAGTAGACATGACAGAAGAAAGAAGTGGATAAGAGAATGCACCGCACCCCAGCACAAGTTATGTTTCTACCGACTGAAGAGCACTAGTCAATATTACGAGAATGGGTTCCACCTCACCTCTTCGGCACCTACCTATATAACTGTATCAATAGCATTGACAGCTGTTTTTTGCACCAATCATAACAACAGTTGCCGCGTGCAAGTTTGTTAAATGAGGTTGACATTGATAACTGGTAACATGTTTTGTGCCAGTCTGAGTGTTAAGCATACACGGGGACTAAACTGTTCCAGCACACCCCTGGTAACAGACAAAAATCAGGTGACTGGTCACAAGGCCACATGCACGAGCCAATGTAAGCAAGGCATCATCCAGGATATCAAAGAGGAAAGCACTATGCCATGTGCTTCGCTGATGAAAGATCAGCCCAGCCCTCGTATTTTGTATCTGTTGTTCACGATAAGAATTTTGCCCATTTGCTATACATGTGCTTTAGGATAATGCAATCCTTGGTCCTACCTTGCCATGATGCAAATGGCCTACGAGAGCCACGTTACGTATCAGCTCAGAGTTGTCCATCAGATCAGTCAGGAACCTGTATGCAAAGAAGTAGATTTGTTATGACTGAACGAGCCCATCATGCATTAAAAAGGGTTCTTACTCAAGATCATATGTTGTCAGAGGCAAGTCCTGTTCCACAAAGGAGAACTTGCGGTGCTTTATGGGTGCAATGATAGGCTCTGCAGAAAAAAAGAAGGGAAAATAAGACATCTAATTTTCATGTAAAGTTTTCCATCAGGCAAAAGGAAGTCAATGTCTAGCGGCTTAGCTCTTGACTGACTGCGCTCTGCCTCTGCTGTACTTTACTGCTGTGAACCTTGTGCCGTGTGAACGCCAGATAAGGCAAGGGCCGCAAAACACATGGTTTCTGAAAAATCACCCTAAACAAGGTATTACGCTATGCTATGAGGCACCATATAAAGCTTGTTACTTCAAATAACATTCGTCGTTTACATAATGCACAATTCATAGTGAAACCAAAATAACAGTACCAGAGTCCTTCATTAGCTTCTGCTTGTACTTCAATGCCACTTTTTGTCTTTAGTTTCCAAATGTGCCCTTTACTGTACTCGCTTATATTTTACTAATTTTTACTATCTGGAACAGTCAGCATGTACCTGGCGAGACTCAACGAGTCAGACTTTTAATTAACTAGAAGGCAACAGACAGAATGCAGACAGCCACTAGGCAAGACCTCAGAAGTAACATCCAATTATCAAACGACTCACTGGTGTTCTTTCGACGACTTGCATTTCAACATTAATCTTGCAGATATATTTACTATACAGCCTGGAACTTGCACAAAAAAAAAAATCTGCTTGCTGCCAGAAACCAGAATTTAAAGCTCTGGTTACTCAGTTTTGGTACAGCATGTCTTTTTTTTACAACTTTCGCATCACCAAAATTTTTGTGTTTTAAGCTTTTCTTAGCTGTGCAATACGCACTAGAAAAGTGAACTTGTCTCCCTTGTCTCGCTGATTTTCAGTAATTGCGCCTGCAAGGTCTTACCCACATCCCTCAAGTGGCTTCCCATGTGGCAAAGACCAGATAACTGGTGCATACTATTCTCAGGCAAATGCTACCCTTTAGATATGCCATCTCAAAATAGAGTGACCACCTTTGGCACCTGCTGAGTAAAAAAGTACCATGTGAAAGAAAAAAAACACAATCATGTTCAAGTTAGCATTGTCGTGAGCTTGCCTTCATCAAGGTCTCTGATGTATCAGCACTACATCTTCGCTAAAGCTCCATACAGACCTGGCATTTGCCGCAGCAATACAATACAGTTTATTTTCTACTGTGCAACTCACTTGCACTCGCAGCAGAAATCCATTGTCTCCTACTGATATACATGAGCAATGTTTGAAGCTTGAATGCTATGATGAAGGTTGCAGCTTGAGCCATGCAACACAAAATGATCTGAAGGTGGCTTGACTGAGATGGTGTGGGGCATCCACAATGACACAGTACTGTCAGAATCGCAACAGACATTGCATTATTTTTTTCCAGATGTTTCTGTAGAAGTTTAATCAGTCTGTGTGCTCAACTTATGATGCACATTATATTAACAGCGTGCCTAAGGCACATGAGCAAGGCAATGCCTCACGCTTATTCTGCCAGGCTAGTCCTAAGTGCATACGATATGGTCACTCGCAGGAAGGTAGGATCATTTGTGCAAAATCTCCCAGAAGTAAGCAGTACCATGAGTTTAAAACGCTGCTCTTGCATTGGCCGCAACAGCTCGATAGCAGCCAGGAACAAAAGATAAAATGGTTCCACACACAAACAAGTGCTGGTAAGCTCGTATGTTGCTTGCATAATTTCCCCATTAACAGCTGGTCTGTCGACATGAGCGACATGAGAGGTGTTATGGCAATGTTCCGCTGGACATTATTTAAAGCAATGTGTATGCACTGTGTATGCAATAATCCAGGGTACAACACAAAATAACGAAATCACCAGTGAGGGGTTGGGCGTCTTCTTCTTGTACAATTGTCTCTACATCTGGTCCGTACACCTCAACTGCAGAAGGGTAGTACTTTTTGTCTTCGTGCAGCACAACCTGCATGTCTCCCATGTCGTCGTCATCCCTGCCGCCATCCATGTCGTCATCCTGTCGCAAAAAGCAATTTGCGTACATCAATACAAGCTTGCAGCTTTCAGGCGCACAATCTTACCTCTTGCATCTCTTGAGCGTCAGCATCTTGGCGGTCGTACCGATCTGCATCTTCGTCATCTGAATCACTCTCAAGCTCGGGTCCTATGTAGTTGCCGAACTCATCGTATAAGTCGGCATCCATGCTTCCTAAGCAAGACGGAACGCACGAATAAGTGACTGTTCAGAACAAGCAAAAGCACCCTGCGCTACTTAGCCACAAGATATTGTCTCTCTTCTTAAGAAAAACAGTGAATAAAACGACGATAAAAAACGAAGACATCACAACAACAAGATCCGTGTATCTTGTTGGTTTTCGATCAAAGCTTCGTGCCAACTAAGCTAACGTTTCACTCTTAGATCTAAAACTTACTAGTATGGCTTTCTTAGTTTTCTTTTGAGATCGCAAAGCCGCCAAAAATAAAATGTTTACTATTCTACCAAGAGCAGATAGCATCATGCGAGGCACCGGTCTCTCTGCTCAAAAAGTAGGCGTCGCGCTAGCGAGCACCAAACTAAGTAATTTGGCAATCGAATATTTTCAGCGGAAATCTATGGAGAGCTTATGCAGAAAGAACTCACGCTACAAATGCTCGACGATTGCCGAATGACAATCGCTACTACACCACTACACACCACGAACCACAAAACCGACAAGCGTGCGTTTCCCAGTGTTGTCCTGCGCAACCGGTTATTATCGGGGGTGCCGTCAAAATGTGTGAAACTGCGCTCCCTCCGACAGTTTTGAAGTCAGAAAGTGCAAAACAGATTGCAGAGATTGCTATATTATTAGAGTTATATCCCTAGCTTTAAGTAAGTTGACTTTTCAAAGAATTAGAAGCCGGAGTACACAAGAATTCAGCCACGTTCGGCAACAGATGGCTGGCAGTGGCAGCGAGTGGATTTTCAGGCCACGCGAAGCCGAATGCCAAGCCATGTCTTTCGAGCGCGCGCGGGCTGCGCGGGCGTAACAGGCTCGCTTGATCGCTGGTATGGGTGAAGCTAGTGTAGATAGTGACGTGTGATCGGTACTGTTGTATTACGTTCTTTTCCCTCACGCTCAGGATTGAGCTAAAAAGCGTTCCCAGTGACAAGTCTAGACCCATTTACGGCTTGCGAAACTATAAGACCCAGCATTACGATTCCGTATTTTGGAACCCGTTGGCGCGAAACTGCCGTATCTGACGGTGAACGTGAGGTGGCTTGTGTGGTCGCTATAAAATGGATTATCCTTGACCTCGAGAGATAGCGACTCATATATATGAGAATCGCTATATGAAACCTCTGCTAGCTGCAGCCCTCTACAAGCTTATACTGTCGCGAAGTAGAAGCTGACGGAGCCTGTGAGTCTTCGTTTTTCTCTCTCCTGATCACTTGTTCTTTGCAGTCTGCAGTGGTCACCTGGACGCTTCGCAGCACGCAGTGAGGTGATTCGCAGGATTCTTGTTATGTTTCGCAGTGCGATGAGCAAGAAAAATATCGATGGCCATCGTCAGCGCAAACCACTGGAGAACATGAAATTCTATCTTCATTTGAAGAGTCGTCGCCCTCAAACCCAGCTCATCCAAGACCTCACGAGCCTTGGAGCTGTGCGTTGCCTATTCGCATCACAGTATTACTGGGGCATCGGGATTTGCCTCCTGTTCTGATATTGAATATCTCGGACACGTCTTTTTCAGAGAGTGGAGCCTTTCTTTGGAAGAGAAATTTCGTGCGTGGTCACGGATATAAGGGATTGTAATTTCAAACTTACCTCGACGCCGCAAAAGCTCAACTCTGTAGATTCCAGTGGTCCTTCGACGAGTCCGTCATGTTCCAACGGATACATAACAAGCAGGTAAGCGACGCCTTTTTCGGACCCCTCATCATCTCATACATATGTTTGTATACCTTTTCGTAATATGTGGGTGTTCATCAAAAGCATCCATTCCTGCCTTTCTTTTGCACTTCAATGCACCTCTCCAGGCGTTCATCAGGTGCGTCATGTGCGTCTACACGCCGGTCAGTTGATACAAAAAGCAGTGCTCACATGGTAAGAACGAAGCTGAAGTGTGACGTTCATAATTCCACGCCATCTGAATTGGTGCAGTTATGTTGCGCTACTGAGAGCTGGAACATATCTGACATATTTGACAAAGGACATATTTGATTTTTTTTATTTTTTGTCCTCTTATTTAGGCGAGAGGACAAGCTCTCGTTCAAAAGGCAATACGGAATGTGGTAAGTATTATTCTGCCTTGTGCATTTTGAAATTGAACCGCCATAAAATCTTGACGCATATTTGTGCTTTTGTTATGCTTTACAGTCAGGCCCAGTTGATGTTTTGGAGTTGTGTCAGCAGTGGCAAATTGAGGTACGAGGTATTAAAGGCGTCCTTCGGTGGGTGCAAGAACTCAAGCAGACAGAGAAAGCCTGTCAAGGAGCTGAGAAGAGTGGGAAGGAGAATCTAAAAGCGAAACAAAAGTCTGACCTTCCACAAAAACTTGTTCCACCTTTCATCAAGATAGAGGACGAAAAGTGGTAGGCACCCTTGTTAATTTGATTTCTGCAAATAGCTTTGAAATACCGTTATTATATTTTCAGGGGCTGCTTCCCATTTCCACTAAGTTGTTTTGCAATTTGAAACGTCCACTGAGCTGCTGCAGTGGCTCAGTGGTTATGGTGCTTGGCTGCTAACTCTAAAGACGCAGGCTCCCGGTGGTCGCTGTGCGATGTCAGTGCACGTTAAAGAATCATAGGTGGTCGAAATTGTCCGGACACCCCTCATAGCTTGAGTCGCTTTGGGATGTTAAAAGTGCACTAAAGAGGAATCTGAACTAGTCTTTTTACTGCAGGAACTTGATCTACATGTTCCGAGCATTTTCAGAAACTTCGAATTATTGTCCTGTAAGGCCGATTTCCATAATTTAAATCAGATTATACCTGCCGGCACCCGCCTTTTTTTGAACTCACAGCAGACGGTAGGGGGAGTCAACCAACCTTTCAGCTAGTCCCGTGGTGGCTTGCCGTTCTGCCATCAGCAGAGTGATAAGTAGCGATAGGCGAAAGCAGAGTCCACATATATTTTTATTTCCGTCAGCCTAATTCACATCTGTGTACCCTCTGACTTGGTCTCTTACTCATGGAAATCTAACAAACAAAATAAAAGCGAAAGCGAAGCCACCATGCAACTGCCTGAAAGGCACTCCATGCGTTAGTTAACTCCTCCTACCGGCCGCGGCGGCTAGAATTTCTTTGGAGGAGAAATTCTTGAGGCCCGTGCACTGTGCGATGTCAGTGCACGTTAAAGAACCCCAGGTGGTCGAAATTTCCGGAGCCCTCCACTACGGCGTCTCTCATAGCCTTAGTCGCTTTGGGACGTTAAACCCCATAAACCAAACCAAACCTAACTCCTCCTACCGTGTGCAGTGAGTTAAAAAAGAGGTGGGAGCCAGGACGTTTAATCCGTTTCAAATTATGGAAATCGGCTGCACAGGACGATAATTCGAAGTTGCTAAGGATGCCCGGAAAGTGTAGATCGAGTTCCCGCGGTAAAAAGACGAGTTCAGATTCCTCTTTAGTGCACTTTTAAACCCCATAAAACCAACAGAATGTCCACTGGTGAATCTTTAAATTCGTGTGCAAGCATCATGGCACTGCTTTGTGGAAAGCATCGACCCTTGTTCTGCCGGAAAGCTTTGAACACAGTTGTGATAATGCAAAAATTGCCTACCTTTTATATTACCTGTTGGTTTTAGCAGCCAGAAGTTTTTGAATAGGTACCGTGAGAATAATGCAGTATGCTATTTTCCGGAACTGTGGTTAATGTGACAAATCCCATGTAAAAAAAAATCGTCCAGGGTGACTGTGTTGAAGCGTGTTCCCGTGCAGATAGTTTTAAGGAATATTGTTCACTGTGTTCACTAGATGACATAAAAAGGTAACTCAGTCGTGATATGAATAGTGCTGAGAAATGATTAGCATGTTTAGCACATTCTGGAGTCTTAAGCTACGATCGCAGTTTTATGCATATACGCAGCATGGTAGCTTAGTAGCTATGGTGTTTGGCTACTGTGCCCAAAATCATATCAGTCTTGGCCACGGTTGGTGCATTTCGATGGAGGTGGAATGCAATAACATCCATGTAATGTGTAATGTTTGAGCATATTTAAGAACTCGGGGTTATCAAAAATAATCTGGAATCCCCCATCTGAACGAACGTCTTAGCGCTGTTTCTGGTACCAAGAGGTGCTGTTAGTGACCTTTTATGGACTTGCACGGTTCATTGGACTGACATCTTTATGACTAAAAATCATTTTAAAGAAAAATTCTTTTTTTTTTTTTGTTCTGGACAGAGTGTTAAGTATTTTCCTTTTTTCAAACAAAGTGACACCGCTAGAAATACAGCAATGGTTTTTGGTTCTGTGTCTAAGCATTATTCACTCCTTTACAGCATGTTCAGGCCACTTTTTCGAACATTCAAACAATGGCCAGAGGTCAACCTAGAACAATGTCAAGAAAATGTACCAGTTCCTGTTGCACCTGTGCCAAAGGAACCTTCTGTTGATAGTCACCTGAAAGGAGTTCCACTAAGGTAAATTTCTTTTCTCTAAGCTACAAATAAGCTGTCTGGCTGAAGAAAGAAAATTCTCTTCAGTTTAGTGCATACTAAATGTGCAGTTGTGAAAGAAGCAACACATGATTGCCTGTGTGCTTTCAATCATGGACCTTCATTATTTTTTTTACTGATGCCAAAAGAACTTTTAAGGGAGGATGCCGCAGATAGAATCATAATTTTATTTTCCAATACAGAATTTTTGTTGCGTGATCCTCGAATCTTCACCTGTATCACAGTAAGAAATTGCAACGAATTATGCAGTGGAAATTTAGAGAAAGCCTTTTCTTTATGTGTGGTGTGTGGTCATTGAAAATTGTGAGTGAATCATGTTTCTGATGGTCCTGCACGCAGGTGTGAGTAATGTCTGGGGCAAGGAAGGTGACGAACTGAACAGGCTTGCTTTGGTGGATGATGGCTGTGGTGTGCCAGCCCCCATGGTGTGGGCCAGCCGGATCCGTGTAGAACACTCCCAGCTTAGTGCCATATTGTTGTGAGATGGCCTCCGCCTGCATGAGACGGCGGCCCTCATGAGTGTCCTTTGTCATAATGCTAGGGAGGGTGCGCATCTTCAAAAGCAAAACGCCAGGCTTCTGGGATGTGCACCCGCTCTTCCGTATGTGCTGTGTATGAGATATGCAGGCAGGCCAGGTGGCGGCTTACCGCGTCTGTTTCGCTGCTCTTAACTCCCCAAAGGTGTTGGTCGTCCCCAAGTTGAGGAGACACTGGTTGGACGTGGCAGTGGGGAGATCGAGGGCTGTCTTATAAATTTTGTGGAGAATTACCTCGAGGGCATTCTCATCGCATGTTCATAAGTGGAAGTATGGGGCCAAGTAGAGAATCTGACTCATTACGAATGCATTCACCAGCTACAGAGCATCTCTGCACTTTAAGCCCACCCTTTTGTTTAATACCCGGTGGACCATGTGGCCCACCTGGTCCCCCACCTTGCGTAGTTTCTGTAGAGTGGTATCAGTCTTGCATAGCCTGTGTATATGAAGCCCCAAGACGCGTGTTTTGTCATGCTCAGGTATTGGGCTGCTGCGTAGGGAGAGGGCAATTTCAGATGTGCACAATTCAGATTTGCTTAGGGAGCACTCGAGACCGCAATGACCGTAACGATGTACGAACATGCACATAGTTGCAGTGTCATAGCCGCCACTTGCTGCAAGTTGGTTTCCAGATCTCCCACAGAGCCGTGTGTTGCCCAGATGGTGATGTCACTGGCATGCCACAAGTGTTGTATGCCCGGGATCGCACTCATCTGGGCAGGGAGCTTTTTGGCGCTGATGGCGATTGCAATTTAAAGGCGCGGTAATACGATGCTTCACCACCAGTCACTTGAATAGTGCGGCGAAGCCCGCTGCTTGTCATTCGAACAGGCACTGTTCATTACGGGGGGTTTAGCATGTGCATTTTATGGCCAACCGTGTTTGGTATATAAGATGTAAATTGCATGTGTTGAATTTTTTTTCTTAGCAAGTTCAGTGTATCCAATAATTCGTAATATCTGTATTTGGCATATACTAGAAGTTCGACTGTTCTAAAAAGGCAAAAAATCTATGAAGAATGTCTCAAATTACTGCTGTCAGTTATTTGGGTAAGCTACCGTGCATTCTTCAGACAGACTGCAAATATAGTTCATTTGTATGCTATTCGGCCGTAGGCTGAATGCAAAGGAATCGCGAGAGTAGGTTTTTGCTTAGTGCTTGGTCAGTATGTATCAGTGCAAATTTTCCTGCATTTTGTACAATAGCATGGCATACTGGCATGAATGCTACATGAACTGGGATTGCTAAAGCTGTATTTTCCACATACCTTCTGCCTACTTTTTTTACTTGATTCATATTGCAGCGAAGAAGCACACACACACAGAGAAGAAACACGCAAAAAACACGGACAGCGTGTTCCTTCTCTGTGTGTGTGTGCTTCTTCGCTGCAATATGAATCAAGAATGTTACCAACTTGCCCAAAAACGTGTGTTACTCTACTTTTTTTTAATTTGTGAAAAACTGCATTATAGTATTTCTTTTCATTACTAAGCTTGCTTATGACATCACAGTGTTCTGCAAATTGTCCATATGCGTAAATGTCTTTCCCAATGAAGAGTTTGTGTTATGCGGGATCACTAAGCTATCGGCTATTGAGCACTGCATGGGGGGTATTCCATACATCACAACACCCATTACATTGCGGCACTATTCCCTTTGGTTTGCTTGGATCCTTATGCTAAATCATGTTGTTGCCAGGCTTGGCTGGCGCAAATTATTGCAAACATTGAGTACCATGCTATCGTTAGCAGCATTAGCCATAAAGAAGCAAAACATCAAAACTGACACGCTTCTTGAACATCCCCCCAAGTGCACTTGTATCAGTGCACATGGCCATACATTTTTTTGCAGTTGCTATGGTGAAAGCGCCACATGTTCTGGCCTGTGCATCACAATACGGTGCTCAAGCAAGATCAGTGACATCACGAGAATGCCCCCTGTACAGCATTAGACCCCAGAAATGCATTGTTAGTTGGTGCACGCATGCAGTGCAGCACGGTTCGGAGCTCTTGGAGTTGGTGGGGGGGGGGGGGTAACTTACTTATGTCCCCAACCAGTAGTACCTGCAGCAGAAATGCGTCTCAAAGCAACATGTTCAATTTGTGGATGCCCTTTGAGCCAGCTCTGACCAATTACCTGTAGGTGCGTATTTTATTCTTGACATAGCAAAGGATTGATGGTGATATGACAAAGAGAAGTATATACAGAATTTTTCAGTTGGAAGAAAGGAAAAGCATGCTTATTCAAGTTGAGGGAAAGGTGAAGTCACTACACCCAATATTCAAAAGCATAAGCTTGCAATGATGCATAGCAGAAGAATTTGAGGCACAGACGTGAAAAAAAAAAAAACACAGTGCTGTCGACAAACGTCCTCATGATATGGGGCAGAGCTGAACAGGGTATTAAATAACACTGTAGACAGGCCCTTGTTGAATGCTGCTTCTCATTTGGTATCTCATCAGCGATGTTTGCACCTTGCTGCCATATATGGGGCTTTTCTACCAAGAACCCTGCATATTTTTATTGGTTACATCCATGCTTAATCTCTCTGGCTTTGTTAACCGAATTCATTTTGTTTAATCCATTTTTTTTTTTGTTGCCTATTATGCAGCATTTTTTCATAGCTTCTGCTTAATGGTGATGAGCACATCATTGCTTGTTTTCCTGCATTAAGTCATCACCAATTTTTGGCCTTTTCTGGAGTTCAAATTGATGTAAGCTTAAAATAGCTCGAGCTTAGTCATATCTTTTTTTTTTCCTGTGACGTGTGCACCTTTTTTACTTCTTATTTATTTATTTCATTCTTCAACATGCAGTACATAGACTGCCAGCAGTAGTAATTACCTGTTTCGCATGATGGAGGTGATGGGCGCATGGTTCGACCGGTAGTCTGTAGTCCGGGAATTTAGAGGTTGATGGTTTAACTCCTTGCCGTGCCAGAAGTGCATGTTATTACCCTGTGCAAACTGCTCACTGTGTAACAAAAAAGCATACAATGCCTAAATGCTTTTGATCATGGCGTGCTAACTGCTGGGAAGGATGATAACAATATTTGCTGGTAATGTTGCTGAAAGCTAGTGATCGTTGGAAAGTGCTCACATGCAAGTGCATGCTTGAGCCTGTGTAAGTAATGCCTGGTACTTATTTATTATGTCTGTGCCATGTCACGTCTCCTTGACACTTGCATGACGATCACATTACAGTTCCTAATGTTGCCTGCAATTTATTTCTGTTGTATTATAATCGCACTATTATTGAACCATTGCTTGTACTACCTTTTTGCAATCTATAGGTTGGACACAGCAAAGGCAATACCCCGAGTCAAGATCACAGAGCAGAAAAAGTTAAATTGTGAAATCTGTGGTTTTACCTACAGCTGTCTGGAAGAGGTAAGCTTTTTCATTTTCTTCATCACCGAGGTAAAAATCTTAAAATGTTGTACTCGCCTTGCAGCACTTGGAATCTGAGAGCCACCAGAAGTTTATGAGTAACCCCAACAACTTCAGAGCTGTCAGCAGCCTCATTTCGTCACTGCCTTGTGCACTGCCGAGTCGTCTAGCTCACCCTCTTTCTGAAATAAATGGTCAGGACTGGTCAAGTGCTGCTGCCTGTGGGAGTTGCAGTGAGGAAGAGAGTGCACACGCTCCAGCCAAGACTGGTCATCCGAGAGCTTCCCCTCAAGTCGGACAAGTTGAAAAGGAGCGTCCCGGCCTAGCAATGAAGTCCGTGTTTTCTGGGACACTTTCTGCTATCAGGCATATAAAAGTTGTGCGTAAAGAGCCTGCCCCCACTGCAGAAAGGCCGGACCAGGCGTTACCACGCAATGTTTTAGGTCTAAGAAAAAGGCCGGCAACCTTCTCAGATTTTGAGACTCAGGCTGTCGTCAAGAGAGACACCAAAGTGCAAATGTGCTACAGTGAAGTGTGCAATGGTGAAGAAGACTGTGTCCCTCCTAGCTTCTCATCCGACCCTGCTGGAGTGGAGGAGGGCCTCATGGCTGGTATGAGCATCTTGAAGAACCCCTCGGTACTCACGCCACTCAAGAGTGCCGGTTGCCTTCTGCTTGATGCTAGCAATTTTTTCAACAAATGCGCAGCGGCAGTGTGCAGCAGCAGTAGCAGTTCTACATTGCAGTATTCATGGACTGATGTTGTGAGTGGAGTTGTTCCTGAGTCGAGCATGCCCAGGAGACAGTGCGACGAGGTTGCAGACACGGACAGTGAAGGCAGTTTTTTGCATTTTGCGTCTCTTGCTAACACCAAAGAGCCACTGAAAAACAGTGCAGCAGTAGATAAGATTAACACATCATGTGTAGTGAATGAGAATGCCTCCTGTATGGAAACTGGTGTGCCAGAGATAGCTACATCATCGTGTTTTTGAGACCTGTTATGTATACTTTGTTATGTTGTATGGTATGTATAGTATGTTATATAACTGGTAATGCTTGTGTAACTTTAAGCCGGTTGGGTGTAGTTTGGTTGGGGTAATGACATTTTGCACTGAGTGTGTCTATAGTTAATTGTTTTGAGTTTGTGATGTGTGTGTGGACTGGTGGCTTTCTTAGCACTTCATCCTTCATTATAATCACTTTCTCTCTCACCCAGCCATCATACCATAATTCATTTGTAGCTTATTTATTACTTGGATGAAGTGTGAAAGCACCGTTGTATACAAGCTTGGCAATAAAGCATGCATGGATGGGAGTGTTGCATATCATGGACTGTGAAGTTTTTAAAAACTATTGCACAGCTTAATGAGTTAATGTTTCTTGATCAATGCTTGCTCATGTAGCGGACCTTTATATTTTTGTGCTTAGATGTGGCAGTGATAATGTATACATATAGGAAAGGGTCCTCAACCATGCAGGTTTGTTTATTTATTTACCTTAGGGCCTAAACATTACAGAGGGGAGTGGGTGGACAAAGCATTAGTGCATAATTAAAAATAACAAAGCGTAGCAAGGCATGGTAACTCCTCACAACAGCTCCTCACAAAACAAAGGCCAAATTCAGTTAAAGGAGTATAGACACCTAATTTTGCTAGCATGTTTCTCTATAATGATGTGGAAGATACTACTATGCATGAATTGCCATGTGGTATTCGCCTTTTGCGCTAAATAATTTATACATAAATAATTTCTAAATTTCTAATCGAATTTTTCTGTCATGCTGTTTCAGTTTCGGTTTCAACAGCCGAATGATGGCTGTGACGTAAAAGTGTTGTTATATGTCACGTGACGCCTAGAAAAATTGCGATATAATCGCTGCTTCATCGTTTTAATTCACTACAGTGCTGGAGCCAGCCTTCCTCAAGAGCTGGAATGACAATGGATGTAGAAGCAGCGATTATATTGCAGTTTTTTCATGCCTCACGTGACCTATAACCGCCACAGTCATCATCGGCTGTTGAAACCGAAACCAAATGGGCACAAGAAAGAAATTCTATTATAAACTACGTTGTGGTCATAGGAGAATGCCACATGGTAATCCATGTATAATGTTTTATGCATCATTGCAAAGAAGAAGATATGCACCCAAAAGTTAGGTGTCTATACTCCTCTAATAATGACTGGCTGTATGATGAAAATGGCTGCTGTAGGCAATACAGTATTGTCAGTCCCAAAACAAAGTGGGTGAAGGAAAGGTGGGGTTGAGGCATGCACAGATTTATGCACAGGGAACCCAAAAAGTGCACTAAGGAACCCAACCCAAGGGGTCTGCGGTACCCAATTTGAGGAGCTTTGACATATACAGCAAATGTGCCCCTAGAGTACACAAAAACTCTGAAGCACTGCCATAACAGACAACTCGTGTTCAGCAGCTGGCCAGTGATTGTGTTATCCAATTTCCAGGTGGGCCAAGGGCGTGGTACATACTATAGGCTTATACACAGTATCTCCGGGGCGTCTGAAGCAGTCACTGAAGAGTTGCTTCACATTACTAAAGACTATAAAAAGGCTCTCACTCGCACGTGGGTTGCCTACAGGACCTGGCCCGCTCTCTACCCACGCATGGCTTCTTCCCGTCTGTGATCACCTCATCACAACAAACGATGTGCTCCGCAGAAATGGCCGCGTTTCGATGGAGAAGAAATGCAAAAGGCACTCGTGCATTTTGCGATGTCAGTGCATGTTAAAGATCCCTAGGTGGTCGAAATTAATCTGGAGCCCATCTTTATGACACCTTTTTTCACTCTCTCCTCCAACCCTTCCCTCTCGATGTGGTTGAGGTGTCCACCAAGAAGTGAAACAGTTACTGCAGCCTTTCCTTTACTCAAAACCAAGTGGACGTCATGAATATCTAAAGCATGCTATTAAGAAACAATTAATAACGAAATAATGGATATAACCAATGGATTGCCATTCCCCTTGTAAGTATAGAAGCCCATGGATTACTATCCTTGATATCTTGTTTTGTGAAGTAAAATTTTCCTACACCGGTATACAGGGTGTTTCACGTAACTTGAACCAAGGATTTAAAGAAAGAGGTAAACTGCAGCCCGCTGAAACCAACGATAAATTGTTTGCCATCATGTAGTGCTCCTCAGAATATTTTTTTTATTGCACTTAATTAGTTATTATTAACTAAGATGAAATATGCAAATTTTCAGGTATTCATTTTAGTGCCAAAACTTACGTTAGGTTGTAGAGCAGGTTTATAAGCAACCGATCCAGTTTATTCTAGCATCGTATCTCCTATGGAATCCTTTTTTCCGGCATGTAAAGAAAGCCCGCGAAATATGAAAAAATACCACGGCCGCTGCCGTTCACTTCGCCACGGTCAGCGGGCACACTCCGTTTGCTCGAAACGCCATTGAGAGCGCTGCAATTTGGCAGCGCACGAGCATAGTCAGGTGGTATTTTTTCATATTTCGCGTGCTTTCTTTAGATGCTGGAAAAAAGGATCCCATAGGAGATACGATGCTAGAATAAACTGTATCGGTTGCTTATAAACCTGCTCTACAACCTAACGTAAGTCTTGGCACTAAAATGAATACCTGAAAATTTGCATATTTCATCTTAGTTAATAAAAACTAATTAAGTGCAATAAAAAAAATATTCTGAGGAGCACCACATGATGGCAAACAATTTATCGTTGGTTTCAGCGGGCTGCGGTTTACCGCTTTTTTTAAATCCTTGGTTCAAGTTACATGAAACACCCTATATAACGGATCCCGAATGAACCCCACTGGCCGTTTCACGCTGAGTATGTCGATTAATATCTTGATGTGCTTGTCCTGTGTTCTCGTGTCTCTCTTTCGTCCTTGTTGCTTCGCGCTGCCACTTTCAACGATGAGTATGTCGATTTGTAACGGTGCCCGACACTTCCGTGATGATTCGATGTGGCATGTTGAGCATCGCGTAAAACATGCGGTAAACTAACAATTCTTCGGCTTCGGCGCAGCACGTGGTTTGGCCACGCGCCGGCTCTGTTTTGGCTATGTTAACAGCTGTCCAGCAGCAAACAACACATTTATTGGCGAGAAAATTGAATTTAATAAAATTAGGCAGTGTCTTAGCTCTGGTTAAGCCTGGATATACAAGCGAAAAGCTTCAGTTATGCTTGGTTTGACGACCATCCACACACTGCCTGTACGGAGGTGGAGGAGGAGACGGAAATCAGCGCGGTTAAAACTGCCCGCAGGAATGCGGCGAGGAGGGTTGCCGGCTGCGACGCGGCAACACGCGGCTGCAACGAAAGGTCTAACGGAGGGCGAGGAGGCGAAGCGCGCAGCTGTAGCTACAGCGAGGAAGCGACGCACATGCGCAGTAGCGCGCGTCTGCGCCGAAAGGTCAGGCGACGGCAGCGGCGAGGAGCGACCACCTGCGCGGCGCGTGACGTCATTCGGTTTCGCGCATGCGCATAACTCACCAGTTCGGCTCACGCGAAGCTCGGCTCTGGCCCGCGTAGTGAAGCTTTTTGCTCCAAAATGTTCCCGTCGGTCGATTTGAGTCAGTGACGTCCTTATCGAAGATGACAGGTTGCGCCTTCGTTGTGTCGACACACGCATTTTACTTGCGAAGGTGGCCGGCGATGGTGACACCCCTATTCCATTTGTGTGTGTGCGTGTGTGTGTGCGCGCACGCGTGTCTGTGATGAATTTTTGTGGCGCAAGAGCAGCTCTGGCCGAACAGCGCCACGGCACAAGTTACGTTCGTATACAGGGTGGCGCTACCTAAGCATTTCACCCTAAAGAAGCCAAACACAATGCCATGGGAAGGCTAGTACCCGCTGTATCACCAGTGGCTACCTGGCGGCACTGGGGTAGTCCGCACTTCCGACATGCGGAGCGGGGACGCGCAAACCACTACAGGCAGTTGCGTTTTAGAGCGCAGCTCTTTGGCGTCCGTTCCTGGGTTTCGCGTCGTCGTCGGCGTCGGCGTCGGCCTCGTAACCAGCTCCGCCCCCAATGTCACGCTTTTCAATTGGTCGAAATGCTCGTGACGTCACAGTGCGCGAATTTCAAATGGGGCCAATTGTACTTTGGCTAGTAACCATGCAACCAATCAAAGGGATCGTATAGTGATGCTGCAACTAAGTTGGACTGAGTTTAGTTAATTGCTTAATTAATCAATTAGCCTAAATAATATACAGGAGAATGAAGAGGTCAGAAGAAAAGAAAAGAAAGACGCGCGCCGCAGCGACAACAGCGTCCGCGGAAGGAGACGCTGCTGAAAAAAACAGATAAGTACGAAGCCGCGTTCCCTCCACCACCACGCACTTCCCCACTCAGTAAGACGTTGCTCGTTTCATATACGTTGTGTCGAACATCCTAGACAGTTCCAACAATTGACAGGTTAATGACAGAACACGATGGATAGAAATACAATAATATAAATATGAAATAGCCTAATTAACCTTTCTAGTTAGACCGCATAAATCAATAAAACCGAGAACGAAATTGGTCGAGTTGGGGAATCGAACCAGGGTCTCCGGAGTGCGATACGAGCACGCTAGCCACTCCGTAATGCCAGCTGAATGGTTTGGAATGAACAAAGGCGCGTCTAGCTAATACGGCGTCTTCGTTCACTCCCATCTTCCCCTTTTCCCTTACGGCGAGGTGCAGGTGTCCACCCAGATATGCGAGAGAGATACATTTCCTTTCCTCAAAAAATAAATTTACCGTCCAGCAAGGCGTACAGCCGAATTGGCGATGGCGTTCTGTGGACTCCCTGGCAGCGTTGCAAGACGCTGTCGCGTTCCACTCTTACAGGCGAAGCTTAACATGTTAACCACACATCAGTAACACACGCAGACAGCCAATGGACGCGTCATTCGCTGGCAGCACTTGATTCATTATTCACAACCACATTCTTAACGTACGCTCCCTTGCCGCACATGCCAAGGACGTACACCACGATCACATTCTGCGCCATTCCTCTGTACTTTGCTTTGCTGAAACCTGGATGGATCCCGAAGAGCCTCTCGAAATCATAGATTTCCTATACTGCTGTGGTGCTCGCAGAGACCACAACAGAGCGGCGGGAGTCGCTATCTACTTGCGCACAGGTCTCTCTGCAATACCAGTCGAAATGTTTGGCACGTCACATGAAGTTGGCGAACTGTGCGCCGCAAAGTTGCCCAACGGCTTGCTGGTAGTAGCTGCCTACTTCGCCCCTACCGCACTCACGAAATACGTCGTGCACTTCCTGCAACTCGCATTAACCGTCCATCGATCCACACCGATGTTAGTAGTGGGGGACTTTAATGTTGACATAAAGACAAACAGCAATTTCCTAACACTTAAGCGGGAGAACATCCCGTTCCTCTCGCTCGTAACGCGTCCCACGGCTGTGACAACCTCGCGAGGCACTTGTATAGATCTCGTCTTTGAGAATCAAGCATTGGTGTACCAAGTCGAACATATATCAGTCTATTTCTCCGACCACAAAGCTTCCTTCATGACTGTCAAGAACTGTTAGTGGAATCTTTGTTAAAGGAATACGTGTGAAAAATAAAAAAAAAAACTCTGTGATAGCGCATACATGTGTTGCTCGATTTCTTTGCCTCAATCTATCGAAAAGGTGAAACAGCTTATTTGCTGCGCTCAAATTTCGCATTAGGAAGCAACGTAATCGTCGGTAATTTTTTTTTTTTTGTGTGTGTGTCTTTTCTAGCTTATGAAAGCCCCGCTTTCAGTAGGAGTGGCCTGTATATGCGGTACCCTATCTATGCAGGTCAACTTCTTTTGATAGTCATATTCTGAAACAACAAATCTGTGATCATTGTGAGAACTCTGGTCAAATTTAAAAGTTCTGCGTGGGCTCTATAACTTCCAAATAGTGAATTGATGCTTGCCACCGATTATGGCGACACCTCACTGCGGGTTCGTTGCCGACCCAATGACGTGAATGGGCAGTCTGGACGAGCCTTCTCAATGGACGTGCCCAACTGACATGGGCTGAACGGCGTGCGGCGAGGTGCAGTTCCGACCTGTTTTCTGTTTTTTTTCGGCGCGTCGGCGTGTATTAGTGGGGGGGGAGAGAAGAAGCACCATTTATAATCGCCAGTATCTTCGGTCCTAATGAAGCTAGGTTAAAAATTTTTGCGGTGAGGTGGCTATAATGAATACCGACCGCTCGTGCGATTTTCTTAATTTCGGCAAATGCCATTTCGTGGTCTCTTTAAGGCGCTAAGGTTTGCAGCCACAGTGGCAAAACGCTGTGCTTCCAGTTGGTTTTCGAAGTTTCGGCGCTGACCGGGCCGCTTGCTGAGGACTTGCCGTCGCTGCAACGCGTTCAAGCCTGTAGCAGCCCACCACTATTTTCGAGCTGTTTCGATATTCGTTTTTCTTCGCCGCGCGCGGGCGCGTCTAGATCGCCAGATTGAGTTGTTTTACAGGCCCCCATTGCTGTTACTTTTTGCAGTCAGTCTGAAAACAAAAGGCCGCATACTATAGGGTCTACCTACGAAAAGCCTGCACGCACGGTACTCGTGTCCGTGCGGCCTGCATCACTCAGGCGACGAGTGCCGGCTCATGTGCACGTGCACACTTTTGGGCACTTGGAGTTCGTTTTTACGCAGTAAACCTGGTGCACATTTTGTCCTCTGGCAGGCACAAACGTATAGATATGCGCAGGTGAGAGGAACGCGCACACTCGCCGGTGCAGCTCTTCCAAAGTGGGTTTGTTCCCGCCTAAATAATTTCAGGAGTGCATAAGGCTCTAGCGTTAAACGTTGCCAGGTTCAGTTTCCAATGGCGGCCTGTCCGGAGCCAGAGATTCTAAGCAACCTCCGCTGCGTCACAGGTATGACCGCCGCCTTGGTCAGTTGCTCCGTAGCCACCGAGGGCCGAGGCTTAATTGGTTTGTTCATAGAAAGTTGTGGCCAAATACTACACCAGGGTGACCAAATCCTGTTCTGGTGAGGGAAAGCATTGCCGGTTCTGGTCACCGAGATCAGGCCACACCCCAGGCCTGGTGGCCTCGTTATGCAATTCCATTGACATGAGAATTTTTTTAGCCATCTTTGACGTCGGACTATTTTTAATATCTGCAGTCCCGTAGCTTTGGACGCTTTCTGGCTGCCTGGCGTGCACCGTCCAATCAAGTGGGCATGTTGGAGAGTGCTTCAATGCCGACTTCCCACACGACCGCTTTCATGCCGCCTGTCGCAGCACCAAGGGTCAACTGATTTGCAACCGGCGCGTCGCCACCATTGCCTAGCTATAGAATAGTTTCCCAATCCTCTCTCGAAAGCAAACAATTCAGGCTCTCTGGGAGCTTATTCATAAGGACATCTGCCATCTGTCTGTGCCCTTTGAGGGCTCTCCACTCAGAGCGTTTGCCGCCATAATTTCACCGGTAAGCTGACGAGCGCACAGGTGCGTTCATTCTGTGGCCGAAAGGTGATACAAAAAAATTTCTCTCTCCCGTGGGCTCGCGTTCCTCGCTGGGTACGATGCCCTCTGATAACGATGACCTCTGAGTCGGTGCAGAGAAGAGCGGTAGTGGGTCCGCCCGTAGACATTACCCACCTGTCGTGGCCACGGCCTCCGTAATTTGTCGTTCGTTCTCAGCACTTCAATATCCCTTAGCAACGCGCCGTTGCTGGGAACCACACTCTGTACCACCACCCCTAGTGCGCGCGCTCTGCTGGCGCGATCGTATTCAACGCTGTTGCGGGCCGTTTTCATTGTCACATCCCACTCTGTTATCTTTTCAGGTGGCGTCATTGGTTTTAACATGCTTCGACCTTCCCCCTACAGATCCTTTTGTGGACTCATGCAGTTTTCGCCATCGCGCGGAAGCACGTACTCCGGACCCTGAGTTCCATGCGTGCGGTTAATATCGAATTCTCTTCTTCCGTTTTCACGCAGTGCTGGGTTTAGTCGGAGGCCGGCTGCCCCCTCCCCATTCAGCGAGACTAGAGGGCACTCGCCAAATCCAACATCGTGCAGTGCGTCGCGCTCCTCAGGTTCGACAGTAATTTTTGAGCTTGAATCCTCTTCCCTGATTCGGTCCGTATTTTTCGTTTTCCTGTTTATAGCCTCCTGCCTTTTTCTCTAACTCGGTCGCTGCATCTGTCGAAACTAGAAACTCCAGCCGCATCAGTGCGACTGCAATATGTCTGATGAAATTACGACTGCTCGACCACTTCGTACTTCCCCCTTATCAGTCATGCTTGCTATCCTACCACGTGTAAATGTCAGACACCTCTTCCTCATCACGCTTCAGGCACGCAAACCAACGGAGGAAAGAAGTCCCGCTCACCTAAGCAATCGTAGCTGCTCGTTCCTGCTCGCTGTGGGGCCACTTTGCTAACGCTTGTGCCTCGGGTCACTGCATCCTTTCCTGTCCTTGGGTCTCCTGCACGCGTCTAAAGAACCGCTCCTACTGTGATCAACTGGCGGTCGGCATATCAACTGGAAGCCGTGGCCTTGGTTTGTGTGTCAGAATTTTGCTCTGTGCTGGTAGTCGCCGGATCCTGTCGACTGCGCCACACACACGCAAAAAAAGAGCTCATCTGAGTTCTTTTTTATATAAATTCGCGCGTCATTTGGCCGTGGACACCGCAGCGGATAGCTTGTTCAACGCCGGTGAATGGAGGACAGACACACTGTCGTTGCGGATAACAACTGAATTTTGTGTCTCAATTCCCATCATAGTTGCCATAACCCATGCCTAAGTTACTAGTTATAACCTATATACTTCTCTTTACGCTACACTCCATTTCATTATTTTTTTTTTCGCACGAGAGATCTGGAAAGTCTTTCAGGGCCGTTTTGTCAGCGATGATTTCAGCTTTTTTTCGGTTCATATATCTTCACATGCGGGTGCACCAAATTCCTCTTTGGCCTTCCTCGGGCCTCTTCAAGTCAGTTAAGCTTGTTGTAAATGTCGGGTGCAGAGTGAGGCGCCTGCTGTTTTTACATCGCAGTGATTCAGGCCGGTGGTGTAACCAGATCACATGGCAACGAACCGATCACATGACTCATGCGGCAGCACTCCTTACTGGTTCTCATAACCCAAGCAACCACCGACATCCTTCGGACGGCCGACAGACGTCTGTTTCGGATATTCTGTACGTCCGCTGAACATCCGCAAACAGCCGATAGACGTCCGTCGGCCGTCCGAAAGGTGGCCAAAGGTATACGGTTCGCCCGCCGACGGACGTCCAGTTGAGTACGTCCATTGGCGGATCTTTCTCGAATATTCGCATATATGGTGCATGCGTGCTTTTTTCACTCCGCGCGATGCAATAAAACCAAAAACAATTTGATGCATAGCACGCATATTTTATTGTGGTTGATGGTACATCAGCATAATACATAAAGCAGAGCAATGGGTTATATTCGGAAAATTTCTTAAATGTGACTCTTCAAATGTGGCAAGCTTGGGACACACAACCATAATCTTCCCACCCACAGGATTTCTGAAATAAAAAGAACGCGGCAAACATCAGTCATGTGAAACAAATGGCACAATGCAGCACCCAAGGAAAAACATTGGAACCATTTAATAGAAGTGTTTAATGCTGCAAGTATAACAGACAATGCACTTTACCACCTCCATAAGTATAAGGCAATAACAGCTCTCACTTTTCCACACCATATTTGACAATGTCTCTGTTCTTTATTTATTCTAATGGACCTTAGGGCACTAACCTGCGCAGCACTGTACGCGACTGTGCACAGAAAGGCGCAAAGCTTCCGTTGCGAACCACTGCGAACTAGACGTGCTTCCTACGGTTTGCCTTTCGCGCGTTGTCACTCTCTATATAGGCACAGTGAACCTATCGATGCCTTAAAAATTAACAAGATGCGAAAATACTCCGTCCCGCAACTTTGAAGAGGAGTGGGAATTAGTCGCGCGAGTTGAGGGCTCCCGCAGCTGTATGATGTAGGCTCCCGAAAGTGTGAGAACAGCACACACTTGTGGAAGCCATCTCCTCGCGCTTACTGCTCCCACTGTCCTGTGAACGAATGTTATATGAGCATGCTGCATTGTCCTAGAAGCAAGTTCCAAGAAGTGTACTGGATACATACCTTCGTAGGCAATCACATGTGCACTAAGCCTTCTTTAAACCAAGGTCGACGCAGTACGTGATTCCGGTGTTCCAGAAGAGCTTCAGGCGCTTCCCGTATCTTTCGAATTGCTTAAGTTACATACTACTTTCGTCCACAGACCGAACAAAGCCACACATTATAATAACAAACCTATAAAGCTCTGGGCGACAACACTACGCGACAAATCAACAACAGCGCTACGGAGCCGTACTGATGGATTGGATTGGACTGACCGCGAAGTGACATCTATGATGATGGTGATAGCAGAACGCACGGGAGTTTTGATACTTACGAATGGTTTCAATGGCAAGTTTAGCTAGCAAAACGGTGGACATGTCGCAGAACTCCACTAATTTGGAGAAGTTATATAATTATAAAACTATAGCATTGAGTTCTTGCAAAATTCTGCAACACCTGCTTCTCCTCTTAGATAAATTTAGCTCGTTGGCGGCTCTTGCACTGCAGGTAGGAGTGGAATTGCACCAATTTACAAACTTCTTCGCGTTAAACCCTCCAACTGATGGAAATAAAAGAGTATACATACACGAAAGACGCGAATATTCTGTGAAATAAAAAACGTCCATACTCATGGCCTGGGAAAATACTCGGCCTTACGTCCTTCGGACGTACACCTCGTCTCTCATGCGGATATACAAAAGTGGACACTGTCCGTACGTCCGGCGGATGTACGAGTACGGATATCCGAAATCGGATTGTGTTCGTACGTCCGATGGACGTCCGATCTCGGCAAAGGACGTTCGGATCTAGCTCGTACGTCCGACGGATATCTGTGGTTGCTTGGGAATGATGGTGCCATTACTCACGTCACATCTCCTACGCATCTGACTGGTTCTCAGAACTCGTGACGACATCACCAACGGCATATAAAACGAAGCTGAGAGTTCTTTCCGCATTCTACTTGTTGGTCACTTCAACGTCGATGTCCGTGTGAATAATAACTTAGGCACTGATGCCACAATGTACATTAATAACTTAAAGATGATGGCGCCGGAAACTGCAGTAACCACTTCGAGACAACGCTACTTAGACCCCGTGTTCAAAGTAAGGGTGATGTACGACAGTTCGAATATATAAGCGTTCATTGCAAAAATCACAAGGCGGTCTTGGTCATCTTCAAGAACATTCCCCAAAAAAGATGTGCTTGAAATCTTGAATAAATAAAAAAAAGATCGAAAAATTATGTGCATTCTCTGACTAAAATGTCTTTATACGTCAATTAGCATAACAAAATAACTTCTTCATTCAGTCGCAAAAGTCATCTACAACAACTGCGCTGTAATAACACATTGCCGAGTATCGTAATTGTCCTTTGTTTTTTCTTTCATATCATTCTTTCCTCAATATATTTTCTGTCACATATCACAGAGGTACAAATCTGGGCGTCCACATGGAATGAACAAACGACTGCACGCAGACAACGCATCTGCTACAGCTGACGGAGCTAACAGCTCGCTCGCTACGCCTCAGAGCAGAAAAGCCGGAGTCTTTCTAACTCGCCGAACGAACCGTAGCCAACAAACAAATCGAAAAGAACATAGCGCTCGCTTTTATAGCTACGCTGTGTCTGTTGCTCATCCTGCATATATTAACCTTCTATGTGGTTCTCCCCCCTCCCACACTACGATGTCGGCACTAGGGGCGAGGAGGGTCGTGCCGAAGTACGCGTAAATGCATGGAACCTTCCATCTGTCTTTCGAAGCCGCCTGCCAGAGGCTTGATAGATGTGCCCTTGTCCTTGACAAGGTCACATCACTGCAGCGCACACGTTCCCCCGTCATGGGTAACGCGCATGAAGCCCAACTTGTACGAAGTAACTTGCGTGAATGCTGCGCTTGCTGTTACGATATTGCGAATTCCTCCGGCATGCTAGCTTACATGCTTGGCTTGACTATTTGCGCCTACACTTGCGTACGCTGTGCGAATGCTTCTGGATATGCTTCATCATGCACTAAAGGTATCCCTACTCTACGCACACGATTATTTCGTTTATTGAGTGTGGTTTCTATTTCCCGCGTATTCGGCTTTCGCGGTTATATTTAACACGTGTGGGTTTCAGCGTGAGTTTTTACCTTTCACCGCGTTAGCTGTTAATGCTAGACGTGTGTATATTGAGTCAAGGTACTTACTTTTGGTTGTCTCCAGTAATTTATCAGTAAGCACTGCAGCTCTTGCACGGTTACGTACTCCGCCTTGTTTGATTTTGTAACAGAGCATGCAAAACGTAACGATGAGCCTCAACCTAGACAAACACTCCATGCTGAACGACTAAATTTTTCTATTTCATCGCTGCGGCGACGACACTTCGGCGCGTGCTTTGGATCTGTACATAGTACGCACTACATAAGCGGCGACAATAGTCAAAAAACGAACGCAAACCTCTGTCGATTTTAAGAGCCCGTTGTGCCATAGGCGATGTGGGCAGGGCGCTATTTCTCGTATTTATTTTTGTCTCTCACCCTAACGGATGTCGATGTTGCGAGCGGATCATGGAGCAAGGAATCGCGGATTCACAAACATGAGAGAACTTCACCTCTAGCAATCAAGCTTCACTGCATAGCATGCTTGCTTTGCGTGGAGCCAAACCAAAGGAGGACAGCTTTGACTCTAGCGGTTGCTCCAAGCACTACTATACGTGAAAAATATCATCTGCGATAAAATAAGAAGAGCAAAAAAAAAAAAACATCGGACGTTCCAGAGCCCTCCACTACGGCGTCCCTCATAGCCTGGGTTGCTTTGGGACGTTAAACGTCACAAAACCATTAAACTTTTTAGGGAATCCGGCGGCGTTGTAGTTGTGAGTGAAAAATCCGGATTGGGCGGAAAGGTAGCTGTCACACGTGAAGCGCCGAATTTGAAAAGTGATTAAAACATTACAAAAACTCGTGATTAGAAGGTTGCAACATAACTCAAACGTCATTAGGACATGTAAGGATATGAAGTAAATGAATTACGCTGAAAAGAAAATCGTGGTAATATGTCAGGAATCGTGCGATTCAGATACTCTGCTCCTACTATGTATGCAGTGAGGTCTTTCACATAATATGGAAACAGTGTCCATTTCAGCGAAACAAGAGGAACCGCTTCCGGGGCCAATTAATTCTATCGCGTCATAACCTTTAAGACGGAGCTTAAGTATTCCCCAAATTCTTGATTTCGCGATGTACTGAGGTAAACAATTTTGGAGCGACACGCATATACATAAAGCACTTTTTTGTCTTCCGACTGGCACTCTTCTTCAGTCCACTGCTCCAGGCGCGCGGCGCCACCGACGCTGAGCCTCTCGTCGGGCGGCGCGTTTCGCAGCGTGCAGCAGCCGCAGAGGGGGGCGCCACATTCCTACCCTCTTGCCGTATTAAGGCGAAAGCCTTTAATGCCTCATCGTTGTCGACAGAAGGTTGTTAGCAGAGGTGTCACGCTTTTCGGTTGGCCGAAATGGTTATGACGTCGGAGTGCGCGAATTCGAAGTAATGAGGTCATTCACGGATGCCTAACGCCCCCTTTTGGAGCATACGATAACTAATAAAAAAGTTGTCATCCCCTCCGACAGGGGGCGTAAGGCGTCCGTGGGTGACCTCATTACATATCTCATTACTGCGAACAGAGCCATGGATGCAACCGAACTCATCGAAGCAGATAGAGAGCCGTGCTAAAGAAGCAGTCAAAGTCGGCAGTCAAAGTGTGTAGTTGTAATGTGTAGTCAAAATGTGTAGTCAAATAAAGCACTGGTACAGCACAAACAGTCTCGCAGCCAATGCCGAACAGTGCGCCAGGAAAGGCTTTCGCCTTGCAGCACTCGAGAGCCAAAGTGCCCCCTGAATTTTCTGCCTCCTTCCGCGGTAACCAGCCTCTGGGTTCTCGCCGTGTTTCCTCTGCTCTCACCTTACTCTGTCTCCACGGTAACCGCGTCTACGGTAACCACCTTCTGGTTGCGCATTGCTACGCTCCCGCCATATCCTCTTGCTTCCTCGGGTACTAACCGTCTTCCTCCTCCACTCCATGGTTCCGTTCTTGTGGCAGGCACATGGGCGTCCGGAGGGGGGGGGGGGGCAAGGGGGGGTGGCTGCACCCCCCTGGAAAATCACTCCCTCGAACCGTGAGTGATGGCCGCACGCCAGGGGCCGTGGTGGGCTCAGCCAAAAGGGTAAAAGCAGCCCCGCTTCCACGCTTTGGGTCACATCTGCGAAATGCCGCGTCCGGGCACGCGTCTTTATGCCGTTTTCAAACCACGCCATCGTTAGCTCTGTTGAAGGCCGACCTGTTGCAGACATACAGCGGCACCGGCGAGCATGTGTTTCAAGCCGTCTTGAAATGGGTGCCTGTTTCTTTGATCTCTAGACAGATAGCGACACGGAGGCAGACAGTGCACATGTAGTGCATCTTGTTTTCGCCTTCGTTATGCCGGCCACCGATGAATTCTTCAGGAGGGAAAGACAAATCAGCCGTGTCCACCCCCGCTTTGTCGGGCTGCTCATGGGCAAGCGGGCGATCAGTTGGCGCCGCCGCCGCTCGCTGTGCCTCCGATCCACGGGAGAGCGCAGTGCGGTAGAAGCGCCGCTATCAGAATCTTCGGCAAAGGAGATTAGCATCTTTTGTTCACGGCGACGCAGTCTCCAGAGGCGCCCCCACACCAGCGTCCCTTGCGTCTTCTCCGAAAACCAGCGCCTTTGGTCAACGCAGCCCGATGGCGCCTGCCTGGCTCGCCTGTCACCTCTGGCTGGGCCTCAAATGACAACAGCGCCCGTGTACTGTGCGAGGTCAGTGCCCGGTAAAGAGACCCAGGTGGTCGACATTATCCGGAGCTCTGTACTACTCCGTTCCTCATAACCTGAGTCGTTTTGGGGCTCTGAACCCCATAAAAACACACAAAACAAATTTTCCTACCGGAGTGGCGAGTGTCCCTTCCCCTTGGAAGTCGCACGGAAGTAAGCCCTTGCACGTGTGCGCGCCTCTGTATTTGTGCTTCGGTGTTTTTAGTGGCCGTTTGTCAACGAAGCTGAGAACAACCAAGACAGTGGACGAGAAAACTACGAGCGGCGAGCAGTGTGCGTGCGGTTGCTCGACTGTGCGGATGCGCGAGCAAGATGGAGCGAGGTGTATGAAGCTGCGAGCGTGCATTTATCTTGTAAATAAGTTTTCGTTGTATGTATAGACATCTTTTGTTTTCAACGTGCGCGTTCAACCGTTTTTCCAATCAATGTGTGTGACGAGTGTGCACCGAGAGCGTGTAATGAAGCACAGAAATGAATTTATCACCCGTGTAATCACGCAATTCGCCCAGAAAAATCCGTGGAGTCTACAGTTGCTGTTCAAGGAAGACTGACTGAGTGACTGTAGTTGCGTGTTTGTGACCATATTGTGCTGTGTGCTGGTCATCAATCCGGGTGAGTCGAGAACCCGTATGCAGCAATACTGAGCACTCTTCTCCACGAAGTGACAGTATATTTTTGGATTTTTTATTAATTTTAATTGTTTCTTCGTTGATAAACTGCAATATATCTCTCCTAGCCACACTTTAATTTGCTGTTTGTAATTTTTATTTCATGTGTGTATTTCACTTATTTTTATTTATATATAAATAAATAAATTCATACCGCAAATAGTGCCTTTTTGCTACGAACATGCCCCCCCCCCCCCCCCCCCCTCCGGCGCCAACAACCAATGGGGCCCCCCCCTGCAAAAAATTCTGCGGACGCCCTTGGGCAGGCACCCTCCGGTTGCGCACTCGTCTGCTCTCCCCATACAGTCCTTCCATGGTAACTACCTTCCGGGTGGGCTGTGTCTGTACGGCAGACAGGCAACGCCGTCTTCGAGGTGGGGCCGACTCCTCGTGTGCGAGATGCGACGCTTGTGAAACTCTGGAACACCTGTTTTGTGCATATCCAGGTTTACAACAACACCGCACTGACCTGCGAGATGGTCCTCAACGTTGCGCAAAGTGATTTATTTTATTTATTTTTTACATGCTGCTAGCCTCAGGTAAGAGGCTGCTGCAGGAAAGGTACTAAAAATGCGTACAATGTGGTTTCTCTGGAGGAAATGAGACACCAATGAAAACAAAAACTCTTACAATCATACAAACATTAAAAATAACAAACAAATTAGCAGTAGCTTAGTTCAGCTAGGCCAGGATATATGTAGCGAAAGCAATTTAGTCTATTGAAATTTCGATAGCGACACGCCGTCGTTGTCGTGCAGCAGCTTGGCGGCGTCTCTTCGCGAGACGTTCCTCTCGTATTTCGGGTGTCTTGGCCGCCCGCTTAGCCTTTCTCGCCTCGTTTTCACGCGCCGCGGAAGCTGTGCGTGGTGCACCACCTGCGCCATCTGTTGGGCCAGCGCCGTACATTGCGAGAGGGGTTTTCAGTGGATGCCGATTGACGGCGCTTCTACTACACGGAGGAAATTTACCGGAAACGGAAGATGGTACTCGCTTGATTGCGACATCTGTAATCAACATGCTCATAATTACTCATGTAGGCCTTAAAGGGACTATGAAACAAATTTATTGAGATTACGTAAAGATAGGCAATCCATCACTCGTCACTCCAGCGCAAGAATTTTTGAGCTAGCATCAATAACAACGAAGTTATAGGCGATTAAAAATCACGCTCCTCCTCTCCCCCCTCAACTCGTACGCGCGGGGTACCATAAAAAAATAAAGAAAACAGCTCCGGGACTGGGCTCCGCCCATGAACACGTCATTCGCTGACGTTCGGTTTACGACTTCCGGTTGTCCCACTCCCGAGGAGCAGCGTGTGTCGGCAGCGTCTCTCCGGTCTCTGCGCTTTCTTGGGTCCCGAACTCGCGACAGAAAGAGGCGGCAGAGGTAAATTAAAACCATATGCGCGAAGGCAATGCCCTCGCTCGCGCTTGCCCGAGGGGGTCGCGCGGCCGCTCGAGCAGACGATGTTCACCGCTACCGGAAGTGTGCCCGTGACGTCGAAGCTGCCGCGGCTCTAGCGAATGACAGCGTGTGGTGGCCTGCCGACGTCATGGGACTAGTGACGTCTGTTTTCCCGATTTTGGTTTCAGAATTGCTCCCTACGAAGACACCAAGCGGCCCGCGAATTTTAAAAAACACGATTTTTAAAAATTCATAATAAATTGCCGGCTCAGTTCCGAAGATTCATACTTGGTGTCAATGCTTCTGAGCATCACTTCTAACATTTACAAGCGGCTTTTAATTCTTTTCATGGTCCCTTTAATATATTAAATCTCGAGGATATGTTTTTAAGAACTGTGCATTCACTAGACGCGCCTTTATTCAGCTTTAAAAGTCGGAGTGTCGCGGCAGAGTGGCAGCGTCCCCGACTCGCACGCCGGCGGCCCGAATTTGGTTCCCACCTAGACCTGAATTTTCTTTTCTTCTTTTCTTTTGTTATAATTGACAGTCCGAGCGGCGCCATGGTTGCCATGGTACAGGTTGCATGGTAACGGCGCATGCGCAGTAGTGGCCTGTGCCAGGCACCGCGAAATGCGCTTTTGCTAGCGCAGTGTAGCTTTAGCTACAAAAGCAAATAACTCAAAAATTTACGGCACTGACTCGCAACCGCAACCTAGGTTTTACAAGCTGTCCACAAAGGCATCTAAAGATGTGCGGGTAACATTATCATTCGGCAGCAGGTTCCAATCTCGCTTGGTTTGAGGAAGTAAGGAAAATTTGAGAGTGTCACTACGAAATCTGCATTAGTACAAGTGCTTACTATGTTTTTTTCTTTAATTTGCAGCGTTCTAAAACGTCACATTATGTTTATCAATTCCGTGAATGCATTGTTTAAAAGAACAAGAAATTTAAGATCATGAACTTGGCGCAATTTTGAATGGTTGGAACGCCGGCTTTGCGCACAAGTTCTCTAGGTTCCGGAATTGCAACTACTGTACTTGTCGTAAACTAATCTTATCGCCCTCCGCTGAACGCTTTCCAGTTGAGCAATCCAAATTTTAGCAGGAAGCAACCAACAAATGAGGCTGTATTCAAACACACAGTCAACGGGCGAGAGGTAAGCTAATAACTTTCTGACAGGTGAAGCAGATTTAAGGGAACGTTTAAGAAAAAAAAAGTGCGGAGAGTGTTAGAGGTCTTACAAAATAAATCTGCCTGTTCCGTGTTAAATCTGATAACATTATAACACCCAAGTGTTTGCGCTGATCTACTCTTTTTAGTATCTGGTGTTCAATGCTGTATGTGAAATTATTAGGGGGGTTTTCTCTCTAGTAACTGTCGTAAAGACTGTGTTAGTTAAAGTTCAGTGTCATTTGCCAATCTTGACACGATTCGGAAACTTGCACGATTGAGTTTTTAAGAGCTAGTTGGTCTTCGCTACGCATGGCATCCTTGTATACTATGCAGTCGTCTGCGAGCAAACGGACAGTACAGTTTAAGTTATCTGCAATCTCATTGATGTATCCAAGAAAAAAAATGGAAGGGTTTTAATGTAGTTAAACCGAGCAGGACGAGCGAAAGAACTTGGTGTAACACTTCCTCAAAGGCAACCGCATGCAAGATCTTATCACCAGCCGCTCTCGGCAGCTGCGCGCGTTGAAGGAGCAGCTGCGCAAGGCCTCCGCCGCTGGCTCTCCGTCAAAGGTTGACGCTTCACTTATACCCCGGGTTCTTCAGCTCTGCTAGTGAAGTAGCGCTTTCGCACAAAAAGAACCGGAGTTAAACCGGTGTCTTGCGGCACATCGGATGCTATTTCAACGCAGATTGAATGTTGTCCTTGATAGTCTAAAACCGATGCCGATTTTACAGATAAGCTTGTATGTAACCAATCTGTGATAATCCCACAGCCTAAATGTAACTGTAGTTTGCGATATAATTTACGGTGTGACACATGGACAAAAGCTTGGACGAATCAAGAAATATGATGTCAATTTGCCCACGACTATCAATAGCTGGGCGAGGTCATGTATGGTTCCAATTAATGGCGTGGTAATTGACAAGCCTTTTCGGAATCCATGTTGCTCGCTGCTCATGCAGTTGCTTTCTTCCATGAATGCTGCAGTATGTTTGAGAATGCTCGACAATTTTACAAGCTGCACAAAGGATTGAAATGGGGTGATAATTTCAAGGGTCAGCGTGATCACCTGATTTATGAATAGGAATTATTTAAGTCACTTTACACTCGCTTGGTACTTCACTGGTTAGTAAAGATCTCTGATAACTGAGCCTTAAGTAGTTATTTACCTATGCGGCATATCCCATTAAGAAAGGGTAAGGTGTATTATCAGGGCCACTGGCTCAGTTCTTGATGTCAATGGCTAGCAATAAAAACAGTATTACGGGTTCCGTTTGCATTACTTCATTGAGTTTACTGGTGATATCATAGTCAAAGGAGCCTTTGCCATGTATCACGCCGTTATCAGTGGCGAACACGGATTTAAAGTAGTCATTAAACTCTCCCGCCCTATGTACAACATCAACCGCAAAAGCAAAGTAGACTGACTCAGATTGTGTGGCCTTGAATTAAGGTATCACGGAAATTTTTGACCAGCAGATTTGATAAAATTACTTAGAGTGGCACTGAGGTATTTTTATTTCGCTAGCTTAATAGCTATAGCTTTTATGGATGGGAATATTCACATATTATATGACTGCATCTAGGTAGAGATGTTTCTGTTTCCAAATTTTTTTTAGCCTGGAATTCTTGCGCTTCAATTGTATGATTTGTCGGCTTACCCACAGACTGACTTTTCGCACGGTTTTGACGTTGGCTGGCACACATTTTGACAAGTAGTGCTCAACTTTATTGTTGAAAACTAACCATTGCATCTCGGCTGAGACCATCGAATCACTAAATTGGACTTCGAATTCAGTGTAAGAATGTTCCAGATGTTTAAGAACTCTAAAGTCATCTGAATGTCCCCAGTCGTACACCCACCTCATGAACCTTTCGGTGGGTTTTTGACAAGTCAAAGTAGATGTGGTTATTTGATTTATGATCCGACAAGACATCAACTGGTTTGGTTTGGTTTATGGGGTTTAACGTCCCAAAGCGACTAAGGCTATGAGAGACGCCGTAGTGAAGGGCTCCGGAAATTTCGACCACCTGGGGTTCTTTAACGTGCACTGACATCGCACAGTACACAGTCAAAATCTAGCCGCCGCGGCCGGGATCGAACCCGCGTCTTTTGGGTCAGCAGCCGAGCACCATAACCACTGAGCCACCGCGACGGCACAAGACATCAACTATTTCCCAAGAAATACCATGCGTTACAAGCTTATCATTTATAAACGTGAGATCTAGAATGCCTTGGCTGTGAGTGACATTGTAGGTTGAAGAAATGAAAGTAAAAAACTATATCAAGCATCGCTTCCGCTAAGGCAGTTTCCACGTTTCCGCTTTTGAAGGCTTCCCACGATATAACGGTAAGGTTAAAATCACCATGATCTTTTGCGAGTGATTTAGAAGACGTTGCATGTATTCAGCTGAAACATGTAGCATGTAGGGGCTAGAACTCGGAGTCCGGTACATTTAGTAAACAAGATCGCCTATGAAAACTTTGTACCACAATGGTTCAGAGCCGACCACATCTAGCATCTGCATAACGTGATAGCTATCCTTGACAAGAATCGCCACGCCACCACCCCGAGAGCATCTATCTTTTCGCAGAACAGTGCATCCTGGTGGGATAACACCACTACTAGATATAGGAGGGTAAAGCCAAGTTTCTGCGATAGTGACACTATCGGGCGAGTGATCAAACAGGAAGGCTTCTAGCTCAAATATCTTATTGACCATGCTTCTCTCGTTTAAGTTTACTA
Organism: Amblyomma mixtum; assembly: GCF_055824585.1. NCBI lineage: Eukaryota > Metazoa > Arthropoda > Arachnida > Ixodida > Ixodidae > Amblyomma > Amblyomma mixtum. The sequence goes on along the minus strand of NC_143016.1, from coordinate 52,464,034 downwards.
CCGTAACATCACATGCTGTTACAGCTAGAATTAGTTTTCTCTTACGCTGGTTTCGTGTTTTTCAATGGGCACTTTCTCTTCCTTTACTTCGTTCCAGGCAAACAGTTTGACATTTATTTTAATCTTATCGAAAACCAGGAAGATCTCATTATTATCTGTGTTGGACCTGCAGCTGTCCGAGAGTTACTTCATGGTGTTAGGAACCCTAGAAGAAAAGTATTCGCTGACAGAACAACTGAATCCCTTCAACTTTTAACAATTTTAAGCATCTTGATTTTGTCCCTGAATCAAGCAGCTTAAAAATTACAGGTCGTCTTTTCTCTTCAATATTATTCCTGAGGCATTCTTTCAATTCCAGCGATAGACACCCATAACTTCTTAAAAATCTTTCAATTACTTCTTTTTCAAGATATTTAGGCTTTTAATTTACTGGTTCATCCACGCTGTAGATGATATCTGAACGTACGATTGTTTTCCAGATCTTCGATCTGTCGCGCAAAGTGAGACAATGTTTGCTTTATTTGACTGATTCTACCTTCGACATCTGATACTTTTTTCGATTAACACCACCACAAGCAACTTAGCGTGGAGGGATACGAGGGATTCATTTGCAGCCTTGTTTTTATTCTTGATTAAATTTATGACGGCAGCCATCTTACGGGTTTTAGCGTCAAGCTCTCGCATGCTAGGGCCAGGGCTGCATTCTACGTCACCCGCCAATAATAAGAGATGCTAAGATAATAAGAGTGAAACAATGAAATCGCCAAAAAGCGAACACTCCGTGGGCACGGCAGCACCACAAGAAGAACGTCTTTGCTGCATGCAGTAGCATTTACTGTAATACATGGTCTGTTCTGAAAGTAGTAGGACTCATTTTTTTAAAACAAAATTTATTCAAGAGAATAGTACAAACGATTACAATTTTTCAAGGTAGCAAGCACCCTTCCGCACCTACTCACTACTGCTAATGAGTGTTACAGTTTTCGTACGCCTCCAGGAACGCCTGGACCGGAATGCTGTTTAGCTCCCTCGTCACGGCCTGTTGAACCACCTCTACCGATCCGTGATGTTTCCCCTCGAGCGTCGATTTTATTCTCGGGAATAGAAAAAAGTCTGGCAGGGCCAAGTCGAGGCTGTAGGGGGGCTGAGACAGCGTTGCCGCCTTGTGCTGGACAAAAAATCGGGGTCCTCATTCAGATGACGAAGAAGATCCTACCGGTTGGCCCTTTCCTCCTCTGACAACACTCCCGGCACCAACTTCGCGCACGCGTTCCTCATGGATAAGTTTTCTGTCACGATCCCAAAAACTTGGGTTTGAGGAATGCTCAAGTCATCAGCAATCATTCTGATACTCATTCTACGATCACTGTTAAGTAAATGTTTCCCTCGCTACACATTTTCGTTGGTCTTGCTGGTCGAAGGGCGTCTGAAGCGGTCGTCTTCCTCCACTCTTTCCTTACCTTCTCGGAAAAGCTTGTGCCTATCAAAAACGCCTGATCTACCCATGTAAGCGTCACCGTAGGCCTCCTTAATCATGTTGTGAGTCTCTTTGCCCGTTTTACCAAGATTTACTCAAAATTTGATCGCGTATCGCTGATCCAGTAAACGCTCGACGATTCTGCGTGACGAGACGTTTCGACAGGGGTTCACAGTACAAGCGACCTCCCCTTTTTAACGGCCGAGAGCCGACTGCCGATTTTCCCCAGCATTCCCAGTATCCCCCTTCAACGATCCTGCACGCGCAGACCACCTCTCGTCCGCCCGTTCGCCCAGGAAAAAACCAGTCCTACTACTTTCAGAACAGACCATGTATGTTCTCACCTGAACAAAAATATGAAACAGTTTGTCAGCGTCGTGTCACTTGCGGTAAGGTGCCCATTATAGAAGGCTAAAACTGAAGGCACAGCGCACGGAAGACAGGACTAAGGAAGGGACAAACACAGCGCTGACTTGCGACTAAAATGCTTTATTGCTCGCACGCAATAAATAGGCGAAAAAGGAGCACAATCAACAGATACGGCATCAGTGATGATTGTCAAGAAACACAACAACCAAAGCACACAATCGCACCCTACACTAGCGTACTTAACTGCTAAGATAGTCAATTTCTTTTTTTGTTAGCGTGATAGAAGGCTTGCTGACGCAATTGTCAAGACCCCGGTGAATTAAAAGAGCTTCAACTATTTCCCGCGTACGTTGGTCCTTATTTTTATACACTATTGTAGTACGGTTGAAAAAAGGGGTGCATTTACAAGAAAGCCAATGTAGAGCCAAATTGCTTTTGGGGGGTGGTTTTAGGGAGCGTTTATGCTCACTTAGGCGATCATTTAGGCAGCGCCCTGTCTGGCCAATATAACACCGCCCACAGGATAGCTCAATCTTATACACAACATTTTTACGGCACTGCACATATGGTGATTCGTGATTTTTTCACATTCGGCAGGTGGAGGTCCTTCGCGGTTGACGGTCTTACACAAGCGCTGCAGCTTGTTAGGGGCAGAAAAGAGGACTCTGACCCCGGCTTTTCCGGCAATTCTTTTCAGGCTATGTGACACCTTGTGCACATAAGGTATCACCGCGAAGTTTCGGTTTTCTGCAACAGGGGAACTGGTTCTTTTCGTCCTGAATTCAGCAAGAATCTTCTCCGCTACAGCGCGTAGGATGTGGTCTGGAAAGCCGGCCTTCTTCAGCCTCGAGATCTGGCATCTGAAGCTGGATTGCATTTGATGAGAGCATGACCTGGAAATGGCATTTTTTAGGGCTGCTGTCACGACGCCTCGTTTCACTATTTTTGAATGAGAGGATGAGTATGATAAAATTCCTTTTTGTGCTCGGGGTGCGTAGCGCCAGCATACCCCTTCGTTGCACATCATTATCTGTAGGTCTAGAAAGCGAATGCCGTCATGATCCGGAACTTCCATCGTTAGTTGAAATGGTCTTAGATTAGACCTGAATAAAGTGAGTATATCACTGGCTTGCCTTGCAACGCTGTGGCCACTTCTTAATCGGAAAATCACCAGAAAGTCATCAACGTATCGGAACACACGTACCACTGAGGATCCGAGTAAGGCTTGGTGTAACTTTTGGTCCAAGGAAGCTAGTAGACAGTCACTGAGGAACGGAGCGAGGCCCGAGCCTATACAGACGCCCTCCTTCTGGATGAAGTAGCTGCCGTTGAATGACACGACCGTCGAGCGCAGATATAGATCTAGTAGATCAAGGAGGCTGGCAACGTCAATTCCGCAGTGGTTTTGAAATTTGGTGGCACCGTACAAGTCAATTGCTCGACCCACGGCACTGTGCACGGCGTCTTGAGGGAGGGAATAGAACATGTCCTTTATGTCAACAGAGAAGGCGCTGACATTTCTTACAGGTTTCTCCTGAAAAAATTCAGACATAGCTGCTGGGCGGCGCACAAGGAAAGGGTCACTGATGGTTAGTTGCGAAAAACAGTTTTTTAGGTAGGACCCGAGGGCAAGTTGCCAAGTGCCCTTTTCGGTTACAATGACCCGGAAAGGACATTCCTTCTTGTGGGTTTTGGCTGAGAAGAAGCATTGCAAGCTCAAGCCGGTGCTTTTCTTTACACTGGTCGCCAGCTTGTCCAAGCCAAGCCTTTCACATCTGAGCAGAGCTTCCTTTTTTGCCTTATTCGGACGGAAATTCTTTAGAAGACGAAAATTTTCACTTATGGCATCTTGAGCTTTCTTGTGGTAAACATCCGACGGAAGGACGGCAAACCCACCTTCTTTGTCGGCCAGGACTAGCTTGAGGTCGGCGTTTTTGAGAGATCCGGTCAGCTTGTTTAAATCCAAATGGTTTTTTACCTTTGTGGTGGGGAGAGATTCCACTGAGTCTAGGATGCACCGAGCGGCGTCTGTCTCATCCTTTGCTCTTCCCGCTGTCTTCCTTGCCATGGCAAGTAGCTCCGGTTTACTCAGTGAGGGTGCTGAGCAGAACTTCGGTCCTTTTTGCAATATCTTCAGATCGTCTGCGTGGACGTTCGGGTTTCCCACCAGGTGAACGGTCTGCTCCGCTTGCACCCGTCGCTCTTTCTTTGGGAGCGTAGCCCAGATTTGTCGCCACAGCCATTCAGTGCCCAGTGAAGCTGCGCGCAGTTCCTGGCTGAGACGTCGGGAAACACCACCTGGGGGGGCCGTGTGCGAGCAGGCAATGCGCAGGCAGTCTTTCAAAAGTCGAACATTCCTCCACGCTTCGGTACGCGCAATGCGACAAACACGCAAGCCATGGCCTAAAGACGGTGGGAACGGTCCGAGCAGGTGGCAGACAACAGGTGGGAAGTAGGCGTTCTTCACCGCGAAAGAAAACAGGCGGGCTTTGCAGGTTGCATGGGCTAAGAGGCTTGCACACAGAGTAGGATGCTGAGAGGCACACTGAGAAAGAGAGCCCGATGTACTAGAAATGTATTGCACTAAGGTATTTGTTTGGGCTAGTCGGTACATTGTTAAAACTGAAGGCACAGCGCACGGAAGACAGGACTAAGGAAGGGACAAACACAGCGCTGACTTGCGACTAAAATGCTTTATTGCTCGCACGCAATAAATAGGCGAAAAAGGAGCACAATCAACAGATACGGCATCAGTGATGATTGTCAAGAAACACAACAACCAAAGCACACAATCGCACCCTACACTAGCGTACTTAACTGCTAAGATAGTCAATTTCTTTTTTTGTTAGCGTGATAGAAGGCTTGCTGACGCAATTGTCAAGACCCCGGTGAATTAAAAGAGCTTCAACTATTTCCCGCGTACGTTGGTCCTTATTTTTATACACTATTGTAGTACGGTTGAAAAAAGGGGTGCATTTACAAGAAAGCCAATGTAGAGCCAAATTGCTTTTGGGGGGTGGTTTTAGGGAGCGTTTATGCTCACTTAGGCGATCATTTAGGCAGCGCCCTGTCTGGCCAATATAACACCGCCCACAGGATAGCTCAATCTTATACACAACATTTTTACGGCACTGCACATATGGTGATTCGTGATTTTTTTCACATTCGGCAGGTGGAGGTCCTTCGCGGTTGACGGTCTTACACAAGCGCTGCAGCTTGTTAGGGGCAGAAAAGAGGACTCTGACCCCGGCTTTTCCGGCAATTCTTTTCAGGCTATGTGACACCTTGTGCACATAAGGTATCACCGCGAAGTTTCGGTTTTCTGCAACAGGGGAACTGGTTCTTTTCGTCCTGAATTCAGCAAGAATCTTCTCCGCTACAGCGCGTAGGATGTGGTCTGGAAAGCCGGCCTTCTTCAGCCTCGAGATCTGGCATCTGAAGCTGGATTGCATTTGATGAGAGCATGACCTGGAAATGGCATTTTTTAGGGCTGCTGTCACGACGCCTCGTTTCACTATTTTTGAATGAGAGGATGAGTATGATAAAATTCCTTTTTGTGCTCGGGGTGCGTAGCGCCAGCATACCCCTTCGTTGCACATCATTATCTGTAGGTCTAGAAAGCGAATGCCGTCATGATCCGGAACTTCCATCGTTAGTTGAAATGGTCTTAGATTAGACCTGAATAAAGTGAGTATATCACTGGCTTGCCTTGCAACGCTGTGGCCACTTCTTAATCGGAAAATCACCAGAAAGTCATCAACGTATCGGAACACACGTACCACTGAGGATCCGAGTAAGGCTTGGTGTAACTTTTGGTCCAAGGAAGCTAGTAGACAGTCACTGAGGAACGGAGCGAGGCCCGAGCCTATACAGACGCCCTCCTTCTGGATGAAGTAGCTGCCGTTGAATGACACGACCGTCGAGCGCAGATATAGATCTAGTAGATCAAGGAGGCTGGCAACGTCAATTCCGCAGTGGTTTTGAAATTTGGTGGCACCGTACAAGTCAATTGCTCGACCCACGGCACTGTGCACGGCGTCTTGAGGGAGGGAATAGAACATGTCCTTTATGTCAACAGAGAAGGCGCTGACATTTCTTACAGGTTTCTCCTGAAAAAATTCAGACACAGCTGCTGGGCGGCGCACAAGGAAAGGGTCACTGATGGTTAGTTGCGAAAAACAGTTTTTTGCGAAAAACAGTGACCCTTTCCTTGTGCGCCGCCCAGCAGCTGTGTCTGAATTTTTTCAGGAGAAACCTGTAAGAAATGTCAGCGCCTTCTCTGTTGACATAAAGGACATGTTCTATTCCCTCCCTCAAGACGCCGTGCACAGTGCCGTGGGTCGAGCAATTGACTTGTACGGTGCCACCAAATTTCAAAACCACTGCGGAATTGACGTTGCCAGCCTCCTTGATCTACTAGATCTATATCTGCGCTCGACGGTCGTGTCATTCAACGGCAGCTACTTCATCCAGAAGGAGGGCGTCTGTATAGGCTCGGGCCTCGCTCCGTTCCTCAGTGACTGTCTACTAGCTTCCTTGGACCAAAAGTTACACCAAGCCTTACTCGGATCCTCAGTGGTACGTGTGTTCCGATACGTTGATGACTTTCTGGTGATTTTCCGATTAAGAAGTGGCCACAGCGTTGCAAGGCAAGCCAGTGATATACTCACTTTATTCAGGTCTAATCTAAGACCATTTCAACTAACGATGGAAGTTCCGGATCATGACGGCATTCGCTTTCTAGACCTACAGATAATGATGTGCAACGAAGGGGTATGCTGGCGCTACGCACCCCGAGCACAAAAAGGAATTTTATCATACTCATCCTCTCATTCAAAAATAGTGAAACGAGGCGTCGTGACAGCAGCCCTAAAAAATGCCATTTCCAGGTCATGCTCTCATCAAATGCAATCCAGCTTCAGATGCCAGATCTCGAGGCTGAAGAAGGCCGGCTTTCCAGACCACATCCTACGCGCTGTAGCGGAGAAGATTCTTGCTGAATTCAGGACGAAAAGAACCAGTTCCCCTGTTGCAGAAAACCGAAACTTCGCGGTGATACCTTATGTGCACAAGGTGTCACATAGCCTGAAAAGAATTGCCGGAAAAGCCGGGGTCAGAGTCCTCTTTTCTGCCCCTAACAAGCTGCAGCGCTTGTGTAAGACCGTCAACCGCGAAGGACCTCCACCTGCCGAATGTGAAAAAAATCACGAATCACCATATGTGCAGTGCCGTAAAAATGTTGTGTATAAGATTGAGCTATCCTGTGGGCGGTGTTATATTGGCCAGACAGGGCGCTGCCTAAATGATCGCCTAAGTGAGCATAAACGCTCCCTAAAACCACCCCCCAAAAGCAATTTGGCTCTACATTGGCTTTCTTGTAAATGCACCCCTTTTTTCAACCGTACTACAATAGTGTATAAAAATAAGGACCAACGTACGCGGGAAATAGTTGAAGCTCTTTTAATTCACCGGGGTCTTGACAATTGCGTCAGCAAGCCTTCTATCACGCTAACAAAAAAAGAAATTGACTATCTTAGCAGTTAAGTACGCTAGTGTAGGGTGCGATTGTGTGCTTTGGTTGTTGTGTTTCTTGACAATCATCACTGATGCCGTATCTGTTGATTGTGCTCCTTTTTCGCCTATTTATTGCGTGCGAGCAATAAAGCATTTTAGTCGCAAGTCAGCGCTGTGTTTGTCCCTTCCTTAGTCCTGTCTTCCGTGCGCTGTGCCTTCAGTTTTAACAATGTACCGACTAGCCCAAACAAATACCTTAGTGCAATAGAAGGCTAGCGCGTCACTCGGTGTATAGCAGTGTGACGTCGAGGTCGCAGTTGCTGTCGAAGTTAGTTCGAGGGGCGTGAAAAGCGGTAGGTCCAGCTGGAAGGGGCAGTTGCTGTATCGTCGGTAACCCCAGGAGGCGCTCGGCATCAGGAAAGCTTGATGGCGTTGTCCGGTCACCCTCGAGAATCAAGGAGTTCGCATTGCAGCCACGTAGGAAGATGCAGGGGACCTAAACCAAAAAGATTAAATGGTTTGTCAGCGTCATGTTCCTTGCGGTGCCACCATGCGCAATCACTATGGCATGTCCCTTGTGGTGCGCCAGCTGAAGCCACGTCAGCAACGCCATAAAACTTTTGCTAGAGTTCCTGGGGCCAATAAGCCTTCGTTCGCGCTTTTGACCTAAACCAAAAAGTGCATGACTTTGCTCAGTCGATTAACCAGGGAAAACAAACAGACGCAATATTCATGGATTTCCGTAAAGCATTCGATAAGGTGTCACATAACAAACTAATTCATAAATTAAGTTATTACATTAAAAACAACAGGATACTTGCATGGATTAAAGCTTATCTCTCGAACAGATGTCAGTTCGTCACTCTGAACAATATTTCTTCTAGCAGTGTCCGGGTTATGTCTGGCGTCCCCCAGGGATCTGTTTTGGGACCACTCTTATTTCTTTTGTTTATTAATGACATTGTGGCAGATCTTTCAGTTCGCGTGAGGCTGTACGCGGATGACTGTATCCTGTATCAAATGGTGTCTTCAGTTGACGACCAGGTGCGTCTAAATAATGACCTAGCGAAGGTGGTTGCGTGGTGCAACAAATGGCAGATGTGCATTAATTTTGAAAAAACCGTGTTCATGAAAATTACAAACAAGAAAATGCCTCTTCATTATGTGTACGGTACTAACAGCATATCATTATTAGAAGTGACAGAGTATAAATATTTGGGCCTATGGATTACTAACAACCTTTCGTGGTCAAAACACATAGACGCTGTAGTAGCAAACTCAATGCGGAAACTATTTTTCTTGAGGCGCTCCCTAAAGTCATCCCCACCTAGTGTTCGTCTATTGGCGTACAATTCCCTCATCCGTCCGTTACTAGAATATGCCGTAATCATTTGGGACCCTTTCACGTTAACAAACATTCAGAAATTAGAGCGAATACAGCATAAAGTAGCTGGATTTGTTTTTAACTCATATGGCCGTGCATCTGTAAGTGAGCTCGTGAGGCGAAGTGGGTTACCCCCCGTCACTGAGCGCAATCGTGTTTGTCGACTAAAGTTTTTTTTCCAGCTTATAAAAGGACATTATAAAGTTGATACCTCTAATTATTTTTCTTACTCCTCAGGTTATAACACGAGACAAAGGCATGCACTAACAATCACCCCTTTAAACGCGCGAAATAACTGCTTTAAATATTCTTTTTTTCCGAGGACAATTACTGATTGGAATAAACTTAATAGCGAGACTGTTAATCAAAATTCTTTACTTCTGTTTGAAAAGTGCCTGTAAATGTTGTGAATTTGTGTGTGTTTATATGCTTGTATTTTGTTTTGTCCCACCCTGCTATGATCTGTACAAGATCGCAGTATCTATAAATAAATAAAATAAATAAATTGAACGCAGGCGGACGCGTCTAGCTTCTTCTTTCTTGAGCCTTGCCACCCTCTGTCTGATTCCTCTTATCTATCCTTTCAATTCCATTCCCTTGAGCAGCGCCGTTGCCCCGATCCCTACCTGAAGGCAATTATACCGCTGTTTATTCCCTCAAATTTTACTACCCCCCCCCCCCCCCCCATTCCCGAGCGGGCTTCCCCTTCCCTCAAAATAATCCCAATTAATTCATTCCCTTAATAACGCTCTGGTTGCACATCCCTGCGCTCTCACTATAGCCTCTTCTTTCCACGGTAAAGCATTAACTATACCACCGACCACTCTAATTTCACAAATGTTTTCTGCTACCGCTGTGGTTTTCAAAATGTTGCTACACATGTTGCCACGAGCATTAATTGCTAGTACACGTGTTGCTGGGGCTGTTACATCTATGCCTGTGATCAATTTCGCGCATGTATAGCATTTGAACAAGTGATTCATTTGTCTTGCCTCACATGCTGACTACACCTTCAGCGGTTCGGCACTCCTGGTCTATAGAACGTCGAGTTATTGCATCTGTTACCTTTACCGCTACGTTTATACCTCTTATTGCACTAGCCGTCGCCAAAATTTGCATTGACCTCGTGTCAGTCTTCCATTGCTCTATCTTGACATCCCTCCTACGTTCTGTTGACGATCGGCACAGGTTTATTAAAGGAATGCCTCGTGTCATGCCTAGCAATACTCGGCGATATCTGCGCCATGAAAAACACGAACTGTCTTTCGTGAGTGCTGAGATGTTGATCGAACGCTATCGAGGCGCGAAAATATTCCGAAGGTCAGACCACTGAACTGGCGGGCTCATAGTTACACAGGCGACTGTACTATAGAGACATGTTCTTGCTCTTACATGTGGTCATTTTTTCTCCGGACGCTCATCACCTCGCCACGTTGTATCGACTCAGCATTCACCTCGTGCAGACTGAAAATCTTGGCCGCTGATTTTAGAGGTTCCACTGGTGCTTATCGACAAAAGATCACAGCAGCGCGAAAACAGGCAGTGACAGAAAAAGAAACACGCTGACACAGAGCTGGCACTGCTTAGCACGAACGAACTCTCCCAGATCAAAGTTATAGCTGGGTATCCATTATCTCACCATGTCACCGTTGCATTTATTACGCGTACTACTGCGTCAGCATTAGAACAATCTGAGCAAGCGGAAATGGCGACCGCCGTCATGCATGACGAGGTGCGAACCTTGTGAGGTCATCACAACGTGCCCGCCGTGCTAGGCAGCAATTACATTCATGACTGGTCTTAAATGCTTGCTCGGGAAGAGCAGTCTGGGTCGCACAAACTCCACCGGTGGCTGTGCTGGAATCAGCCACACGCCGGGGCAGTGGCGCATCGCTTAGTCGCAGCACCACTGCGCCACGAGTGGCATGAGCACTCCCAGAGATCTATGAATGTAAAGCAGATAGCGACGAATTCCGCATATATGGGAATTAACGCTATCGTGTGATACCCTAAAGACGCAGCTGCAACAGAATCAGCAGCAGCAGCAGAAAAAAAGCATCCAAGCGATCCATCGAGGTTTGCCGAAGATTCTCCCCTTTCATAGCCGTGATACTATAACAGTGCATATTTCCTCTCCCGACACCGGGAATCGATGTTTTCCTCTAGAAGCTCTTTTGCTCATTAACTGACTTCGGCACGTTCCACATCTTCTGGGGGAAAAGTACTCGCGTTCGAAATGATGGGTAACGGATTAAATTATATAAAGCAACCAACTAGAGAGAAAGGGAAACGAAAAAATCGAGAAACGTTAAGACACAGAGAGACAGCAACAGGAAACTTGAGCCGATTAGATTCGAGCTGAAACCAAGACAAAGAAATGTACCTGGTCGTGACATGAAATGCGCAGGACAGGTATACGCAATAGTCCATTAGGATAAAAGAGGCATGTTTCTCTCACTATCCCTTTAGGGTAATAGAGCGACGATTGGGGACGGAAGCATAACCAAGGAAAGCAGCAGGTCAGGTTAGAATATCAGACTGAGAACGAACTTGGAGGACGCCTAAACCATTAGCAGTGACGACGCGATAGCATAAGAACCTTGTTGAGAGATGCCATGCAAGATCACACATACCACATACAAGACCCTCTTTCTACTTTGCCGCCTGCCAACCGTGGAAGGTCTACTAAGCTGGCGCTCCCATTTTCTTGGCAGGTGACCCCTGCCATCTGCAAAGGTGCCCGCTATTCCCCTAAGCTCTTAGCCGATATAGCATCACCCTATTCTAAAAGTTCCTATTAAGAGACATTGTCGAAACTCAAGGTATCATCTGTACAAGCGAGGGCATCCAGCGTAGAAAGTGTAGCTGAAATTATCCTCCCCCAAATTCGAACGAAGAGATGCCGGTCATGCGTCTTTTAGAAACGAGACGGATAACTAATCTCATACTTCAAGGCAGCGACCTTTTTGTCGCCGACAGAAGAGGTCACCTCCATTCAATCTCTCGTTCGGTAATCGCGAGCAAAAGTAAGGGAATACAATATAGATAAAAAAAAAAACGTGCAGAAGGAAAGAAAGAGCATTACGAGGCGGGTTGATATTTTTACGGTGCAGTGATAACGGTTCACGCCAAGGAGCTGACAGAATATAGGGCCGAGATACGGGCTTGCGCTAATTTAGTCATAAGAATGGCTGCTCCAGGCAAGAACGCTGTTTCGCGATCGTTATTTCTCGCGCATTTCTTCATTCGGGCTGCTCCACATTCGGGGGGCAACACATGACTGCGCTTACTGGGCACTTTTCTCGGGCGGCTGGTTCTGTTTGTCTTCCGCATTCTGCGTTCCGGGCTGCTCTGTTCTCCTTTCCCACCGGTCGCTTGACGTTGTACCCAAGGGCACTCGCGTTGCTATTTATTCACGCCAGGGAGCGTTCTCGTAAAGAACGATTGCGGCTCCGGTTTTCGCGATAAGCATCTCTCTGATCACCTTCCAAGGTAAGCGAGCTCACTTCGTTCCTTTTCGTTCCTTCCTTTCTTTCTTCCTTCTTTCTACGTTCTTCGTCCTCCTCTTTCTCCACGTCTGTCGGTCGTTCTTTTTCGTTTTTTAGGTCTGTCGGACATTGATGTGCTTGTGCAATTCTTGCTTTTACTTTTCGAAGTCCTCGCACGACAGCAGAGCGGTATAACGACCGCGGTGACGTCCCAGGGCTAGCGTCACTGTAGTTAGCCTACTTTTTCTTATACCCTTCGAAAACGAGTGGGCATATATAGGCTAGGCCTAGGGATTGGAAAAATGCCGAGGTCCAGAAGCCTTGGGGCCACGACCTGAGATGTTAAGGCAGAAAGATTCGATAGATGAGAGTGAAATGCAGGAAGGGCGGCCGTCGTCGCTCAGTAGCCTCGCCTCAATTATGCGTTTTGCTTGCACCTCATGGCTTTGGCGATCTCGGCAGCCAAGGAACCTGTAAAGCTGGCCCGCGAAGGACGATCACGTCGCTTGTCATCGACGACCTCCGTTATCTCCATAGGAGCGCCTGCCATTTGCTTCGCAAATAAATTCTTCAAGGCAGCTGATTTGAAATAAGAACTACGTTTATGTCATATGGACTTTGTCTGAAGGGCGAGAGAACAAGAATGGGTGCCTGTAAAACTTAATAACAGAAAAGAAAAAAAAACGAAAACGAAAAATAAAAAACGATGAAAAAACCAGGACAACTGTCAGTTCTTCAGTCCTGTAGCAAGACCTATGCTGTCAGTGCACTACTGAGGCCTTGAATAACACAGGTTGACCGGCCTTCAGCTTGGTGACCTACGATATCCTCGAGGTTCGCGCGAAGTGATAGACAATTAAAAAAGGCTCAATCACATAACTTGGCCACGGCTTGGCCGCACCTTCTCATGCATACAGCTGCAATGCCACGATGATTAATATCTTTCTTACCTTAATCATGATACAAAAGCAGAGCAGTGGCTAATTAGCAGGCCGCAGAACCCCGTAGAGTTTCCTTGTTTGCATTGGAACCTTGTGTCGCCCGAAGAATGGCTTTTTCTTTCTGCCAATAACTGAGCGCGCCAGCTATTATCTGGCTTGATGTAATCATAAGCGCATTGCACTAACTGCTCAGCGCGCATGGACGTAGCCTATCGAACAGATACAGCACGTCCACAAAGGCTTCCCGTGAGAAAATGAAAAGGCGAAAAATATATCCCGAAACAGAGCAAATTAACACTATCATCCGGCTGATATTGAAAGAAAGGGAGGAAACAGTTAGACAGATAAAAGCTGTATAGATAAATATGCGCAGATAAAAGATCTGAAAACAGATTTAAGGACGAAAGAGTGAAAACAAGGAGTGGAAAAACGAACATCGCAGGAATGTTTGTAAACACTGCCACTCTCACTGCTTCCTAGGCCAATAAAAAATCACAGGACGGTTACTAGTTGGTAACGGCCAAATCTAGCGTTAGCTGGCTTGTGATCGCGAACAAGTGAAGACATCTTAGAGTTGGTATGTCGGAGCTCATCGTATCGTATCCAGTTTGGGCGCAGAATCTTCGCTACCGACGCCAGTATTGCCGGGTATAAAGGCAGGCCACATCGAAACCATGAACACTTGGACAGCAGCGGAAACACAGAAAGGACAGCTCTGAGCTCATTCTTCTATATTTTTTCAGTTTTGTGCATGTACCATATTCCCTAGTTTTTAAAATTGTGTCACTGTGTCTTTGACTGCTGCCCTTAGCCATATCTTGAAAAATTAGAGAAGCTGACGCGAATGATGGGTGTTGTTTTGACTGTAGGCTGCCTATAGGATCTGACCGAGAATGTATGACATGCAAAGATTGTTTGTGCTCGTATCATTTGGAAAATTACTGTGGTGTTTCTGAGAGGACTGACAAGTTTAAACGGGAAAGCGCGAAAACACAGTGGCGCTGTTCTATATGTAGAGGAACTAAGCAATAGAGAGTGGTCGACTATATCCCAACGTTGTTGCAATTTCAGAACTCCAAGAGATCGTGAAAAGCCTAAAGGAAGCCGTCAGTGCTCTTGGGGCAAGCGTGCAGATGCTGTCTGCGACGTATGACACAGTACTCGCGGGCCTTAAGAAACAAGACGAGATGACTGACATGAAAAGACGAATTGACCAAATTCAGGCTGACAAAAATGGTCTTGAGATCAGTGCCATAAGATGAGATCTTAATGAGCTTGAATGGCACAATAGAGAACTGAACTTAGAATTTCATGGAATACCGCAAGCTGATTATGAAGACCTCATTGAAAAGGCCAATGAAACTGCAGCATTGCTTGAACTTCCAGAGCTGACACATAAAGATGTCACTGTTATTCACCGCCTTCCCGCAAAGAAGGACAAGACGCCCGGAATCCTTGTACGCTTCAGCAGGCAAGCGGACAGAAATGCCTGGCTGAAAAACCACAGGAAATTGTAGGATAGCACCTCAAATGGACTCATTCATGAAAATCTGACAAAACAGCGGCGTGCACTTCTATAGGAGGCAAAGCAGTGGGCACGTGAAAATTGTATCGTTGCAGCAGCAGACGAGACACGACTAGAGACTCCGAGCAAGGGGAGCAGAAGAACCGCCCTTTTATTGAACAGCCGTGTAATATACGCTAATATACACTGAAGAGGGAGAGGAGGGTGTGTTCCCTCACCAACAATACAAAAGACTGATATCGCGTACACATGCTGTGCTAGATACGATACAAAAATGATTTCCGCTATGCCTGGTTCAGTCACGGAAAGATACTTGTCAGGCGCCAAAATGGTAAATCTTCGAAAGTAATTAAAAACAGAAATGACCTGGAGGCTCTTCTCTAGGTTGGCAGAGGTCTAATATGGACATTATTGTTTCATAATGGCTCTCTCACCAGGCAGCCTAGCAAAAGAACTAGGGAAGAAATGCATATCAGGTCTGACATTTTTTCATTTAAATGTGCGTCAGCCATTAACAAAGTAGCAAGTTTAGGAGCTCTTTTTAATGAAATTGGGTCTGAATTTCTTCTTCTGTCCCCGTAACATCTGGAGTCCCCCAGGGAAGTGTACTTGGCCCTCTGCTTTTTTAAATTTTTATTATGATCTACCCAAGTGTGTATCATCTCAAATTAGGTTATTCGCGGATGATTGTGTAATATATCCTAATATTACTAATGAAACCGACCGCCGTTCACTTCAAACTGATCTTGACGCTGTAACGGCTTGGTGTTCCTCCTGGCTAATGTCTTTAAATGCATCTAAAACAAAGTTAATGTCTTTTACTAACCGTTCCACTCGAATTGCTACAGCCTACTTCCTCAATAACGGTAGAGTTGAACTTACAACAACTTACAAGTACCTAGGAGTTCACTTTCAGTGTGACCTAACTTGGCATTACCATATTAACACAATCTTAGCATCAGCAAATCGCGCACTCGGCCTTCTTAGGCGTAATCTCAAACACGCGCCTTCACACTTAAAAAAACTTGCTTACATCACGCTAATCCGCCCGAAAGTTGAGTATGCTTCTGCCACATGGGACCCTCAACAAGCTTACATCATTAACAACCTTGAATCCCTGCAAAACCGTGCTGTTCGCTTCATCTTTTCAGATTATTCACGCTTCACCAGTGTCACAGCATTAAAACAACGTGCCGAGTTGGAACCGCTGTCATGTCGACGCCATTTCGCTCGCCTAACCTTACTTCACAAACTGTATCACCATCCCACCCTCCACGACGACTTCTTTTTGCCACACCCTGCAGTCTTTCCTCGCCGCGACCACGATAACAAAATAAAACACATCACATGCCGTTCATCGCTCTACGCGAAATCATTCATTCCTCGCACTATAATAGATTGGAATAACTTGCCATCACACATAGCTACTGAGGTTAACCTTCAGTCATTTCAGCAATCGTTAAAGCAAAACATGTACTAACAGATTTGGTATTTTTGTTGTATTATGTGCATTTACAGAGTATTTTATTCTGCGTTGTTTGTTGTATTATTTGTGTGCATTACTAGTTTTAATTCATTATTACGTGTATTTTGTTCAAATGCCTGTGCCATATTTTTATGCTTGTATTGCCCCCCCCCCCCTCCATGTAATACCCTCGCGCGAGGGCCCTTAGGGGTATTGTAAATAATAAATAAATAAATTATGCTAACGGAAACACGGTATATGAATGATGTTGACATTTTTTCATTGTCAAGATGCAATGTATTCTGTTCGAATCGTCCTGATCGCTGTGGCGGCGTAGTATTGCTGTTAGTTAAGAAAATTTACTGTTGTAGCTTACTAAAAGAATGCACATGCTCGAAAACGCTGATTTTGAAATGCTGTCGTTGGCGGTGAACAGCTGTCATTACAACTTTATATCGCCCGCCAAATGGAAATTACTCTAAATCGCTCACCGCTGAATTACTCACCGCTCTTCGTGTCGCCATTGAACACATCAGTCAGCAGCGCCCTCAGCGGTGGTCTATTTTCACCGATTCCAAAGCTGCCATCCAAGGCTCTTCGCCGTAGAGCCCATGAACAACTGGTCGCAGAAATTCGGCAACTACATCACTCTGCCATCAACAAAGGACATGACATTATCTACCAATGGCTACCGGGGCACAGCGGCATAGCAGGCAATCACCGCGCGGATGAGGTCGCGCGAACTGTTCACGACGACTGCGATTTTGTGTCGATCTCCATTTCGAGATCAGACGCAGCGGGCAGACTTCGCGCACTTGCGCGGGACATCACACTTGCCGCGTGGAATTCCGGCCGATTTTGCAATTCACGCTTAAAATTCTTGGACCCAGATCTAAAGCTCCGGCTTCCATCAGGCCTACCACGACGGGAAGAAACTTTACTGTGTCGCCTCTGGCTTGGTGTAGTTTTCACCAACCATTACTCATTCTTAATCGGTATGGCTGATAGCCCTGCATGTGCCATTTGCGGGCATGACGAGACTATAACCCACATTATTTGTGACTGCCCTGCATACAGCGCCGAAAGGCAGTTTCTCAGCCGTGCGTTGGAGCGCCTAGATCCACGCCCCCTGACGGAAATTAAGATTCTCGGCCACTGGCCGCGGCGATCGTCGGCGGTGAAGGCCTCGAAGGCACTGCTCCGCTTCTTGCGAACTTCTGGCCTGCGTGATAGGCTGTGACTTCAACGCTCCTTTCTCTTTCTTTTTTTATCCCCTCACTCCTTTCCCCCCGTGTAGGGTAGCAAACCGATTATTCTTCCGGCTAACCTCCCTGTCTTTCCTCTTCTACCTCCTCCTCCTCCTATACACTGATAAACTGCAAATTGTATGCGGGGGTGATTTCAGTCTTCAGATGCTAGTTGACAATGCCAGCCGTGGTTTGATTTGGTTTGGTTTATGGGGTTTAACGTCCCAAAGCGACTCAGGCTATGAGAGACGCCGTAGTGAAGGGCTCCGGAAATTTCGACCATCTGGGGTTCTTTAACGTGCACTGACATCGCGCAGTACACGGACCTCTAGAATTTCACCTCCATCGAAATTCGACCGCCGCGGACGGGATCGAACCCGCGTCTTTCGGGCCAGCAGCCGAGCACCATAACCACTGAGCCACCGCGGCGGCTCAATGCCACTCGTGAAATGACATGATTGTTCGATAGTTTTGGAATAATTAATGCTCTCAGCCTGCCAGAAGACTTACCGTTAACTCAACAACTTCAACAGATCTATTTGTCACTAATGTTAGTGAGGATGACATCAAAGCTGATCCTTTAGCTAGTAACCTTAATGATCATCTTCGCATATATTTAGCCATTTAAAAACCCACAAAAAAGGCAAAACCTTGCATCTCAACCCGTCATATTTCCTCTGGGAGCGTACACAACTTCCGTCAGAAAATGATGACTACTTCTTGGACAGAGGTTTTGTCATTAAATCATTACATTCAAGAGATTTCTTCGTATTTTTAAGGAAATATATCTTGAAAACGTGCCCGCCAAAGAAAGTCTATAAACCATGGATCAGTAAAAAATCATTTCGAAAGATTAAAGTGAAGAATTGCATGTGTCAACGTTTTCTCTCAGAACGTGACCCTGGACTTTTGAAGGGCTTCAAGAAGTTCCGCATCCGTCTAAATAAAGAACTTCTGCATGCAAGCAATACCTACTTTGCCAACTTACTTGCCAAATCATCAAATAACACTGCGGCTATGTGGAAGCAATTCAACTCGCTATTCGTGTCATCAAATACAAATATAGAAGTTTCAGAAATTGTAATTATTAATGTCGAACTGAAAGTGAAAAAAATTAGCAGATGGGTTTAGCGATCATTTTGTGAGTATAATCTCTCCACCACCGCTAGGAGGCCAAGCCACATACATGAGAGTGAATGCGAGCATACCGTTTTTTTAAACCCAGAAGTTGCAGAAGTTGTTTCAACTGTTATGCATTCAAATAACTCCACAACCCGCGATTTTTGTGATGTACAGATACGTCCTGTAAAATTTATTGTGGATGTTATCAAAGTGGCGCTCACTTATCTTGTTAATCTCAGCCTTACA
The DNA here is from genome assembly GCF_055824585.1 of Amblyomma mixtum. Lineage (NCBI taxonomy): Eukaryota > Metazoa > Arthropoda > Arachnida > Ixodida > Ixodidae > Amblyomma > Amblyomma mixtum. The sequence goes on along the minus strand of NC_143016.1, from coordinate 52,445,256 downwards.
AATGGCTGCTTCCCTGAGGCTTTGCATATAGCTAAAGTGTGTGTTCTTTATAAGGAAGGACATAGAAATAACCTAAATAACTACAGACGAATATCTATCTTGCAAGTATTTTCTAAAATACTTGAAAAATTTTACTTTCATGCTTAGAACGGTTCACAGATAAATGCAACTTGATAACAAATTCACAGTTTTGCTTCGGGAAACAACGTTCCACTGAACTTGCCCTGCTTGACCAGAAAGAGTTTATCCTTAAGGGCATTAAACAAAACTGTTATGTACTAGTAATTTTTGTTTATTTCATCAAAGCTTTCGACTCTCTCAACCGCAGTTTACTTTTACTAAGTTTTTATGGTGTCCGCGGCACCGCTTATGATGTTATTAAGTCGTATCTTGGCTATCGCAAGCAATATGTAACTTTAAATTCTTTCTCATCCTCAATTAAACCTAATCTCTTGGGAGTACCTCACGGCAGCATATTAAGCCCATACCTCTTTAAAATGTACACAAATGATATAGTCAACCTAGATACATCACTAAAGTTTATCATGTACGCAGATGGTACCAGTCTTTTTTTAGTTGATGATGACAGCGAGGTACTGTGCCGGCGGGCAAATGACACATTAAAGAAACTGCAAGACTGGGCTTCTGGTAACGCGTTAGTCATTAATGCTGAAAAAACTAAGGCTGTAGTTTTTCGAGCGAGAGGGAAGCAAGTTGACCTTACTTATCCTTCAATGTTAAATAATAAATCCTTCAGAAAAATCAGCGCAAAAAAGAAGAGGACATTGACGAGACAAGGACGGGCGCTCGTACTTGTCGTCTCGTCTTTGCCCTCGTCTTTTTTGCACTGCTTTTTCTGAAGAACATTTACCAACACGCCCAACTCGCCGCATTAGCCTAAATAATAAACTCATAGAAATAGACAGTAGTTTCAAAACTCTAGGCGTATTTTTTTAGGAAAATATGCAATGGGACACGCACGTTGACTATGCCGTAAGTAAATCGATGCGTGTAATAGGCATACTGTATCGCAACAGGCAGTTATTACTTATTAACACTAGACTTGCCATCTATCATTCACTTTTTTTTCTCATATACAGTACTGTTTTTTGGCGTGGGGTACAACGACGGCAACAAAGATGTCCAAACTAATAAAACTCCAAAATAGGCTAATTAAAATTATCTCTAACAATTCTTCAAATTACAACCCTGGCTTTTTGTTGAAAAAGTTCGATTTAATACCGTTATCAGACCTATACAAATATCGCCTGTGAAAAACATTCAGAAGGCAACAAAAACAAGAAATAAACTTGCTAACGCACATAACATGTTTAAGACCTAAGAGTCATTATTCAACGCGGCATCCCAAATTCTGGTTTGTGCCTCAATCACAGGCCAATTACGGTGTTCATATGTTGTGTACAGCCACTCAGAATACACTGAATTCTTTCAGGAACGAGGGAATCAACATAGAGAGCTTGTCATTGAGTGCGCAGAACAGGTTGTTTTAGTCATGTTTTTCTCCACATCTGTAAAATTATGGACATGCTCCAACGTTTCTAGCGTGCTGTTGCATCTTTCCTGTTTTTTTTTCTCTCGCAATTCATTGTGTACATTTGCTATTATCTGTGTTTTTGATTCATTGCAACTTTTTGTTGCGTTGATAGCAGTTCAATCAGGTATTATTGATTGCTTTTCGTTGACATCATATGCATCTGTAGCTGATGCTCTGCTCTCGCACAGTGAATAGGAGTCGAGTCGCAAGCTGCATAATAGCAGCTTTTTCTCCCATTTCCTCACGTATGTGTGATACAAAAAAACTAAATCAAATCAAATCAAATAGGTGATCTTACTACTAGGTTATCACAGCGGTGGCTTAGTGGTTAGGTTATCTGCTCTATTATATCAACTCTAATATGAAGTCAGACCATCTGTGCTGTATGTGGGAGGTGCTGGGCTGCTGGAGGGTCATTTTTTTTTTTCGATGGGCTTGCGGACACCGGTGGCAACGGTGCAAAGCTGAAGAAAGACAGGAACAGCCAACCCTGTAAAACACCTGAGAGAGAAAAGCTGCACGTATCCCGAGTCTTGAAACAAGCGGGGCGCTTCTCTGAGCAAGCATGGAGTTTCCGGATATCGACCAAAACGATCTGTTGCCCATCCATCTGCCACCAGGACAATGAGGCACGCGAAAGGATTGCCTGTACCGGCTATCAGCGGAGTACTCATATATCATCATGGATAGTCGTAGCAAAAGAATGCCTGCACCAACAACTCCGTTTGTAAAGCGCATGAACGTCGCGTTGATAGCCTGGTGCTCGGCTATATCGGGAATGAAATGCTTGAAAAAATGTATATTTGACCATACCCCCTGCCGACGTGAGCCGATATTAGCAATGACGCTCTTCGGCAAATTTGCTCTTGCATCATTAAAATAGAATCATCACCATCATCATCATCACAATAGCCGATTTATTGATTTAGCTGCCTCAATTGAGGCTAACCGCGGATGGCTAGGCACATGTTCAGTCGCACCACCTCTAACCGCGGGTTACGGAAGGCTCTGATTTTCCAACTCGTTTCTTTTTCGTTTTTTTCTGAACGATCTCATATCGAGCTACAACCCTGCTTCCATCACCGCTGCCGAAGGTGCTGATTGCTGCGCTTGTCATTCTTTCCACTGATTTATATAACAGTTACGTGGTTGTTTTTTCTGTACCATGCTTACATACGGTAATGCGTGCTATATACGTGTATTGCGTGTATTGCGTGCTAGAAAGCGCTACCTAAAAGTGGTCGAGCCATGCAGTGCTCATGATTTAACAAAGTGTTCGATCGTGGGAAGTGTTCTGCGACAACATAAGCGGCAGCGAAAGAGAAAACGGAGGATTTTTTTCAAAGCATCGATGTGTGCCGACTGCTGTTCTTTGCATTTTAGAGGGGCAGGAAACAAAGAAAAACAAGAACTTGACACTGTGACAATTCTAAATGCTACTCATCAACGCCAGGACGTTTTGGAAAGCCTTCTGAAAAAGCTGCCGATACTGACCAAGCAATAGCAATGATGTCTGACAAATATGATGAGGAACTGCTCGCAATGGCGAAATAGGGTGCTGAGATAAAGGGTATATGCAAGCGAGTGGCTGCCCTGGAAGCTCGCTTGAAAGAGTTTAGTTTAGTTTATGGTGGTTTAACGCCCCAAAGCGACTCAGGCTATGAGGGACGCCTAGTGAAGGGCCCCGGAAATTTCGACCACCTAACCGGGTTCTTTAACGTGCATTGACATCGCACAGTACGCGAGCCTGTAGAATTTCGCCCCCATCGAAATTCGACCGCCGCAACTGGGATCGAACCCGCGTCTTTCGGGTCAGCAGTCGGGCAACATAACCACTGAGCCACCGCGGCGGCGCGCACGTGTGAACGAGAATGATGATGTAAAACAGCTAAATCTCGCTGTCAGTGAGCTGGATTGGGGAGCAGGCGTCAAAAGTGAGATTTTCATTCCCAAAAGCAGAATAAGGAGGATTTGCTATCCAAGGTGAATGACACTATTCGGTCTGTTCATCGTTGAATCTGAGTCCACACGATGTAACCGCCATGCATAGCAATGTCCCTGGGATGACAGTCGCATTTCCATCTTAGTAACTGAGAGAACCATGGTTTCGAAAACTGAAGGCGATCAGAACATTGGATACAGAAGTGTTAGTGGAGGACGACGAACATGGAGGGCGACCACATAACTCCAAGTGATGCCAGTATGTGGGTCGTAATTCATCTAGTAATCTTTCGCTAATACGTCGAAGCATCCAATCTTCGCGTGACAAGCAGGACAATCTAGAGCTGTTTTTGAATGCGTTTCACTTCAATTTCACTGCTGTCATGTTAACTGAAACTTGGATCTCTGACAAATGTAATTATTTCATTTTATCTTGTTACAAATCACACTTTCTAAACAGACTTAATAGAAGAGAAGGTGATGCGTGTTTGTTCGTGCGAGCGAGCGTACAATACCAAAGGCTTGAACAACTCACTGCCACTACCCCTGATCATGTTGTAACAAGCCTAAGCGAGCTAGAAAGCCCTCGATGACATATAAATTCTTAAAGTGATATCAAAATAACGCAAGTTGTTTAACACATTCTTGCAAACACGCAATCAAGACGATTTTTTTTTCTTTTTAAACGTTTCTGGAATAAAGTGAACTCTACATTAAGGAAATTAAGCCACCAACGCTCTTCATCTCAACATGTTTGAGGGTGTTAGTAACCGAAAACCAAGTTTAAAATCACATTAAACGGTAGGACTGAGCGAATAAGACAAGGACAGTCATTTATTTATTTATTTATTTATTTATTTATTTATTTATTTATTTATTTATTGTACCCTCAGGGCCAAAGGCATTACAGAGGGGAGTGGGTTAATTAGGATAAAGAACAATGAATATTATACAGTGAAAACAGGTAGTACAAAATAAATTTTCTCCAGATTAAAACAAACAACATTCACAAAGCGTAAATAACATAAAATCAATGTACATAACACAGTGGAAACAGATAGAACACATGATCAACTTCTTTCAGAATAAACAATGTTAGCTATTGCGTCGTGAAAAGTTTTGTTATCTGCAATGGCTGCAGTATCGGGGGGAAGGCGGTTCCATTCCACAGATGTGCGAGGAAGATATGACTGAAAAGAAGATTTGGTGTGGCATGTTGGGATGCCAACCTTGTGGCGGTGATCGATGCGACGTGAAATGTATTCTGGGGGTGATATGAAATAGACGTGAAGCGTAAAGTGATGATATAGCTTGTGAAATAATGTTAGGCGACCAATTTTACGGCGAGATTGTAACGGTGGGGGTGACACGTTAGATTTCATGGCTGTGATGCTTGCCGCGCGGTTGTAATTTGAAAGAATGAAGCGAACGGAATTATTTTGGACTAGTTCCAAGGAATATACAAGGGTATCATGTGTAGCGTCCCATATTGATGCTGCGTATTCTAGTTTAGGACGTATAAGTGTTTTATAGAGTATAAGCTTAAGAGATGAGGGAGCGGCTGAGAAATTGCGACGTAAGTACCCTAACATGCGGTTAGCGTTATTAATAACGTAGTCAATATGAATACCATGTTAAATTTTTAATTAAAGGGTAGGACTGTACGAATGAGACAACGAGAGCAGACACAAGCACAAAAACGACACCACGAGTGTCTACTGTTCTTGTCTTATTCGCGCAGTCCTACCTTTTAATGAGATGAACCAACTAGCCCGCAAGAAAGTTCTACTACAGCAAGTTTGAAAGACGCTTAACCTGCATTTAAGCAGAAAATCGTCGAAACTAACTGATGTTGTTACAATCAAAGGCATCAAATGCACTGATTTACAGCCTTGCATATAAGCTTAACGACTATTTTTATGAATTTTTAGATGGCTTTCAAGACCTTGAGGCGATATTCTATGTTAACAACCTCACGAGTAATAGTATTTGCATGGAATGCTGCAATGATAGCGAAGTGATAGAGGTATTAAAACATGTTAAACAAAATAATAGCGAAGATCCTTCTGACCTTAAGATGAGGCGCATCATTACCGTTCTGGATGCTATCTGCTCCGTGCTAATTCACGTCTATAATATATCGCTTAATTCTGGTGCTTTCCCTCAGGAATGAAAAAAGCCAAGGTTATCGTTTTGCACAAAGGTGGCTCAAAAAATGGCCTAAATAATTTATAGACAAGTATAATTGTCATCGATATTTTTAAAGGGGTTAAAGACACACAATACTTTTCTTTTTTTAAAAAGATTCAAAGTATTACCGTTACAGTTCGGGTTCAGGCTGAAATCTTTCACACGACTTGCACTGTTGCGTATGACGTAATAGGCTATGACGTAATAGAGTAAATGGGCCCCTGCAGCGGCTCCTATAACTGACACAGACCAGGACACTGTTTCTATATTATGCGTAACACGACATGACATAAAAATAAAGCTCCGCTTTAAACAAGCTGCACAATAGTGCCTGCATGTCTTTTGGGTAGCGTATATGACTCGCAATCTTAGGATCAGGGGCTCGATTCCAGACTAATTACCTAATTTTCTTTTCAGCGTAGTTAATTTACTTTATATGCTCGCATGTTCTAATGACGTTTGAGTCATGTTGCGACCTTCTCACCACTAGTTTTCTGATGTTTCAATCGCTTTTCAAATCTGTCGCTTCACTTAGCCACCTTTGCGACCAAAGCGGATTTTTCACTCACAGCTAGAACGGCACCACATTTTCTGCGGAACGGAACCCTTAATCTATCCCTTTAATAACTTGGGGGATATTAATTGATTTCTCCAAAGCCTTAGACAGAATCAAACACCTTTCTCTCATCGAAAAGCTCTCCTCGAAGAAATAGCCGAAGCGCAACGGACCTCTCAACTGGAGCGGCTGTCCACGACCAAAGCCGGCAGGAAGATACTGGACGACCTGGGAATAGGACACTCGAACGGGGCGGAGACGAAGCTCCCCGTCCTCGAAGAGGTCCGACGCCAGACCAGAATCGACCCCATACCCAAGAACATGAACCCCGAGTATAACAAGGGAAGAAGAGCGGCGAGGGCCAAGGCTCTCATCGACCTGCACGCCAACGACGAGCACGCGCGGTACGTGGACGCGGCCGAATACCAACAGAACGCCTTCGCAGCGGTCGTCATAGAGGCGTCGACCGGCGCCACGAGGACGGCAGCGAGCGTGAGAAGCGCCGGAGCGGAACAAGCGGAGGAGGTGGCCATCGCCTTGGCCATCGCCGACGCAGACTGCTACACGGTGCTGAGTGACTCGAGACAGGCGGTACGAAACTTCGCCAAAGGCCAAGTCTGCAGGGAGGCCGAGCGCGTACTACGAGCGACTAAACTGCAAGACAGAAGAGTAAGAATCAAGTGGTTTCCGGCGCACGCGGCCGACGCGTCGGAACGCAGTGCGAACCACAATGAGACGGCACACGCAGCGGCGCGAGCGCTAACCAACCGCGCCCCGGCAACACACCGTCCGACGTGGTTCGGAGCCAAGGACCGCAGACCGACTACAGCGAAATCACGAAGGCCTACCGCCTGGCTCGCAGGACTCTCCCACCCCCGCACCCGAGGCTGAGTCGAGCGGAGGCGGTACTACTGAGACAGCTCCAGACCGGATCGCTACCGAGCCCGGGACTGATGCATCGCATGTACCCCGAGACCTACCCGACCGATACGTGTAGAATCTGCCGGAGGGAGCCGGCAGATCACACGCACATCTTGTGGGACTGCATCAGAAATCCAAAGGAAGCAAGATCAGGAACAATCCCGCCACGGCTGGAGGCAGCCGCGAAGAGCAACGACCATGACCAACAGCTATGGGCCGTCCAGCAGGTCCTCGGGGCGCTCGAAAGGCAGGGACCCAGCGAGCCGGTAACGGCGAGCGGAGACCCGCGCCGAGTAACGGCAGCCTCGTAGACGACGTAGGCCCTCGTCGGGGCGCGCGAGCGCCCAACTGCAGGCACAAATAAACTTTGCTCCAATCCAATCCAATCCATATACGGTATTAGGGGCACAGCACTGACGTTGATAGTTGTTTGAGTGATCGACGACAATACGTTTCAGTCAACAATTGCAGTTCAACGTTCACAAAAAATCACCCTGGTGTCCCGCAAGGAAGTATCCTAGGGCCCCTGTTATTCAATACATACATAAGCGACTAGTATAAATAGACCCTGAAGTAGCTTTTGTCATTTACGCGGATGACACGAGCCTTTTTCTTTCAGGCGCAAACGTTGCCAGTTTAGTCTATGAGGTCAGTGTCGTGAAGTCTATGAAGTCTCGTCGAAATGCACTACCAATCAACACGATGAAGATTAAGGTCATGTTCTTCAGAGAAAAAATTACGCAGGTCTCAGGTTGTAGCGACATACCGTTGTGTGGTAATAGAGTTGAAGTAATCAATGCAGTTCAGACACTGGGATAATTATTTAAATTAGATCTGGAGCAGTAGGAATAACCAGGAGATGCCACCGGATGCTTCCTACTCTATAGAGCGAAGCATATGCCCTCTGTCACGCTCTGTTTGAATCGCACGTCATATACTTACACTTGGTATGTAGTAACACTACATACACTAATATCCAGAAACTTTTGACTTTACAAAAACAGGGCCTGATAACTATAAGAAATGTGGACTACTCATACCGTACACATTGTTTTCCAAGCACAGTGTTATACCTATAAGTGTTCTACACGAGTTTCGCGTTTTACACGTATCATCATCAGCCAGACTACGCCCACTGCAGGGCACGGGACTCTCCCATGTCTCTCCAATTAACCCCGTTCAACACGTATATAAATCACAACTTCGCGATCGGGTTACTCATTTAACTAATATGCCCAACCTACACATCAATACAATGCGTCAAATATACTGGTACGTACTGCGCCCACGAACGGATTTCAGTCTCTGAGGTATGTTCTACCGTCACTGCTGAAGAAAGCTGGGTTTACTGATGATTTAATTTTCTCTATAGCAGTCAGCGACACCCTGAATATGTTCCTTTATTATATTGCTCTTGTGTAGTAATGTTCAACAGCCTAGCAAGGGAACAGCAGTTCGCAATCGGTAGCCAGGTGCTGGAAGTAGTAAGAGAATATGTCTATTTAGGGCAGGGACCGCTGACCCGGATCATAAGCGGGAAATAACTAGAAGAATAAGAATGGGGTGGAGCGCATATGGCAGGTTCTCTCAGATCATGAATGGCAGTTTGCCAGTATCCCTCAAAAGAAAAGTAAACAACAGCTGTATCTTGCCGGTACTCACCTATGGGGCAGAAACGGGGAGGCTAACAAAGAGGGTTCAGCTTAAGGACAAACCAGCGAGCTATGGAAAGAAGAATGAGAGGTGTAACGTTAAGAGATCGGAAGCGGGCGGAGTGGGTGAGGGAACAAACGCGCGTTAATGATATCCTAGTTGAAATCAAGAGGAAGAAATGGGCTTGGGCAGGGCATTTAATGCGAAATCAAGATAACCGCTGGTCCTTAAGGGTAACGGAGTGGATTCCAAGAAAAGGCAAACGTAGCAGGGGGCGGCTGAAAATTAGGTGGGCGAATGAGATCAAGAAATTTGCGGGAATACGGTGGACGCAACTGGCGAAGGACAGGGTTAATTGGAAAGACAGGGAGAGGCCTTCGCCCCGCAGTGGGCGTAGTCAGGCTGGTGACGATGATAATATGAATCGCCATTGCGGCTTTTTTTCTTTCTCCTCGGCTATGTGCATGAGTAGAAAAGATAAACCTTGAACCGGTTAAACTCGGGGCTCGAAATCAGTTATTGCACATTTTATTTTTGACTAACATTTACCAGCACAAAAACCAGTCACCATTTCCCCTACCGAATTGAATTGCATTTGTTTCACCTAAACAACTGGAAGAACTTCCGGCCAAAAAGCTACTTTTACGGCTTGACGCGGTCCGGAAAATCGTTACAGAGCAGTGACATCGATATATCAGACAATATACATAACACATGCGAAACAGACATGAAAAGAGGTAAACAGTACACGCACTATAAAACACAAACAGTTAATAAATGCAGACTTAACGTTTAGCATCACCCAGTGCACAATAGTAAGCAAGTAGGAAATACGCGCATGCAGAAGTTTTGCACAAATGTAGTGGTTGTTCACTAATGAACACTAACAAGCAAAACGCAAATGTCAAGTAATGCCGGGCAATCAGGAGTTTAAAATAGAACACACAAAATTGGCACTGTAAGTCACCGTATGCACCTATGAGCTAAAAAGGAATCTAAAAACGTCTCATAACTCAACCAAATAACGTCGAAATTCTTTGAATGTGAAATCTGCAGCATGTTTATATTTGTTGGGTACATACGAAAGATTATGTTGCACTGTTTGGAGCTTATAATTGGTTCAGAAATGAGGAAGAAACCAAAATGTCAGTGCTACGAGTATTAGCAGACGGATGCTTAACTGTTTAGGACGCTGTTTCAGTTATAAAGCTCTTGTAAGAGTTATCAGAAAAAGAAAACAAACGTAGCATCGGCAGTCACACATATGATCAATGCTTATATATATCTGATACAGTGGAAACAGTGTTTGTGGAGGACAAGTAAGGGACGTTGGCGATGTAACGAAGTATCCTCTTTTGTAGCCGCAGAGTTTTAGTGATAGTGAAATTTACTTATGGTGTGTTACCTTTACATTCCATTCTGAGATGCTTCTCAGCCAAAGTAACGTCACGTGATCGGCCATCCATGTGATCGAACTTCTAGGCGGCGTGGCACGAGGTATGGTTTGGAAACACGCTGTAACTTTCAGTGGTCGGCGTGCGCTTGTCGGTCGTGAGACGCACTTCGAACTACTGCCACCACCATCACGCCAATGCAACCACGCCTCCGCTCCAGAGGGCGCTGTCGAGCACGAAGGTTCCTCATGCCTTCCCTTTTCCTTCCTTCCCTCCGCAGACGGCGGACGCCGCAATCACGGGTAACAAGCCGTTAACAGCTGTCGCTGCAAATATATATATATATATATATATATTATTCATGTTTCATCCAGTCCTCCCGCACAAATAAAGGAGGTGTTCTTCATATTCGTTTCCTTGTTCGGCAAATGGCTGATCCATGCTATCACACATCATGTCAGGGTACTCGTGGCAAGGACGATGACCGCAACTAAAATGCTAATGGAATTCTATCTTGAATAGAATTCTAGAGCGAGCAGCACTTGAGTGATGAAGGCTGTCTAAATGCCGCAGAAGGTCACAAACGATTGGGTCACGTCTTACTTATTGCTCTTGTGCTTGATCGTTTTGGCTTGGGTGACAAGAATACGCGTGCTCTGGGTCTCTAAAATCACATAATCACAAAACTCTCCCGTGTTTCGTCTCTTCGGCGTAGTCCTTTAGGCTTGCATGTAACGTTTTTAATTGCGTTCTTGCTAGCACATTTAATCCAATCCACATTTTATTTTTCTTTGCAATAAAAGAATACTGCTGAGGTGAAAAATGAAGTTAGGCTAGGACCATGATCGAACGCATTTCACTGCGCATATATTATATTAACATAATATTATGTTACTGAATACCATTCGTGAAGAAGGACCAAAAATACGCGTGAAGCAAAAGCAATTCATAAATCGCGCATTAATAATTATTACTTACAAAAATTATCCTCATGAAATAAACAAGATTTCTAGCGCGCCATAGTAATCAAATAAGAGCTGACCATAATTGTAACCTGCGGAAGGTGAATGAAATTCAGTTTGCCAGCATTTTAGTCCTGGCTTCATTTCTTGCGCTTTATCTTATTAAGCATTTTTTTAACGCAGTAAATTGCAGAACAAGCTTTCGTGATTGTACGAACTAATGCACATAAAAGACAATTTGATGCGTTGATATCCACAAATTCATGCGGGTGTATTGGAAAGTTTTGCACCTGAGGACTTCTATAAGCGTTAGCCTCAGTCCCCTGCAAAGCTAAGGACGAATGGTAAATAGAATTAGTAAGATGTTGGTCTGGGCTAGTTGGTAGTCCATGCTTACACAATGTGCGCAGAAAACACAAAGCGCCCGCTGTTCTTCGCCTAGCACGCAGTGCACACTTATCCGCACCAAAAAAGTTTTTTTTTTTTCGTACCCTCTCCCCCGGAGTCTCACTCGGGAGGAGGAGGTATCTGTGTGCCGGATTCGGGCAGGAGAGGCTCTGACTCCTTGTGTGCGTCATCGGTGGCGTGACAAACGTTACGAAGTGACAGACAAGTGTCCCCATTGTGGTGCTGCGCCCGACCAGTGTGATGAAAAACACTTGCTGTGGACTTGCCCGGCTACAGCTTCCGTGAGAAGACGTTTCCTAAGAAAGGTTGGCCTGCGATGGGACGTTGCAGACGACTATAGCAAGTGGACTCAAGATAATCGCTTTATCGCGAACTTTTGCCGCTTTTTAAGCGAGGCTTATTTGCACTCCTTTTTATAACTTTCTTTCCTTTTTCATTATGCCTAATGGCAAACAGCTCGAATACCAAAAAGTTTTTAATCAGTCTATAGACAGTCTATGGACTGTCTGTTGAAATTTTAGTAATGAATGAAGACATGGATGCTGTTTACTGCTATCCAAAGAGGCGTAACGAGACCTGTATGTTGGCCACATAAACTGGGCAGTGCGGATGTGGAAGTGGAGAGCGCGAAGGTTTGAAAGCCGTTGAACGAATTTTTGCCATTAAAATGGTGTAAACGAGTATCGCAGCAAGCACAGGTACACCGCATCGCCGGCCGCTGTGGCGACCCAGTTTCCCGGCGTGGCCGCGGCGCGGCGCGACCATCGGTCGGTCGCCGCCGGCGGCGGCAACGTCGAAGCGCACCCGAGGACGCGGGGAGAGGAAGTCGCTCGCACGCGGGGCTGACTATTCTGCGTTTCGCTGCCACTGGTGCTGGTCGGTAGTTCGGCCGCTTCTGCTACTGCCTCCGCCGCTGCTCCTGCTGTCCCTGACGGTGTGCGCGCGCGCTCTCTCGACTCGTCGGATCGTAGATTGGTGTTTGCGCGCTGCGCTGTGCTGCTGCATCCCTCCTCGGGCTTCTTCAGGTTGCCACTTCATCTGCCCCTCTTTTTTTGGAGTTCGGTGAGTAGCGCACGCTTCTAAACTCCGTAAACAGGTTGTGACTGTCACCGAGAGACGCGCGCGGAATGACAACGCTGTGTGTGTTGCGGAACTCGAAGTTGTTTTCTCCCGCGCTCATATAGAAGAAGGCCGCTTATTGTACCCGTTTTCTTTTTGTCGGCCGTACATTATACGACGCTACGAAATTGCGGTTTGCAACTCAACATTCGTGGTGGTAGGCACATAAAGGATAAAAATTCGAACCTCGTGGCGCTAATGACAGCCGCGAGCTTCTTGGCTCGCGGGCGGCGAACTGTCTTCGGCGTATCGAAATGCGCACGTTGATCAGATGAGAGCAGACCGACTGGGGCTGTTTGTTATAGCAATTTAGCAATAGAAGCGCTAATCGGCCCCATTCCTTCAAATGCTTTTCCCGCCTGAAAGATAAAACAGTTTAAAATAAGCGATCGTTCTGTTCGTCGTCTCTCTGTCCAGGCCGTTCTGTCAAAGTTAGTGTTTCCATTGTAAAAAAAAAAAAAGGTAATCAGATGATGTCCACAGCGATTCTCTGGATGATTAACCCATCGGCGGCCATCAAACGTCACGAAAGAGCCAGGGTGCAGGGTTTAAAACCGTTATTCGGCATTGAAAACACAGGTAAACATAAAAGCGCGTCAGAAGCTCTTGACATCCTAATGCTTGTGAAATCAGGACAAACCTAAGGTTCTGAGTAGGGATGTCACAAATATTAGTTCGTTTCTTTCGATGAACGACTATTGCGAGTAGTCATGAATTACCCGATGCGAACACCGTTTTTTTTTTTTTTATTGGCGAGGCGTTAAACACCCATGTTTTACGCGCTTTTCCCTCTAGATCCCATTAGTGATGATCTAAAACACGATAACCCCCTGGTAGGCGCTATAAGTGGGACAACAAAATGTGCTTCAGTGCAAAAAATAAGCGCCGCTGCACATACTGTGACAGCAACTGAAATTTTCCGCGCGGTCATCTATGGAAAAGCTCCCCTGACTTTGAATGTCAGGTTCCGGATCTTAACACGGCTTCAGTTGAACATGCGCTTAAGTGTCACACTTCCCGCGCTTATGCAACATTCCATGATCATGAGCCTGTCATAGCGACAGCTACTTGGCAGGATAATTGTCGGTGGACCGCAGCAACGCTTTCGCGATCTCCCGGGGAGATATGTTCGTCTTCCGAAGCGAACTCCCCGCTCAAAAGCACAAATAAATGAAGGCCCGGTTTAATCCTGAACAGAGGTCTCCATGCTGGAATCAGTCAGCGCCGGTTTTATGTGCTTCACGGACAAACCTGATGGGAAGAGAAAATTTCATCGATTCGTTTCTAGGGGTTCACGTATAGACATTTAACAAGCTTCATATTGAACTAAGGTTTGTTTGGAGTTGTGGCAAGCCGTCAGTTGATTCCTGTAGACCTCCTCATGTATCCGGACCTTGTTAGTGCCCCTCAAAAAGCACAGTCTCGTTCGGGTGAATCGTCGCCGTGTTTTCTTCCATAACGTCAGCTCGGCCGTGCTTAGTATACGCCGTGCCAGTCTCCCCCAATGGCGGCTCCCGGTTCTTCGGCGAAACAAGGGTATTGGACATCAGCCTTCGACATCTCTCCCGGCAACGCTAATCGCGACACCCCATCGAGATGCTGCGGGCGATTTCGCAGCGGCCGTTCAAGGCTGACTCCCTTGCTTTCGCAATAAGTCTGATGCTTCTCAGAAGTCGGCGCAATTTGAATGTCGAATTTCAAAGCTGGCATCATACCTTACTTGCAAGACATCGTAACTCAACCTAACCGAGACGCTGGCCGCGAAACTGTAGCGATTCTCTTGGCCTAATGGTATCCACAAGTTTCCTTGTAGTCTGATCTTTTGTATATCATTCAAGGTTGGCGCTCAAAGCCATCGCCATGGAATTAAGTATTCGCGACTTCAACTGTGAAGCAATGCCGCAGCGAGATAGAACGTTTTAAGATGAAACACCTGCGCATGCCTTATTATATGGCGTAAGAACTGCTAAGCATCCAGCGTTACGAACTGCCCGGAACACATACAGCGGTGTAAAGTAGGCAGGATTGCACGAAGCAAAAGTAATCGGCGAAAAGTTGGCAATGGATAGCAGACCGTAATAAGATCCGCTTAAAGCGACTAAATTGGAGTACAGACAATGCGAAATAAGCTGCCCGCAAAGTGATCCTTCGAGGCGGGAAAACGACGCCGCCAGAAGAGTCGCTGAGACTGACTGAAGAGCGCTCAAGCAGCAACGCAGCCGAATACAAGTGAACGACATCAAGCTCGGGTATCTCGCGTTTTCGTTTGTGTATCGAACAATGGCGGCGAGGCCGTCCTAGATCCCTCCCTCGTGTTCTGTAATTCCGTGATGCTGTCATTTCCGGTTATTAACGATAGGTGGGCGCTTTCCCCTTCGAGTTCGATTACAAACAGGTAGACTGTCACAAGTTCGGTATGACGCTCATGCGTGGTCTCATTCGCGCTTCCTAGTAAAGCCCAAGAAAGATATTTTCCCGTTTCCGTCGCTGTCCAGACGGAACCTTGGCTGTGGGGCATAGAACCAGCGGCTTTCGCAAGCAAGTGACCAACACAAGAGGACCTTGCACTGTGGACGATGAATCACGTGCGTTCGAGGCCATGCATGTAGTGCCTGCGCTATTGTACAGACGTCTCTCAGCACCACCTCATGCGAATTGCGGGCAGGACAAGGCTATCGATATAAGTTTCCTTGAATCAAAGCCTGTGCGCGAATGCGTCTTCTTTTTCGTGCTGCTTTATCGAGTTTCGTTTTTTTTTTTCCGCATCCGGTTTCCTCGCTCGCCATTGCGACTGGTGAGGTTTATCATCGATCTAGGATTGCCTATAGTCTCAGAGGTGGGAGGTACAGGGGAAATAGCCGGAACAAGCGCTGTTTCGGTTCATTCACACAGAGAGGTCGCGGCAGTGCTGGACGCTTGTGAGGAGAGGGGGAGATTGAAGGGAAGGCTTAGAGCCTAATCTCTTATGTCTATATATGGATACAAACATCGACGAAAAACACAAGCGAACCGCAACAATAAAAGGGAAGGTGGAGTATTCTCTGGGTTGGCCTAGTAATAGGACCGAGAATGAAAGTGAGAGGACAGAGAAAGAGAGAAGAAGGAAAGCTATCAGTAACTGAGGCGTGGATGCCGAGGACAGACAGAAAGAAGGGAAAGGAAAGAAAGGGAGAGAGAGAGAGTGACAGGGGTGGTACAGCGGGCGGATTCTATATAGCCAGGAAAGGGCGAGTGGTCGCAAAAATAACTCCCGTTGTTGGGTCCCCCTCCGATTTCCGCAAACGGGGTTTCCTTCAAGCGGGAAGGGATGCCGCAACTTCTTACGAGCTTTCCTGTCGGCAGGGTTCACGCGTCGGGATCGGCGCCCCCGCTGTGCAAGCGAATGATGCAAAGGGAAGGAAATAATAAAAAAAAGGTAACATGAGGAACTATCCGCAAAGCCACGCGGTGGCGCTCACAGGGGCGTAAGTGTCGCTGAATGCGTCGCGCGCTTCCGGGCTTGGCTATGCGGTGAATGTATGCGCAGCTTTTATATGGTTCCTGTACGCAATTCCTTCGCGTTTCCTGCACGCAGTTCCTACATGGTTCCTATAAATTGTTCATATTCGGTTCCTGTCAACCTCTCATGTCCCTGTTTACGGTTCTTATTCCGTTTTAGAGCGCAGCTCTCAAGCGCCCGTTCGTGGACTGAGCCGCGTCGCCGTCGTCGGTGTAACCGAGCCAAACCATAAATAAAGATAAACATTGCCGTGACTTGGATTCGAACCCACGGCGCCGCGGGCAGACCAGCTTCGCTGGCCACTGCACGAAAACACTAGGGTATCGCCGCAGCCTACCAGGCCTCGTGTTAAATTGCGACACGCACCGCGCTGTTCATTGCACGTCGTCCTATCGAACTAATATCGTCGCCGGAGGTGTCGACTACCCAGCAAAGCAAAGCAATGAGTCTACAGAGCCTGAGACACCGACAGAGCTGCGCTCCAATTTCGCATTATGGAGAATCGCCCTTAGAATGTTTATGTTGTTCTGTTATGCACTTAATACATGGCTCGTGTGTACAGCTCATATTCGGTTCATATTCAGTTTCCATGACTTTCCCTCATGCAGTTTTCGTTCGGCTTCTATATTCGATCGTTATATCTTTATGCATATTCAGCTCATAAACGGTTCTCGAATGCAAAGGTGCGACGGTGCATTAGAGCGAGCTTACTGAGTTGGCTGGTACGTTGAAGCTTGACTGTGTACTTAATGTGCGACGTCTGTCGAAGTTGATCAGTCCAGGCGGCAACAGCTTAAACAGACACAACTTCGGAGTACAGTTTTAGTTGGAAGTTTCGTTACTTTGTTCTGCGGAGCAGTCTGTAGGGTCTAGTTCGATTTCACAGTAAAGTTATGTAGTCGGGGCAGGGCTGGCTTCTGAAAAGCATAGAGCGAAAAATTTACTAGGCGTTGTTACAGCTGCTTTATAGTGTAGCGTAATTTTGTATTGCTGCAGTGAGATTCCTTCTTAAGTCTTTGCGCAACAGCTCTAATATTGACCAGAGAGAGAGAGAGAGTGACTGTCGATTGTAAAAGACGTCTTTGTTAACCACAGAGTCAGTATGCTTGACGCGAGCTAGGCATCTTTTAGGCGCTACCAGCGTGCGTTGCCGGTTTCTTGCTGCTGCGTACATGCCTGATAGCTCGATAGACTCCGCTTTCTTTTCCGCGTGCTGTGCAGAAATATGATGGCACGCTTGCAATCCTTAGTTTCGTTCTCTGTCCGGTTCACGCCTTTCCATCACATATCTTCACACCTAGCAATATATGCATTCCAGCAAGGCTGCAAACCCTGCACAAAGCAAAAACCGGATTTGCGTTCACCGTGCTTTGCAAGTATCTCTCGGAAGCGTCTACACACACTCCACTCGTGGACGCACGCAGACGTGGAGAGACTTACCACACTCATTTTTTGATGAATATCCTGCACGTAATTACTCCCAGCGGGTGTCCCTCCTGTTCGAGGTAACTCGCGAAGGAAAGCCCCCCTCCCACGTGCGTACGCTATGCGTGCGGGCCCGTAACCGCGGCGTCAATAACCACACAACAAGAGGACGCACAACCTTCGCGCTGAAGCCCATTGTCCCAAGTCTTAGAAACGACGCTTTCTGCGCAGCAGTTACTTAGCCTGGAAATTTCTTCGTAAAGCCAGTAGAGTAATAAGTAGACGCAGCTGTAGATAAAAATAAAATGCCCCTGGGTCTACAGAACTGCGTCACCCAGTTACTACATGCTGTCTGGTCACATTTCAATCTTAACGAGGGCTTTGCGCGAATCGAAAAACACGACTTCGTCGTACCGAATCGCTATATATGCGTGGAGAAGCGAGCGTTTAGCTGTCTGAGTGCCCGCGATGGTTCTTTCGCGTGATCGCCTGCCTGTATACTGCTGTGGGGGAAGGCTTCGCGGAGTGCGGTGAACAACCGCTCGGGCCTATGCAGCGACGCGTGTGTATCGCTCGGATGCGCTTTAATCCCGCGCGAGCCTGCCGCTGTACACGCGCGAACGTTCCTCGAAACGGGCTCGTGCGGTCTCGAGCAAGGTCGCTAAACAGGATGCGTTGAGGCGAATGAAACGTGGAAGTGGAATATAAATGGGATGATGGGCCACCTGGAACTGCTTGGTTTATTTTAAGGCTAAAGGCTTATAGGCGCGTGCTTGCTCTGCGGTTGGTTTCAACCTTTTTCTGTGATTCGGAGCATTTAAAGCAACGATAAGATATGTTCACCCGCCTACTCTTATGCAATTTTTCTTTCTTTTTCGTGTTTCATCATCATCATCGTCATCAGCCTGACTACACCCACTGCAGGGCAAAGGCCTCTCCCATGTCTCTCCAATTAACCCTGTCCTTTGCTAGTTGCCGCCACTGTATCCCCGCAGACTTCTTAATCTCATCCGCCCCACCTAACTTTCTGCCGTCCCCTGCTACGTTTGGTTTCTCTTGGAATCCACTCCGTTACCCTTAAGGACCAGCGGTTATCTTGCCTTCGCATTACATGCCCTGCCCAAGCCCATTTCTTACTCTTGATTTCAACTAAGATGTCATTAACCCGCGTTTGTTCCCTCACCCACTCCGCCCTAACCGATCTCTTAACGTTACACCTATCATTTTGCTTTCCATAGCTCGCTGCGTTGTTCTTAACTTAAGCTGAACCCTCTTTGTTAGCCTCCACGTTTCTGCCCTGTAGGTGAGTACCGGTAGGATACAGCTGTTGTATCCTACCGGTTTACCTTTAGGCATAATTCTACCACTGTATGCATGCATATCTGCATGTAAATGCACTTTTTGTTTGCATATTTAAATGACGTTGGACATCTTGAAAAGCTCTAATTTCACCTTGCATGTTACTCTCACGCATTCTTCACGCTGTGAACTTTGTTAGCCCATTTGTCGGACGATGCACTTCATCATTCCATAGAGAACATCATTACTCACCGATGCACCTTAATGCGCATTTAATGGCCACATTTTATATTATCCCCTTTTTATTTCTTTTATTTACCTTTTTCGCAACGGTCTCCTTCCGTCTTTGTCTCCTAAATTCCCTTCCCCATGCAGAGTAGCATGACAGTGATTTTTAAATGGCGGCTATTTTTTTGTTTTCATAAAGGGTTCTCTCTCTCTGCATGTAAATGTATGTACATAAATGCGTTCCTGCATTTGTATATGAATGGTTTTACTCTGCAGCCCAGGATGTCTCTGCTGGGTAGATTTCGTAATAACGAGGATGATGGCGTGTGTGTTATACGAGTTTGCTGCCGACTGATGCTGCCTGTATGAAAGGGGCTGACGGATCCGTCAAGCTGTTTTTGATGTCCCCTCCCCGTCTCTCAACTGAGAAAAATAAACTTCCGATACCTTCACGCCCTTAAGAAGAAAATGAATAAAATAATTGAAATTCGGGAAGTGTGGCGAGACGAAGGGTTGTAAAATTTAAGCACTTAAAGAGAGTTTACCGAGATTTTAGAGACTCAGTATAGCTGAGAGTTTTTAAGCACGTTAGCGCAAACGCATTCCTGACCAGCCAGATGCTCACTGCCAGCAGAGTAGCCAGAAATATTTTTCAGGGGGTGTTATACGCCGCCGGTAAAAAAAATAGAAAGACAGCCTGCGCCTAGTTATTTTTCTGCTATAATAAAGCCGAAGGGTGAAATTCACTGTAACATCTACATAAAAATAAGGGTGCGCACAGGACTCCAAGGACTTGATTTGTAAAGAACATTTATCTTCTCACAAAAAAAAAAAACACTGGTAAGAAAAATCGCGGCTATTTACAATATTTTCACATAATATAAAACAACACAAAACCTTCAGCTCTACAACAAAGTCAGAAACTGCGAATGAATGGCATTTGTTAAAACTTCTACACTTACGAACCCTAAATGCAAGCGTTTTGCGGGAATTTAGTGTGACATCCGTACTTCTAATTGCAAATGGAGAGGCAACCATAACTCCAGCTTAGTGGCCCCATCTTGTTTTTAGGACGGGAATCATTTTGTTGCGAAAGCAAGACTACACGCTAGTCGCCGAGCCATTCCGCGGAGCATAGGGAAGGTCATACTGCGCATGCGCAGTATGGCCTTACCTCGCATGCGCGAGGAGCAGTGACGTCACACGGCGCATAGCTGGCGCGCCGCCGCCGTTCTGCTAAAACTCTCTCTTCCCGTCGTCGGTGGGAATAGGCCCACGCCTGGGAACAGGCATGAAGACCGCACGCACGGCGAAGGTAAACGCAGCAAATGCGGGTGCTCTCTAGCTGAGCTCCCGTGTTTTGATAGGTATGGCGTGTATATGCGCAATGTTTCCGCTGATACGACCTCACTTCAACATACCGTGATTTTTTTTACTCCTGAGGCGTGAATGAAGCCTAAGTGGATTGCTTATGTCCTCAACTGTTAATTAGTTGCACTGTTGTTTTTATCTTGAAATTTAAAAGTAAGAAGTCACTGCGTACATGTGCTACATACGCAGTGACTGCTACAACGTGGACTGCAGAAAACAATATCCGGACTATGCTACAACAAAACTAAAAGAACATAATTCGTTGCGCGGTTAGACATGCTTGAGCAGGAAACTATTTTGACAGCAGATCTAAAAGTAACAAAAGTTGCTTATAAGAGCAGCTTACAAGATATCTAAAGGGGCAGACGCAGCGCTGACAAGATGGTGAGAACGCTCTCGCAAGTGTTCGCTATCCTCATCATCGTTTTTGGTGACTGTTTTGTATCAGTATACGTATAGCGGCTGTATGAACAGTTATTTGGACAAATTTCTGAGTGTATCAACATAAGAATACTCGAGTACATAAGTCGAGTTGGTTATTAAGTACATACGCGTACAGGGGATCTATATTAGTGCCTGAAGGAAAAAAAAGAAAAGGAAATTGCGCACTTTTTAAAGCGTCGCCTGAAATGCCCCTCTCCGTCTGGAATTGTTCAGGAAAACATGATAAGCAACGCACCCTGCAGGCATCGGCGCTCTTCATGACTCTCTCATGTTTAATGTATACGCGGAGTCCTCTCGCAGGTAAGCGTCACGAGGAAATCCCCAACTGAGGTGTGGAAACGTCCAGTTTTGTACTGCGCGCTCATTGGTGTGGAGGCCTTTTGTAAACATCGCACATGGCGCGCACATCGCTATAGGGCTCACAACAGCTTAGCAGGCGGGGGCATTGTTCGCAAGTCGAGCAGCAAAGCGAATGGCGTTATCAATGATGGGCACGTAGGCAATGCGTGTGAACGAGGAACTGCAAAGCGTTTTTCATTTTTTTTTTTTGGCCTGCAGATAATTTGAGCGGGTCCGTGGCTGATGCTTGGAAGCGTTCCAGAAAAAAAAAAAAACTACACAATTGCGAGGAAAGTTGTGTTACGCTTAGGTGGAACGTACTCGGGAAAAATGACGTCATCGTCGCGTGGAGAGAGAGCAAAGTGTACTACTCGCCCAATGAGCGCCCGTCAGAAACTGCCGCCTTGTTTAACCACTTTTAGCTCCGAAACAAAATTAATTTAAACTAAGAGAAAAAAAGATGAAGTTCAAGGACAACGGTGTTCAGTTCACAAGGAGTCGTGCAGTTTTATTCGCTATTAACATGTGCCCTTGCTAGGTATGCTTTTGTACTTTGTTTATATGCAGCAGAGGTGTTCTTGCTCCGTGAACTCAACAATTGTTTTTTTTTTCTTCAAGTTGCAGATTCTTACACATCGCGTTTGAAGGTAAGATTTCCCTTGGGGTCCCTTGATATCAGTGAAGCTCGTTGGTGAATCAGAAACCGTCGTTACATTTATAAAGTTCATTGCTGGGACTTGAAGAAACAGTCTTTAATTTGATTCAGGGATTAAAAGATTATCGCGTCTAAAATACGCGACGTGACCTTTCTTCAAATCAGAAGAATGATCCTTGCACTCCTACAATGCCAAATGCGTGAATTTTATTCATGCGCAAAGAGAAATTATACCTCATCTAGAAAAAATACCTGATGTAGAACCCTCTTTATAATAGTGGTCGTGGTATAACCTCACGGGATAAGTTGGAAGCTTGTTTTACTTCTATTGATACCCTACATTCGAAATTCAGTATATAACTTTGTTTAGTGTTGTTTATCGCCGGTCGTTCGATATGTCATTACTTATGAATCTTCAGCTGTATAGAGCAAACCGGAAAACATCGTAAATCATCACTAGCGCATGTCACGAACAACTCGGTACACAACTCAAGTATGGTTGCCGAAAAGTCTTGTAAAAGAGACAGCTCATGGTTGCATGCGTCTCTGCATGCAGTCCTATCATGGTTTCCTTCTGGCATCGACGTTTCGCTGGCACAGTGTCCAAGGCACTCCGGAGCTGCTGATCACGGTGCCTCATCTCCGGTCTCACGCCGCTATAAATACAAACATTTGTAACGAGCTGCAGGAGCAAGAAAAAACAAAACATTTACACGCTGTTGCTTACGCGCGCACTAAAAAAGCCGGACCGGTCTAAAACAAACCTGTTTAAAAGCAATTCTCAGAACAGATAACTGAAAGACATTGTTGCCAACCAGACATTGTTACATCACGCATGAGAGGACGTATTAACTGACAGTTAAAGAGAAAGCGAAGTACAGTAGACAGAAGCGAGATTTACATGGCTGTGACTGTGTCGCAGCGAGGGCGTTTTTCTTTCGCGTCGACGCCATGTAAACGGCTCATTTCGCTCAGTAGTCGATGGCTTATGCTGCGGCCCCTGCTCCAACTCTCTCCTATGCGCTTCTGACGGCGGCTAGAGAAAGGATACTGCACACAAAATAGCGCATGCGCGCCAGAGTTCATTGCGGACATGGAACTCAGGAGGTCACTGCTGTTACTCCTTGAAGATGTTCCTCTCCCGTGAAAGCTAGCATGTGAGATTGCATTGCTGTGTTGCGCATCTTACTCTGATCTTCAGTGAAAACTGGACACATATTTGCGAGGTATTGCATTGTTTCATAATGCGGTGTTATATAACGGCGAGAAGAGCTCGCAATGGAGGTAGTGTAAGAAAAAAAAAAAAACTTAAGCCCGCTCATTAAGAACCATAATTTACTAGAGTTTGCCCTTCAAATGCATTAAATGCCTGCACTAACGGACGGCTGTCGGTTTTTCTGCAGCAACCTTCAACAGGTTGTCTGACTGATGCCATTTTTTTTTGTACCTTAAGCACAGCCTCAGCATTCCCCGGAGTCCATTGACGCGGGTGCCCGAGGGCGTGGTACCAAGAGGTAAATATGCGAAATCGGTAACGCGGCGAAGCGAATACGAGAAGGGCAATTTGTCGAGGCGGCGCAGGCGAGCACGAAAAACACAGCTGGAAAAGCGAAAGTCCCTGTTGTTGGGAAACAGAGCACGCGACCTCGAGGAAGCGCAGCTTTCCTCGTCACACAGTGATTCCGCTGTGGCGGATCCGCGTTCACGACTGCCGGTGTGGACCGCCGAGTACCGGCGGGCAGGCCGGCTTGCGGCAAGAAAAGAGAGAGAGAGAAACAACAAAAGAAGCACGGGAAGGAGGGGTGCATGTTCAGGCTCCCCTCAGAGGCCATGTCAACCGCCTTTGTTGCTAGGAATTGACGAACAGCGTAAAGAAACCCTCGGAGGACGCGGGGAGTGGGCTGATGGGTTCTGCGAAGGTCACTGCACGATGACAACGACCTCCGAGAGCAGGGGAAAAAACAGGAATGCACAGTTTTCGCGGGTTGCGATACTCGCCCTCTCCCTCGGCACCGCAGTCGATCTGCGGTCTTCCGGAGCTTAGCTTCCTCACTTCCAGTTTAGTTCTGGGCGAACGTTTCTCTAGACTACGTGCGAAAGGGTGAGCCTAACGAAACGCTGCCACTGCAGTTTTCCTTCTAACTTTATTACTTTGGCAAACATAAGCCGACCGACGGCGTGGTGCTCGCTAGCACGCAGTGTTTTTCTTTTCACTGATAACTCTGCGCTCTTGTCGCTCATGTCCAGAATTTGTTGAAAGAAGAAGCCTTCAACAATATTCGCGGCAAGACGTAGCCTAATCCTCTGCCTTTTTCTGTCGAAAGGCTCGTAGGTCGAGCTGCTTACTGTGCCGTTTGCGGGTTCGGCATGACAGCTTGTCCTTTGGTTCTTCTTCTGTTGGGAAGGCCTTAGCTTCGAGAGGTCTGGAAGATATCCATAACGTAAGGATCGAGCTGGTCAAGTTACTACAGCGTCTTTTACTCAATCCGCCTTTAGACTACCAGCAAAGCTTTCAGCTTTGAAATAATCGACGTAGCCGAAACTCTGGAGCTACTATATGAGAACAACGCCTTTTATTTTTTATTTTTTTTTTGCCTATGAAGGCAAAAGCAGTAGGCTACACTTCCGATTCTGCTACTCACTGCGGTCTTCGCGTTTTGTTTAAAGGGAAACTGCGTAGGTTTTAGAAATCAACGAGCTTAAGAGGGTCGAATGTGTGAAACTTTAAGGTAAAGCATGCGAAGTCTTTTTGGGCTAGCCCTTGAAATAGTGAAGTAATTGCCTATTAAAATCCGGACGCCCTTCAAGCTTCTCCGCAGCGCACAACGCGAAGTGGGGGACACATGGTGACGTAATCGAAGGTATCGGTACATTTCCAACGCACATACGCCTGCTTTGAAGGAAAAAACCAACGCCACCAAAGGCAAACCCTACCGAGAGTTGTTTGGCATCGTCTAACGAGTCAGGGCAGGGTGTGGCTGACGACAGCGCTAATTTTAAATCATACCTTCCGTGACGTCACGCTGAGTTTTTCTGCACTCCTCCGGTGCATTGAGGAGAAGCGCAAAATTCAATCGTCGATTACGTCACTATTTTAAATGCTAGTGCAAAAACACTTGGCATGCTTTACCTAAAGCCTATATAAATTTAAATCCTTGTATATCGCAAAATTCTCAAAAAAGTGCTGCAGTTGCCCTTTAAGAACCAACATTCTCTTCTTCTGTAAGGTTGCATAGATCACCCCGACATTCTTTGGATATCTTTTGGACGCTCTATTCGGACGTGCTCATACCCAACAATTCTGGACAAAAGCATTTTTGAACTGAAAAGAGTTTATGAACGCATTTTTTTTATATATTGTAAGATTTCACTATAACAATCAATATATCCGCAGACCTCCCGTCGACAGGATTGCGTTTTTTTTTTTTTTTGCTATTAACGTTTTTGCTATCGTCAAAAGCGTTCCTCATTCTTTTATACGGCAGTCTGAACTGCGAGCTATAGAAAAAGTTTAAAAGAAAGATTTTGCTGCACATCGGAAGAACGGACCATAACCTTCAACATTTCCATAACGGTACCATAATGAAACAATTTTCCAATATTCAAAATTTTTGTCTAAGAATGTTAGACATGTCAACTGCCCAGCACTGCTCGTGCCCCAGGTCGAAGACTAAGTCAGAACTGGATTAAGTTGAGCCTAGAAAGAGTGCATTAGTAGCCGCTGCGCGTTTCTATATGTTGCGAATAGTAGAAATCTTGTAACAAAAAAAAAACGAAAAAAAAAAACAGCGGATGGAAACTATATTCAACGAGAAAAAGTAGACAGTGCACGACAGCAACCAACTTTTAAACGGACGAAAAAAACCCTTAACGTGTGTGATGCCTGCGTTCTGGTGTTCATGCCGCGATGAGAACACGGCGGAAATAGGCAGTATAGGAATGCGCGTCATTTGCCGAGTCAGGTGACACGTGGTATGCAAGGTAGCAGAGTAGACGGTAAAATGAGAAGCGTACCGACTACAAAGTAATCTTAGCAGCAGTGTAGGTGCAGCGTACAACGTGATAGCACGGTGTCTCCGGCGTATCGTGATCGAGAGAAAGGGGATTTTTCTGCACTGATCACCAGATGTACCCCATATCTGAGCCGTGTTGAATATGGACCGCAGAGTCCAGGTGCGGAGACAGTGTTACCATTGTGTTCGCACCGAACAAGATACATCGATATACACGAGCGCGTGGTACGATTCATGCTTAGGGTATCAAGTGGTGTTCTCTGTAGGATTACATCTAAGGGTCACATCCTGCACACTGATTGTATAACGGTCGTTTCGGTATACTGATCAGAGGAAGTCTGTGTAGGCGTTGGGGCTAAGGTTGGCACGAAGTGTAGAAGTGAGTACAGGGCCTTTCTAGATTGCGACTTCACCACGTACGCCCATCGACATCTTTAAACAATTTAGCTCAGACTCTATTAAAGGGATAAAACGTCCCATTTTAGTATTAGATCACATGATCAGGTATGACCAGTTTCATGTCTTCCATTAGCTTTTGCAAAAAACAAAAAAAAAGAGCGTTAAAGCAGTAAAGATCACCGCGCTCCATGCATGGCTCCAGCTAACGCTCCCAGAATAAGTAATGTTACAAGAACGTTTACACAGTTGTTGTTTCGAACTGCGAATTCCACTTAACTGCGACGTACGCGGCTGGAGTTACAGCTCGCATGTTAACACCTGCAAAAGTGTATGCAGGCCTATTATTAGCGCGAAAGCGTCAAAACACCGCAGCGGAGGCTGTATAAAACAGAGGAGGATTTGGTTCTTGTTTTTTTTTCCCCCAAGTTCTCAGATTCATCGTCCGGGGCATCCTACGGCGTAGATTTGCAGGGCACACAACTCTTCGCTGTTGTCGCGCTGTCGCTCGTCGCACCCTCGAGCGCCTGCCTCCAAGATGTGGCGCTGGAAATCTTCATGCATTATACAAAAGTGTACGCAAAAGACGCGTCCGCCTTATCGTGCACGAACCTCCGCTCAAGCATAAGGTCGAATTGCCCGAGTGCGCTGGTCGGCGAATAATCGATAAATATCGAAAGAAGACAACGCCACGTGCAGCAGGCGTAGAATTTGTGCATTGTTTGCTCATTTGTAATCGCCTCCCGAGAAACTTCATCTAAGACTGCAGTACGTAAAATAAAATAAATAAATAGATTTAGTTGGGCGAAATGTAGCGGAATAAGAATGAAAGTAGCCGGCAGGAAAGGCGCGACAAGTCATAAAAATGAGCAAGCTGACGTCATAGATGTAACCGTGATCCGGTTTGATTTAACTGTGCTCTGAATCGCACCGCTCGCGTCATAGGTTTTTCTTTTGAGAGCGCTGATCGCTTTATCGCTCCCTTGCTACTGCAAAAAGAAAAGAGGAATAATGGAACCCTTGCCCGACTGGTTCGCCGCGTGCGTTGACCATGCATGCACGAAGTGCGGGGTGCGTGGTTTGTCGGCTCGGACAAGAAAAACTCAAGGCGGACTGCTGGGATGTGGAAGCAAAGTTTAACTCCAATAGCTGTAGCCAGTCGCGCCTAAAGTAATAGTGTAGGTTTTTTTAACTATGTGGTGTCATGATACCGTTCATCTTAATTCGCTATAAATTTTCAGCCCTATTGTTTTGTTTTCTCATCCATTGCACCAATGAAATTTCGTTATACCTTTATAACTTAGTTTTGTTTAATTAAGTGTGCGTTGTATAATACGAACGAATAAGCCCTCACCATAACCAGCATGTGCCGTTCAGTCCCACTGAAAACAGAGGACAGAGGAGAAGACTGAACGCTCAAATTCGTGAACCTATATTTGCACCGCTACCCGTTCGAGGTGCACCTTCAATGCTCTGATAAACTTTCATCTCAAGACACACTACGCATAGCGGAAGTCGAAGTTTTTGTTTCGATATTTTTTTTTTCTGTTACACCTGCCTCCTCAATTTGCCTTTTTTTTTTCAACATCGTTGTTTCCTAACACAAAAAGGCACGAGACCAAAAGCATTGGGTCTGAATGTTTTGGTCGTCCCGGCGTGGCCCTAACACGATTGAAAATGGAGATATGAGCAAAGGACATGCTGCGGCGTCATCAGTGCCACCAATAAAACACTGCACGCAATTCCTTTCTTTTCCAACTCTCCCCTCTTTCTATCTCAAAAGAAAGAGGGAGGGCGACAGGGTTAAAAGAAAGAGAAGAGGGAGGGAGAGATCATAGTTTCGGACATTTTGGGTTGGAGAGGGAAGGAGAGAAAACGTAGAGTAAGCTATGGGCATCTTGCCGAGCGTGAAGGGCATCCAGAAACAGGTTGGCTATTGGTGGTGACGTCAAGACCAGGCAGTTTACGAGAAAAACGCCAAACAACAGACAAGCTACGTTTCGCTAACAAAAAAAAAAAAAAAACGCGCACTCTTTCGGCCAGGTCACGCAAAACTCGCCTCGGCAATCGGCATGAGTGTTTTGAATGCTGGCATACGCTGACCTTGACTCGGCGGGTCGGCATGCGATAATTGCGAAGCACGCTGCGGAGCTATAGGGAGTGTCTCCCTCCCCCGCCCCCTCCCCATTTCTCTCTTCTTACGCACGCACGCACAAACACACGCACACACACACACATACGCGCGCACGCGCACGCACACACACACACACACACACACACACACACACACACACACACACACACAAGCACGCACAGATTGAAGGCGTCATAATTTTTACGGCTGTCTTCATTTATTTATTATCCATCAGTGCAGTTTCACTGGAAGAATAAACGAATATATCCTTAAAAGTGTGACCCCTTCAGTATTCAAGTCAAAGTTTGAAGGTAGCAATCAAGAAAAATTGCACAGCCCCTCTCTCTCGCTCTCGCTCAGTGCGTGCGTGCGTGCGTGCGTGCGCGGGGATTGCCAACGCTCAGGCGTTATCCGCGCCTCCTGCTATTAGCGCGCAGTGATGTGAATATGTGAATACGCATTTTAGAGATTAGATATCTCCATAATTCGAGCGTGTTGAGTGTTTTTCCGAAGTACTGCTGCTGTGAGAGAGAGAGAGAGAGACTTTAATGAATAAAGGATAGGTCTGCCTGGTTATGCGCCTAGCGTGCGAGAATTTAGCAGGGTGCTTAATAGTAGCACCAAACTCAAAACGCAGTTTTTATCCTGTTCTTCTCTTTATTTGCTATCGTGCTAAAGGCAATGTTCTATCCCTGCGTCTATGTTCACCTTTACCATTTCAGGCTCAATCCTTCGCGGTGGGCAATACGGGCTCGGCAATGCGCTGCTCGAACAAATGGTACAGAACGACTGTATAGTGGTTCCTTTGGCGTCGTTTCAAGTTGACCTTTAGCGAAATTGCACGGAAGTATGCGGTAGACGAGAACAAGAGTTTTGTCCGATGCTCGGAGTTTGGCGGCCACGTCCTTTTATCGCTCTCATTTGTACTCAAGGTGAAATCGCCTTCGGCATTCGCTAGAGCTTCAAATTTGGGATTCGCAAGGCCATGACCTCGTCGGCCAACTAGGTCCGAGACAATAGTTTCAGACGTCTCTACTGTTGGCACGCCGTTTAGCACGTAGGAAAAAAAAATAGAAGGTGAAGAAGGGCTACGAAAAGTCCTCGAGGGCGATTTTCTTCGCGTTCAGATGGCGGCCACTTTCGATTATTTTGAGAGGCGAGTGGATTGCGGAGCATGCAAACATCGATCTTCAGTTCCTGGCAGTTTCTTCTTTTTTTCGTTCGTGGTGTCCTCTGGGAACCAACCACGACGAATATTCCCCATAAAAGATCTCTCTCTCTCTCCTGTTCTCCTGGCTCAGCAGTAAATGCTGAGCCAAAACGTCCAGCGCTCTCACTTCACGTTGAGGCTATGTGCCGAAATAGCATGCATGCTTTCACGCGCCATTTACGGGACTTACAGAACCTCCTGACCCGCTTCAAAATCTGGCACTAGCTTCTTCTTTGCAATGACGAGAGGAAATCGTAGAGCGCTTGCCCAGAACTTTGTAGGGGGCGTTAAAATAGTGAGAAAGGCGTAATTCATAAAAGAACAGAAAAAAAGATGCCCAGGCTTAGCTTGGTTAAGCCAAGAATGCGTTGCATATTGCGCGGTCTTTTTGCGCGAGGTATTGCTTGGCGGCACTCGATTTTCTCAGCAGCTTTTCCTCCGTGACGTATGGATGGATGGATAGGAGCGCCCCCTTTGAAACGGGGCGGTGGCAACCGCCACCATGTTCAGCCGTTGTTTTTTTTTACTTTTGTTGTTGTTTTTATTTCCTGTTTTTTTTTGTTTTTTTTTTCTTGTTTACTGTGTTTGCAGTTCTCACCAAGAATCGCCATCATCTTTACCTACGGTTTTTCCTCCGGCTGTCGTGACGTCACGTCACGTGGTTTGGTGGCTGCCCGGCCGCGCCCAAGGGCTGAACTGAGTGATTGCAATATGCTACGCATAAAATTGGCAGGCGCGATCAGAAAATAAGTTGATATAGATCGTCATAGCTTTAGATGTTTTTAAGGTCTTTTAAAAAATTGGAGGCAACACTTAAGATCCGCCTTAAGGGTATGACGCGATAGCGTAATGGGTTATATATGTCCCACACATGTAGATTGGTCATTGTCTACTTTGCATTCAGAGATCCCAGCGAGTCTTCATACCCCTCCTGGCGCAGTGGTGCAGCGGTTAAACGATGCGCCGCTGCCCTGCGATGGCAGCTGCTCCCAGCGGTGGGCCTTGTGCGGCCAAAGTTGCTCTTCTGGAGGGACCAAACATTTATTTAACTGCCACCTGCCACGGTGGGCAGAATGTAATGACGCCACAAGGTCACGTGACCTAGGTGGACCACCTGGCTCCTAGGTTGCTCTCTGGGCATCACCTGCCAGAGCCATGCTCGTGATTTTTAGCTCACAACGCCAACATTGGATTTTCTGGACAACGGGGCCTTTTACACTATCGCGTTAAAGAGATGTACATTCACACTTACTGGAACCCATCTGTATGAGGCTTAGATAGTTCCCAGCGGCAATGATGCATGCGTTTAGTTTCGCGATATTCATTCTGAGGGCATGCACGACGTCACGTCTAAACTTTTAGGCACCATAGCTATAGGTGTTTGGCTTTGGTGTCATTTCCTCTTCCGTTTGTTTATTTTCACGAGTCATAAGTGGAGAACAATCAGGAAAGGAAAATAAGGCAACGCACAAGATGTCGGCCATGAAAACAATGGTCTACAACGAGTACTAATACTACCTATGGTTACGAAGGGATTACGCATAAGATATTTCTCTGCGAGCTATTTTAAGGGGCACTTTTGCCCGAGAAAATTACTGTTGATTCAGCTGGCATTGAACATTACGGTTCATATGAAAGCACTGACGGCGCTTGCGTGTTGGAATTTATCACCGAAGAAGAAGAAGCGAGCAAATTGCTCTCCGTTTCTTAAGAGTAGTTCGCTATCAGCCGAGTCCGTTTCTTGTTTGTTTTTTTTTCTTACATACAGGTCTCATTAGCTAAGCACAAGCGCGCCCGGAGGCTTTATTGCTTTTTCTTACCCATTTCACTCGACATTAGTAAAATTGTCACGTTGTTTAACTTTCACCATTACAGCGCTCAATCTTACTCGAGAGCGCTCTCTTATTCCCGAACATCCTTCTGATTAGGCGGCTGCGACCGGCTTCTACTTTGCGCGGCACTTTTCCTAGAATCGGGCACCGTGCCAACTTGTGCGCGGCGTCATTGAAGGTTGTCTTCTTCTTCTGCCTCCCGTAGCAATGGCCTTCACGCATTCAGTTCACCCTCGTGTCAAGCCGCCAGAGTTGCCTGTTGCAATGCACTCGACCTGCAGCTGCGCATTCGCTTCCCACCACCAATACAATTCAGTACGTTCACAGCCGGAGATGCGGCTTATCCAATCGGAACATTTACACGCCTTTTACTCACCCTCGCTCACATCGATGGTTCGCGCTTCATGTCTTTGTGTCTCGTGTATAACCCGCGTCTTTCGGGTCAGCACCCGAGCACCATAACCACTGAGCCACCGCGGCGGCCAGATACCTAATTTCAGTTGCCTCTTCCTTTTTTGTAACGATGCATAAGTAATTATAACACATCGATCACCACATGGTACTCGCCTACAACCAGTCAATAATCCATAATTGGAATTCTTCTCTCATGTTTTTTTCTGCTTCAACAATGGAACGATGGCTGGGACGTGCCGGACATGTTAGGTCACGTGAGGCATGAAAAAATCTGCAATATAATCGCTGGCACGTCGTTTGTCGTCATTCCAGCTCTTGAAACAGGCTGGCTTAAGACTTGTCGTGAATTAATACTGCGTATCAGGATGCAATAAAAAATCTGGTGTTTAGACTCGGCGTCTCTCATAGCCTTAGTCGCTTTGGGACGTTAAACCCCATAAACCAACCAACCAACCAACCTTTAATACGACATTTAATTGCGGCGCCTAACCTAAGTAAGTGTTAGGCGCGGCACCTTTCGCGGCTGTGCACTGAATTATTAACGCTCGTTGCGACTGGTGCATCGCACGTGGCATGGATGGCGACGAAGTAGACGTCGTGACCGCGGATGGTCAGGATGGTAAATGACGACGATTTATATCCGTCCGATGGACAAGATGGAGCTTTCAGTTTAAACTGGGCTCGCAGGCGTTAATTCTCCGCCGCCGCGTGGCTCAGTGGTTATGGCGCTCGGCAGCTGACCCGAAAGACGCGGGTTCGATCCCGGCCGCGGGGGTGGAATTTCGATGGAGGCGAAATTCCAGAGGCCCGTGTACTGTGAAATGTCAGTGCACGTTAAAGAACCCCAGGTGGTAGAAATTTCTGCAGCCCTTCATTACGGCGTCCCTCATAGCCTGAGTCACTTTGGGACGTTAAACCACCATAAACGAAACCAAACCGCTAATTCTCCTCTTGGCTGCTGACTTCTATGAATAAAAATTCGATCGCTAACATTCGACCCCATTTTCCGCGATTGGTTCACGTACTAATTGGTGTCGTAGCATGGGAAAGCAGGTGGGGAATGTGAAAAGATAGAGGCTGAAGCCCCCTTTTGAGACGTCGAATGTTTGGGTTGGTTTAGCCGCCGCGGTGGCTCAGTGGTTATGGTGCTCAGCTGCTGACCCGAAATGTGCGGGTTCGATTCCGGCCAATCCGTCCGCGGCGGCTGCGTTTCGATAGAGGAGAAATGGAAGTGTGCTGTGCGATGTCAGTGCGCTTTAAAGATTTCCAGGTCGTCGAAATTAGACCGGAGCCCTCCACTACGGCACCTCTTTTGCTCTTTCTTCTTTCACTCCCACCTTCCTCCCTTCCCTTATGGCGCTGTTCGGGGTAGTCCACCTATATGCGAGACAATTACTGCGCCATTTATTTCCCCCAAAAGACAATTTTCAATTCTCCCGGCCGCGGTGGTCGCATTTCGATGGAGGCGAAATGCTAGAGGCCCGTGTGCTGTGCGATGTCAGCGCACGTTAAAGAACTCAAGTGGTCGAAATTATCCGTAGCCCTCCAATACGGCATCCCTCATAGCTTGAGTCGCTTTGGAACAGTAAACTTCATAAATCACACCAAGCTCAATGCGTTCAAGAGAAAAATATGAAGCCTGAGCTTTTTAAGGTCGGAACAGAGGGGGCATACATAACATAATGGCGAAGGGAAGCGTAAAACGAGGAAAGCAGTGAGCGCTGGGGAGCCTGTACCAAAGGTTCGCGTTAACACTTTTCCGAAACGTTCTGGACGTCGTGGGAAACGACATTTACGCATAAAGTCTGCATACGTAGGGGTTTTGGTGCAGCGCATATGAGCAAAGCTTGCTTATTTAAATGCGTACGAACTTGGCGGCCTTTTACGAGAGCTTTGACTTTCCGACCGGAGCTTTCAAAAAGCCAGCTGCGCTTTTCGTACAGACATTCGTTCGTCGCTAAAGTTCAGAGTTTGCTAAACACATCTGCGTCGGCCGCGTTCCGATGGAGGCGAATCGCAAAAGAGGCTCCTGTGCGGTACGATTTCAATGCCCGTTAAAGTACTCGGGGGATGGGGGGGGGGAGTCGAAATTTACCCGCAGCCCTCCACCTATACGATGCCTCTTTCTATATTCCTCCCTTCACTCCTTCCATTACGGCACGGCTCGGGTGTGCACCGGGAAGTGCGACTGTTACTATGCCTTTCCTTTCCTAATTTTGTTTCACCAGGCGCTGTTCACGTCTTTGTAACAAATCCACGATCCCATGAATTCACACCGGCCATGGTGGCGCAGTGGATAGCACCCTCGGCTACCGAGATAGAGGACCTGGGTTCAAACCCGGCCGCAGTAGCTGCATTTCGATGGAAGGGAAACGCAAAAAGTTGGCACAGGCTCAGCTTGGTTAAGCCCGGAAATTGCGAAAGCAACTTCATCCGTTTCTTGAGCCCGCCGTCGTTTCCTTGCTTGAGCAAATCGTTGCAGTCTTGCCTTGTGCATGTCGGACGACATGGCCTGGCTGAAACGCACGGCGTGGTTACGCCGGGACGGCTGCAATGTTGTTGCGACTGAGAGAAGGATGAAAAGGAAATTACACGGGCCTGCCAACTGGCTCCAGCCGAGCCACCACAGTTGCCACGTGCAGATAGAGGAGAGTTAAAAGATGAGAGGAAAGAGAAAAAGAAAAGAAAAGACGAGTCAGGCGTGACGTCATCACAGCGAGCGCCTCCTCGCGGCAGCGCCGCGCAGCTGCTGCTCGGCGCACCGTGGTTACGCTGGGACGACCGCGACGAGACGAGTTGGGGCTCTGTCTCTCTCCGTCTGGCGTGACGTCACAGCGGAGGTCATGCTAAAGGTCAAACGTGGTTACACCGCCGGGACGACGCTGAAGGCCTCAAACTGCGAGCAGTATTGCTTTCGCAATAAAAGGCGCCCGTATCTTGCGCGATCCAGGTGCATGAAAAGACCCCCGGTGGTTGAAATTATAGTCGAGCCCAGTTATAACGGCCGCAGTTATAACGAACGAACAACCAATTACAAATCTCAAAGACACAAATTTCCACCACCTGGCGGAAGAGACCGCCTGGAGGAGACTCCAAACGAGGGCCTTTCTGAGCCCCTATCTATTGGCAAAAACGTAGCCGCATGACTTTAACCCCGAGTGCAGGTTCTGTAGAAACAGCCACGTATGATCACATAATATGACAATGTAAAGAAGAGCTTCCACCGGAGGATCTAGTACAAAATAACCTTCTCTTTAGCAGTGGGAGGCTGTTCTGGTCAGCTCAAACCTGAGCATTCATTCCTTGGCCACCGAGTGGGCCGCTAAGGTCGCCGCTAGCCATGTGCTGGAGGCCAACTAGCACGGACCATCTACACATGCATTTTGACGAAATTAACGTTTTCCAATACAATCAACCAGATCAAATGATACAAAGGTGTCGCCTTTAAGGTGTTCAAAAGGCTTTGGTAACGTCTTGCAATGTCTTGCTTTCGTTTCTTGACGGCAACTGCAGACGTCTGCTGATGAAACCCACCTCCGTAATTAGGTTCCGATGAATCAACCGTAAATCAGAGTGGCGAAATTTGACTGTCTAGACTGTCTTGCGGTTCCCAACATTGAGTTGTCCCGGCCATTTAATATGCGTGTACCTTGCCAAAGCGGAGAGCTTGCACGCTAGATACACTTCCTCGTATATCGATGGCCCTCGGGGCACGACGCGGCTGTGATGCGTCCTCGGTCATTATGATGACGCAATACACGGCGTATAATATGGCGAGAAGAGCGGAGTTATGGGCGGAACTCGACATCGACTCTCATGACCTATCCAGTTTCAGTTGCAATATGTACTCTTAGCAGTCGGAACGGCCACACTTTAGCTGTCCCGAACAATCATTTTGCCATCAAGGCTTTCCGAGGCAAACGCACCTTTAATGTCTTAACTTCTGCGGTGACCGTCGAGCGTACGACACACATCGAGCAAGTTTCTGTGAAGAGACAAGTAGCACAACTGAGCTTGGAACGTCAGGGCCATTTAGAAAAAACAACAAAAAAAAACGAGAATAAACATCGGAAAGCCCGAATTCGTGACAGGGGCCTTTACAGCTCTGTTAATCTGTGCCGAGACGCGTATTCCTCATACAAAGTCAATTCAGTACGACCTCGCCATCGGTCGGCGCCGGTCTTCAGACATCGGGCTTACTCAGACGCAGCGCCTTAGCTACGAGAGGGTATCATTTCCGAGCCAAACGCACGTTATTATCGATTTTTGTTTGTTTGTTTGTTCCTGTCCGACCTCATCTCGTGGATTCCGTGCAAAGAGCACGTTATACCACGATGTGGAAAGCGTGGAAAACAAAGCGCAATTTTTTCGCTATGCTACAGCGGTATATCATAGCTTTTCATCATCACCATCATCAGCCTGACTAAGCCCACTGCAGGGCAAAGGCCTCTCCCACATGCAATTAAGCCGGTCCTGTGTCAGCTGCGGCCACACTATATACCCCTGCAAACTTCTCAGTCTCATCTGTCCCCCTAACTTTCTGTCGCCCACTGCTACCTCTTGATTTCGACTAGGATGTTATTAACACGTGTTAGGATCCCTCGCCTGCTCTGCGCTCTTCCGTTCTCTTAACGTTACACCTATCATTTTTCTTTCCGTAGCTCTTTGCGTTGTCCTTAGCTTATGTTGAACCCTTTTCGTAAGCCTCCACGTTTCTGCCCCATAGGTGAGCACAGGTAAGATACAGCTGTTATATAATTTTCTCTTGGGGGATACTGGCCACAGCTTTTAAGCGGTGTAAAAAAAAAAAAAGAAATTGCTACTTTATAATTGGCGTCTTTCAGTCATGCCGAGGCTGCCCGGATAGAAGGTATATGAAAGGTCTGCTCAAGACAGCGTTCTTTTATTTATTTATTTTTTGCTTTTTTTGGGCACCTTGCGGGTTGATAGCAATAAGTAATCTCTGTCTATTTCCCTTTACTCAGCGTGGAGATGTTTCTGCAATAACTTTTTGAAGCTTCATTTTACGCAGGCATATATCCGCGATTTATAATATCCGTTTTGGTTATCTCGCAACGGAATTTTCAGATGCTACTGATTGTAGCTGACAAGTCATTAATTTGTGTTTATTCGCACTATTTTTCAAGGTATCTTATATACTGCTGATTGTGATCGATGTATTTCGGATTTTGTTTCTTTTGTCCTCTCCTGCCGTAACACCATCTAAGGCTGCAATAGCAATATGTGAAAACAAATAAACAGAGAAATATTGCGCACTCAACGCCGTTCAGTTTCCACGGCACTGTACAGTATTAATGAGACAATGAAGAGCTATACCGTCAATAACAGATTGCGAGATTTTCGTGCTCTTTATGTATACAAAAGCAGCACTGTTTGAACACAATTTTAGGTTTCTCCCCTTCAAGCTTTCTAATTACCACTCATGCCGAAAAAGTGCTTTCTGCCAGAGAGGACACGTACCCACTTTCGTTCACGGACCAGTGGCTGCCAGCATTTCGACGTTCGGCGCCCGAAAGAAGGAAAGTTACACAGGGAAGTATAAGGAGTAGGACTGCGCGCCGTTTTATGGGCGCATTTGCGAACATTAGGACCACTTGTGCAGCGGCTCCGAACGCGTACGTATCTTGATTAACGGCCGTTACGCAATTTTGCCTCCCTGGCTCCCTCCTTCCGGGTGTGTTACGCTGCATTGACCGCGCCGTTCTCGATGCAAGTGCGCGCGCGCACAAGGCTGCGTACTTGTTGACGAAGTGGTGAGTGGCCACGTGTTTAGTGACAGCAGCGAGCAAGAACGAAACAGCAAAAAAACCCCCCCACTCCCCCCTTACATGTGCACTGCTAGTCTCTTCCATTGCTTTTTCTTTCATTTGTCTCAATCGGTCGAAATTATGGCAAGCTCGAAAAAACTCAGGATAGAACACATTCCATGTTCTTTGTAACACCGAATTAAGGTATATATAGATATATAAATATATATATATATATATATATATATATATATATATATATATATATATATATATATATATATATATATATATATATATATATATATATCCGAACCCACCGGCGGCATGTGGTTGTTTTTTCTTCTGCTTTTCTAATCAATTAGCTTTAAGCGATAACATATTCAGAAATATAAATTGATCAACACCACAAAATGAATAAATAAAATTAAAAATCCCCTGTGCCCCTTGGTTTCTGTGGCTGTTGGCTTCTCTCACATATATATATATATATATATATATATATATATGTATATATATATATATATATATATATATACACACATTCGCGTGTGTTTTCAACTGCCGTTTTCTTTTTCGTCGCTCCGTAAGCGAAATTGAGGAAATAAGCCAGTCCTCCAAAATAAAACGGCCTGGAGGGGAAAAAAGAACGAAAGATAGAAAGTGCATAAGAAAGTCGAGGGGAAACGTAACGGACGACCGCACGCTTCTTTTTTCGTATTCCTCCCACAGCGAAGCTTTCAGGAGAACGGCTGGTGGGGAAGCCCTGCACTACGCCGTTCCCCCTCGTCGAGGAAGTAAGTTCTTGTGCGGTATCGTAACTAACGCACACATTCGCTTTCGTACGGCTGTCCGCGCGTGTGCACTTTTTCTCTCCCTCCTTTTCTCGCGTATACCTTTGTTTTCTGCAGCATTTCTCTCATTCTCCAGCCGTTTCCATTCGTCCGCGCTGCCAGCCGCCGCGTACCGCATGCTAGCTCAAGCGAAGCCAAGCTACACGCCGCACTCGTTGGAGAAACTTTCAGAGCATGTCTGCTTTGCCGCTGGATCGCATTCGCGTGTCGAGCGGCTTGCTCAGTCCGGCCTCACGGTGCCCGCTGATTTGATACCCGATGTGCCTTGGGGCCGTCGAACCACAGTGCGATCTGCGATCTCTTCAGTGACCACGAAGATACCACGGGAATTCCCCGTATTCGAAGCTCTTCAGGATTAGCTCTGCTTGTAGGCGTATGCGTTTCTTTCAAAGTTTACTGCGCTCTGCAAAAGCTCGCGTCTTTCGCGGTACGTGGAAATCCCTAGAGGTCAGCTCCTGAGGTGCTTAGATACACAAGATATGCACAGCGTGACGCATTCGCTCCTTTGTAACGACGCGCACGGGTGCTCAGCCTTGCATTTATTGTTGACAATTTGCAGGGCGCGTCTGCATTCTCCATAAAGTGCTCCCTGTCGCTTCAGATAACTGCGAGGTAGTCACTTTTCAATAAACAAACGCTGCGCGTGCAGGAATTTGTTGTCGTCGCTATGAGGAAAATAGGGTAGCTAATGAAAGCATTGCCACCGCTTTGCTTAAGGCGTTAGTGAAACCGACGAGCAAGCGCGCATTGTTTTCAGGCATGCCTAAAGGCTTACCAGTACCGTGACCTTTCTATAGGCCAATGTAAGGAAAGGGGATCGAAGCGCGCCCGCAGTCATCAAAGCATAAGTGCCTCAGTAAGCCCTTCTTTGTTTGTCTCTTGGTTCCACAGAGGCAATGCGGTTGAACCTCGTTATAACGAAGCAGAAGGGGCACAGCGATTACTTCGTTATAGCCAGTTTTGACCAAACCTCTAAAAGGGTAATCGTAATTTTTTCGTTATATTTATTATTTCGTTATAAACCATTTCGTTAAAACGAGGATCGGCTGTACTTGCACACAAACGAAGCCATATGAACAAGAGCACCTTAGGAATAGGACAGAGGTTATTGTTTAATTTCCCTGCCTTTCTTCACAGCGTACTTTAGTACTTGAGTACTGAGTACTTTGGGGGAGATTTTTACATGCCCTACTTACGCAAGCCTGATACGGACGCTGGCAAGTGACTTTGGCTCCGTAGAAACTCCATGCACTGATACGCAACGGAATAATTTTTGTGTCATGTGGCTATTCGACAAACTGTTATCGAATTTGTTCGTCAGAAGTTTATGGTAAATCTGTTTCGGAAGCGCTTAAAGTATATCTAGCCGGACACCAAACAAATTCATCTGAGAAGCGCTGCATACTTTTGTTTCCTTTATCACCTAATGACCACCTATTAGAGCTTGTGTTGAAGAGACTCGGTGAGACGGTGGAGACGTTGCGAGAGCTTCTTTTATAAAAATGGTCTATAGACTGCCTGTAGACTTCATATAGACTCTTGACTTCATATAGATATTTCCTTTCGTCTATTCATAGTCTATAAATTGCCTATAGAAAAAAGTCTACTCAAAGTGTATGTTCATTAATCGTTAATGCATAGTTGGCCGGATCCCGGCCGCGGCGG
Source organism: Amblyomma mixtum (assembly GCF_055824585.1). Classification (NCBI taxonomy): domain Eukaryota; kingdom Metazoa; phylum Arthropoda; class Arachnida; order Ixodida; family Ixodidae; genus Amblyomma; species Amblyomma mixtum. The sequence continues at coordinate 52,405,011 of NC_143016.1, read as the reverse complement.
TTGAATTTCTTTGGGGGAGAAATTCTAGAGGCCCGTGTACTGTGCGATGTCAGTGCATGTTAAAGAACCCCAGGTGGTCGAAATTTCCGGAGCCCTCCACTACGGCGTCTCTCATAGCCTTAGTCGCTTTGGGACGTTAAGCCCCATAAACCAACCAACCAGCATAGTTAGCCGGATATTGCTTCGTATGACTACTTCGTACGGACAACATCGCAGAGCCGTGCTCTGACGAAGCCGCCGGGCTCAAAGGACGAGCATTCCCCTACCGTTGGGAATCTGATTAATGCGGCCGACTTGTCACCAGATGCCGTGGACTCTCCAGAAAGCAGAATTTTTGCACCAAGGATCTCGGCGAGGAAAATATGACTGCCCTGGAGACCCTGGAAAGCGCCCTGGAAGGGCCTGCTTTGAAGAAATACCCGCGCATGATAGAACGCAACTTTTGGCGGACTTAGTATCATCATCATCAGCCTGACTACGCCCACAGCAGGGCAAAGGCCTCTCCTATGTCTCTCCAATTAACCCTGTCCTTAGCCAGCCGCGTCCACCATATTCCCGCAAATTTCCTAATCTCATCCGCCCACCTAATTTTCTGCCGCCCCCTGCTACGTTTGCCTTCTCTTGGAATCCACTCCGTTACCCTCAAGGACCAGCGGTTATCTTGCCTTCGCATTACATGCCCTGCCCAAGCCCACTTCTTCCTCTTGATTTCAACTAGGATATCATTAACGCGCGTTTGTTCTCTCACCCACTCCGCCCGCTTCCGATCTCTTAACGTTACACCTATCATTTTACTTTCCATAGCTCGCTGCGTTGTCCTTAACTTAAGCTGAACCCTCTTTGTTAGCCTCCACGTTTCTGCCCCATAGGTGAGTACCGGTAAGATACACCTGTCGTATACTTTTCTCTTGAGGGATATTGGTAAACTGCCATTCATGATCTGAGATAACCTGCTATATGCGCTCCACCCCATTCTTATTCTTCATTCTTATTCTTCTAGTAATGTAAGAGTCAACTTACTACGAACATCGGATACAATAAACGCAATCCGCGAGACCGTCACATTCTAAATGGGCCCGACTGTATTTATTTTCGTTTGAGCAGCCAGTACTCCGACAGGGGTGTAGACGAAAAAAGCCCGCTGGAACGCCGTAGTGGTTCATCCATCACTGGCGGCGCTGCGATCGGAGACTCTTGGAAGCAGGCTGCTACTGGCAACGCTACTCGGGTGGTCACGAGGGCCCCCGTCTGCTACACTGTCTATTCCAGTATACTATAGCACGACTGTAGATGGTAAATTGACGATTGCGCCCACATGCCCCTTCTAACTGAGGCCTACGTTAATAGCGTGCCCACAGGACAGCGGCAGAATGTGGAAATGCCTAGTCACGACATACGACGGGGATGCTTTCGCCACTCACATTTTCTGCAGAAAATGTCCCTCATACAGCTATCGCTGTTAGTCATGTGCATTTGTCGCGTTTTTCACTTACAGGGTAAGACGCCTAGACGCGTGTTGAGAAGCCAAGTGCGCACACCATCGTGCAGTTCGCGGTGCGGTGCATCGGCTGCTTTGTTCTGCCCACATTTCACTCGACGACGACAACCTTGATGTGGATGAGGAAGTTCGCGCGCGCAGCCATTACGAATTCCGCGTGTGCCAGCGTTGTGCTCCAGCGAACCCTGACGCGAAGCGCAGCCACGGACGGCCAGCTCTGCAGTAGTGGAACGTCCTCCGTGCGCAGGCCTGGCGCCGCGCGATTTGGACACAGCCTGTACGCCTTGCGGTCTAATCAAATAGCGAAGTCCCGCGTTTAATGGTTTCCCCCCTTTCGCTAAATGCAGCATGGTGGCCGGATCTGTGGTAGCAGAGGCGATGAGTCCAGATTCGGAGCGCTTTACGACCAAGAGCAAGGCACGCAATAATTAGTGCGTAGGCACTGTTTCGTATTGCTCCCGTCCTCTGTTTGCCTCATCTACTGCTAGATCTTGTTATTCGTTAGAGAGGACCTTAGCCGTTGAGCCATCACAGCAGACTCTATGAGGAAAATGGGTTTGATGGCAAACATTCAACCATTAGAGATGTGCGTTAGAGCACCCGAGAGGGTAACTAAAGAAATAGTAAGCGATAACAGGCTCGTTCATTTGTTAACCAATGATAATGTTACGCTTCTTCGGCAGAGTGGCCAGCGAACACTACGTGTTTTTTTTTTTACAGTTTTTGCAATTCCTAGTCTACGAGTACCACTTCCTCCACTGTTGCCCTCATTGCCCATACATTCGCCAGCGCATATGCTTCATAAGTACTGCTCCACTCACGCACCTCTTCACTTTTTTCGGTTTTTAGAAATAACGAGCACGTGCATCCCGCGTCGAGCGAATCTTTGACATCGATGCGCCGGGTTCAGTTTTCCCTGAAGTAAGATGGAAAGCTGGATGCAAAGTCGCTAACGGTCCATTGTGCACGGAACAGCGCGAAAATAAAATGAACGACAAAAGAAGAAAGGCGCTCATCTGCCTCTCTTCTTTTGCCGTTCGTCTTGTTATCGCACTATTCCATCCTCAACTTGCGCACTCTTTAAATAGGCCGATTATCAGTGCAGAACAAGACTGCTCTGTGAGGATTAATTTCGAGACTCAGAGTATTGATCTAGGCTCGACGTTCGTTTGTTCTTGCTTGATTGACTGAAAGAGCTTTATTTTAAGAGGAAGGCACAAGGCCGCTGAGGCGGAACTTGTTCTTGGTGCTTACTGAAAGTTGATCAATGGCGATTATTGCGGCGGTGTAGATTTAATTCAACATTTGTAGTGTAATGTACTTGCTACCATTTGGTTTGCATATGCTCTGATGAGACGTTTAGCTGACCAAGGTGGTCATTGTTGAAACCAGCATAGCCAGATATATCGAGGAGTGAGAGCGTCATTTGTTCAAAAAGAGGGGTCTATCATCTCTATCATGCCAGTGACACAGAGACTCGTTTCAAGGTTTGCAAGGAGTGGCAAACACTCTAGCGTGCGTGGATAAAAAGAACTGACGACGCATAATTAGTCCGAGCTTTCAAGAGGAGAGCGCTGTCGCATTTCGTGAATTTGCCCAAATACAAATATACGACGTGGACAGGGCTCACCGGTCTCTGCCGCTTTCCGTTAGCGAGCTAATGGAAAGTTCCGACCGCGGAGAGAGCGAGACATTGCGTACACGACCGCCGTTGCTCTTGCGAAGCCAGCTGTCGTGTTGTGATGGGATGAAGCGAAGGAGTGAGAGCGTCCACGGCTCGACTTTTCGTCAGTACAGTGCTGCTGAGGATCAGTGCTAGTTCCTCAAGCTTCTTCAAGCTGCAGCACGCTAAACACGAATGCGTGATGGAGTAAAAAGGGGTTACTCCCTTTTACTCCCTTTTATGAAAGGGAGTGCGCTAGGGAACTGCTTACTCCATTTTTACTCATTTGTGTTTAGAGTGTAGACCGTCTAAGCTTAGTGAACGGTCTTGAGACAACGAGAGCCATTTTACTCGCTCGGTTATGCGGAACTATGCTCAAAGAACGTCTCCAACGTTTGGTTGTTTGCGGAGAACCGAGCGGGATGTTTTCCCACAGCTGTAAAGGTCCTTCTGCGGGCGGATATTGCATAGAATGAAAGAAAAACACACGCGGCCAAGAAGACATCATTGGCAGCAACCGTGGCTCAGGTAACTCTTGGCGCTCTTACTCACCGTCTGTCACGCACCGGCGAGTTTGTGCGGATGCGAATTTCCATTCAGTCTTCTTGAAAACCTGTCTTCCAGGAGCGCCATGCAGAAGAGACTATAGCGAGCTGGCATACCGTTGCGAAACCATATAGTTATGTATGCTAACACAGCCGCTGACAACGTATTTTACTTGTTGGGCTCATGTGATCAGCTTTATACTTCTGCATACACTTCGCGTGTCAGTCGTTAAGTAGGGTTTCGCAAAAGACACGCGTTCCTGCACGTAGCGGTGAGTGCGAAACAAGGCATCTTATAGGCTAGAAATACAGTGTATAAAAGTTAAGAAAGGCACCGCTGACCTAGTGCGCTCTTACGCTGTTCATTCTCAGACGCGTGGTGTGTCTTTGACGGGTGTGCTAATCGTAATTTCCTCCCTTTCCTCGTTCAGTGCGCTGCGCTTCTTCTAGATCTTTGATTTCAGCCATAACTCACCATATGCGCGTCAGACACGAACAGGCAAGATTGTGGGGGTACCCACCGATTATAGATTCACCGCACGAACCATCACACAGAATGTGCGCCATACAGCGTAGACGTCACACTACGGACGGGATGGCTATCGCGTTGCACTCTGCCGTGCCACAGCGGCGGAGCAACTTTTGTCCGTGCGTCGGTTGGGCGATTCGCAACGCAACAGGAGACGGCGCGAAGTCCAGCAATCGAGTGCGTCAACAAAGAGCCCTCGGCCGGACCGATCGTGGGAACGGTCGGTGCTAACACGCTCCCGTTTTCCTTATGGTCTGCTAGTGTGTGTGTACGGTGCGCCCAACGGTGAGCTCGCGGAAAGCGCGCTTGTCGCATTTCGTCTCATCGTTACGATTTTCGCTTTGCTCCGGAGAGGCGCGCCCGTTTCTATGCGGCTCCCTTTGCGTCGGATTCGCCCTGCGACATCCGGATCTGAGTGAGCGAGCAGGCGTTCCTCTGCTACTGAATGGACCAGAGGTGATCTGCTGAAAGGCCTTTTCCATAGCCGTAGTAACATATTTAATCAAGCATTCTAGTTTGGGGCCTCCGCAGAAAGAGAGAAAGAAAGAAGGAAAGAAAGAAAGGAAGAAAGGAAGAAGGAAAGAAAGAAAAAAGAAAGAGAGAAGGAAGGAAAGAAAAAAACAAATAAAGAAAGAAAGAAAGAAAGAAAGAAAGAAAGAAAGAAAGAAAGAAAGAAAGAAAGAAAGAAAGAAAGAAAGAAAGAAAGAAAGAAAGAAAGAAAGAAAGAAAGAAAGAAAGAAAGAAAGAAAGAAAGAGACAAATTCAGGCACGAATTGTACGTTTTTGTTCTATGGTAAATTTCATTTTCAAAATGTTACTATTGCCTTACAATTGAATCTTGAGGGTGCGGAAAAGACAAGAATGTCTATTGAGAAAAACTGATTGGATGACCCGATGAAAGGGCAAGGGCACACGGGCCGGCTAGCACAAGTAAAAGGAAAAAGTCTGATGAGCCTTGCAGTCGAAGAAACGCAGAACATACTACAGACATTACGCACCGGATAGTCTTCAGTATATTTTCCGTGTTATGATTACTGTTTACGTCGTGTGCATTTCCTACACTATATATGCCTGTCTTCAGACTGCGCCCCCTTCATGGAAACCGATTTTCGGCGGTGAGCAATGATGGAATCTTTTGGCGAATAAAACGCAGTTACTGAAAACAAACAAGGGAAGTGCGTGCCACGAGAAAATCTGCTCTCTTTGGATACCAAAGGCTCGTATTTTAGGCTGGAAATTTTTGGGTCACTTATCAAATGATTGCCGGAAAGCATTTTGACACTCAGAAACGAAAACACCGATTCAGCCCGCAGCATAAGGAGTGAAAAGTTGGATGCTGCTATGACAGCGGCCTCGGAGAATTTTGTTTTTGTTCGCGTCATATGTGAAAAGCTCGCATACGAACCCGAGGCCAGCACATGATGAAATCGCAAAAGAGGAAAAAACACGTTCGGTGAGTTCCGTTTCCATTACCTGAAAAATTCCACAAACATTTCAAGCCGCGACACGTCCTTGCTAGGCGGACGAATTCCAGCTGAAGCTGGAACGCTGGAAACGTTAATTGGTGTGCGCATTTATCGTCGCCTTTTTGACGAGTTGCGTCGCAACTTCGAGCCATTGGAAACGAAACCGCTGGCCCACTCCTGCACAAGTCTAAAAAAAATCTTCTTCACTTGAGCCTGCGCTCAAGTCTTGAGCTCAGCCGCGAGAATAGCATTGGAAACATGTCGCATGACGAAATAAAGCACAAAATCGCGCTCCAAGTACCTGAATACTCTATTTCACAAGCAAGTAGCCAGGTCTTATTTTCATGAACAGCAGAGGTATTTTTTCGTTCGGAGGGGGAGTGCCTTGCGCTCCGCCTTGGATACTTTTCTAGCGACCCTATTGGATAAGCGCATGATACAGCTGCCGAGTCGGAGTACCTTTATTTGCTTACTTCGCCCAGCAGTCCATCCATAGTGAGGCAGTTGCCGCGCCTTTCCTTTCTTTGTAGCTTCCTCCCCTCCTTGTACTCATGACTGGTGGCGCTAGGCCTACAGACATATCCTGTAATGTTTAATGCACGGTCCAATTTATTGCAAAATCCGCTCCAATTCAATGCCCACGGCCCCATTTTGTTTGCGTTAAAATGGCTGGAAATTGCTGGAGGGTGTGAATGGCTGAATACGGTATTGGTGTTACCGTGCAACAGGCAAATAAATGGAGTTTTAATGTAATTACGTCACGGTGCAAAGCACAGGGCACAGCGTCAGCTATGCCCTAACGTTATTTGCGAGTTTGCTGCTTATTAATGGCGTTTTTGAGACTCTAAAGTAGAACACTGCTTGCCTGGAATGCGGCGATTCCAGCGGAGGATATATATATATATATAAGTGTACATAGATGTTGAAGATGCCGACTATGAAAGCCAGCTGCTACCTGTCGCTGTGGCTGAGTGGTTTGGGAGCTCGGCTATTGAGCTGGAGTACCTGGGTTCGAACCTGACAGCGGCGGCCGCGTTTCGATGGAAGCGAAACGCAAAAGGCGCCTGTGTACTGTGCGATGTCAGTGCACGTTAAAGATCCCCAGGTGGTCGAAATTTCCGGAGCCCTTCACTACGGCGTCTCTCATAGCTTGGGTCACTTTGGGACGTTAAACCCGATAAACCAAACCAAACCTGATCACATACTGTGGGCTTGCCAAATAAATCCCGCTGTCAGCCCTACACCAAACCCAGACCCGGGGCAATGGGAGGTCATTCTGCTCAGCGGAGACCCTGATCACCAGCGCGGGCAGGGCCTTCGCTGCCGTGCAAGCCAGTGGACTGCCGGTATAGGCGGCCCACCCAGATTACCTTGAATCTCCTTCGGCAATAAAGAAGTTTTCCTCCTCCTTCTCCCTCCACTACGGCACCTCTTTCTTCTTTTACTCCCACCTTCCTTCCTTCCCTCAGAACCCGGGTTTAGGTGGCTTCCTAGAAGTGAGGCAGTCACTTCGCTGTTTCCTTTTCTCAAAAACGACTAATAGAGGTAACTGCATTACGCTTGACCACTTACTTTTGTTTTTTGGCGTATGTTTCCTTTTATACTTAAGAATTAGTCACATTTTTTTTTTTTCCGCAACTCGGACTATATATACAGTTTTAAAAGTAGTCTTGTACTTTCCCGCACTTTCCTGCTCTTCATATCCTCGTTTCACATCAGGCATGGGTCTTGGTATCTTTTTCCTGCTTAGGCACCTTGGTTCTTCGTTCAAAGAGTCTTACCTAAGAACAGAGAAACGCACCACGTATGCAAAACCTGCGCTAAACTCTTCCGGGTTCCCCATAGTTAAGCTGTTTATCACTAATCCAGCAATCACTGGCACTGACGGCGCTTTGTACAGCCGATATTTCCTCTTCCGACTCCGCAGAACATGGTACCCCGTACCTGCTATGCTACGGAAAAGAGAATAAGCAAAATACGAGGAAGACGCCGTGGCGGCTGGCACCAGCAGACAAATGGCTCGTCCTTGAATCGCGCCTCTCTAAGCAGCACGTGCTCCAGCTAAACGGGAGCCGCGCTAGCATTCAGTCTTGAATGGCGTCACGCAGGCATAAAGTTCCGCGGAAAGGGCGACTCAGGGAAGTCGCGAGCACGTGTAACCAGGTGACCTAAAGCGAGCCGACGTCTTCAAACGCGACTGCGCGCACGTACATGTGTAGCATGCAACTGTACACGCTTTCATGAAAGCTGTTTTCGCCTGACCATAATGGTCGTTTGCAAGAATTAGCGTTGATGTGCGACGCGTAAGCGAAGAGGCACGCATGCAGGTAGAGCATCGTGATGCTGAGACGCCGGCTGGGATTTCCATAAGTGCAGTGTCGCCTGTCGCAACAATTCTTCTCGAGCGATTCTCTTCCAGGCCGCAGTGAGCTTCGGCTGGCGCTACTCGCAGTTCCGCACCGCTGCTTCCGTGCCGCGTCGTCTTACATTCTGAGGAAAGTAATTAATTCCTCTACTAGATTCCTAGTTTCCTTGCTGGTGACGCGTGCAATAATGGACGCTGGGGCTGGGAAACTTGCTCAGGTAGCATGCTCGCATGAGCACACACGAGTAATGTGCGGGGCGGCCACTGTCATTACTGCGTATGTGTATACGGTTCGAAGTGAAACTGTGCAAGTGGATCAAGGAAGCTGATACATTTATTGTCGTTTGACTTGCACGGTGTACGTCCGAGCTCGGTATGCCTCGAAACAGCCAAAATCCCATCATCTCCACCCATGAAGGCTGCCAAGAAAATAGGAGCAGTGCATAAACGTTTTGTCTCCCTTTCTCTCTTAAGACACGGATCGAGTATATGGTTTTGCGGCAGCGTCTGCGCATGACTCACGTGCAACACGATGTGTTCGTTTTCTCTACATTGCTAATCGCAGTGCGGTCGCCACACGTTGTATAAAGGTCCTTGGGTAAGCAGTTACCGTCCTTTGAGTTGCAACAATTCTCGAGCGAAGCGTGCAGAAAATTCTATGTAAACACACTCTGCAGTCTGGTCTTCAATGTGACGAAACATATCTTGGCTAGTAGAGGAATTGCGCTATTATTATCTTTTTTTTTTAACCGGGTAGTCACTACAGGTTGTGCCTACAACATGCGCCCCCATAGAAACGGTTCTTCACGCGACACTAAGGCTATGCTGCTGTACCCCTTTCTCAATGCACAACACCAACCCCTTCCCCCTACTTCTACCATGCAAAAAGTGAGTAAAACAGTCGAGAAGTACGATTACGGGTCATGGTACCCAGAATATAAAAAAGACTTGGTGGCAGAGCGATTAGTGTAATGGTCTCCAAGAGGTTGTCCCAGGTACATCCTCTTTCGGTGAGCACGGACAGTTACCTCGAAGCGTTGGCTGCGTGTCAAGGCGGATGAATAAGCTGAGGTATACTTAAACCATGGAGGAAATGACAGACGAAGAGTGTCATTCCACCAACTACCGCTGACATATAGCTCGCGAACGCGGAGATTTGAAAGATCCCGATTATACATAGACGTCTCTTGTTTGACTTTTGAGGAAGAGGCATAATGGCTTATTAAAGAAGCCGCTCGCAACCGGTGTCTCAAGGGTGCAGAGTCAAGCAGGATGACAGCTACAGGGCCTGTAAAGCACTGGGGCACTGGGTAGTCTTTTTATATTTGTAATGACTGTAAAGTTACTACAGAATGAAGAGGACATGTGTTTTTGGAAGGAACAATAATAAGTTGGCTGCGTATGATTTCTTTCTGACGTAACGGAAATTCCTTTTAAGAAGCAACACATACTATGTTTTTTGGTTGCCGCGGATAGATGACGATGAGGCTGTAAGTGACGCTGCGGTCTGTTTTATATTCAGGGACCCCACAGTGTTTATAAGTGGGTTAATATTAAGGTTAATTGGTTTGTTCATAGAAGGTTGTGGCCAAGTACTACACCAGGGTGGCCAAACCCTGTTCTGGTGAGGAAGTGCGTTGGCGGTTCTGGTCACCGAAATCAGGCCGCACTCCAAGCCTGGTTATGCAATTCCATCGACACGCGGAGTTTTTTTTTTTTTTAATCCGGTGGAGAATTGCGTGGCACCGGGATTCGAACCCCGGTCCTCTTGCACGCGAGGCGGATGCTCTACCTCTACGCCATCGCTGCCTTCCTAATATTAAGGAAATATTAAGGAAAATCTAATATTAAGGAAGGCTAATATTAAGGAAAAAACAATCGATGAAGAAAGAGCAGGATTGGCTTCCTTCCAACTTTGGCTTCCTTAGGTCTCCTCGTACCGGACTGCATCTATGAGAGCATGCAACTCCTGCGCACGGACAGCGCGGGAGGGGATCGGTGATAGGGTAGGGTGGTAGGTATATACTTGGCGGTCAGGCTGTAGGTGAGGGGGGAGGCAGTGGCTGCGGGGAAGGCCGTCCGTTGCGAGGCGGTGGCGCTCACCTCTCGCGCGCAGCTCGTGGCGTCGTCGCCGTCGAGGCCCCGGCCGACGACCCACATCTGCCAGCTCTGGCCGCGCTCAGCGCGACGCCAGTCAACCCGAAATGAACGTCTGAATTTAGGAGCGGCCGGGCCCGCCCGGAGCGCGAGCGTCCTTCTTTCCGCCGTTTTTTGCCCCCATCGGTTTTATTCCATCTCGCTCGGGGGCTCGCACCGCACTGGGCCACCGCGGCGTCGGCCTGTCGGCTTCCCCCTCGCCGCTTGTGGCGCCGCCGCCGACATCCGACGTCTCCGCCGCCGCCAGATGCTCTCCGCTGGAATTCGCGATGCGAGCAGCTATAGCTGTCCTGCGGACGAGGACGCCCAGCGGCCCGTTCGAGCGAAGATTCGCTGTCGGGCTAGTCGAGGTTCGCGGCTCCAAGTAAAAACAAACAAGTAGCGCGATCAAGACCAAACTCAAGAACTGTCTCACCCCTGTCTCTCTTTATTTCTTTTTATCTTCTCCTGCAATCGTGCTGAAGTTTTTCCTCGCGCCTATGAACTGAGGATAGTCCGATAACTAACTCTGCTTCAGCATCTCTTTTTTTTTATTCTACCACGGCGGTGGGCTATAGTGGTTTGTGCATCCGCCTCGTATCAGGAAGGTGTGGAGTTCGATCCACTATGCCACCCTGTATACACACATATTTCCATTTGGAACAAGCTTTCCCCATGCTTTGGCGCTTGGCTACTGTGGGATAAAATGCTTGGAAAATTGGGTCTTGTACCCCGCCTTGTGCAGGCCATGAACGTTAACCATGGCGTCCTTAGCCAAGCTGCCTTTACGCCAGTAAAAAAAAAAAAAAAGCATAATCATCATCATAATCCGAATGTTTACAACCGCTGCGGTGCCTCAGTGGATATTGCGTTCTTCTGATGAGCCCAATGTCGCGATATCGAATCCCGGCCGCTGTGGCCGCATTTCGATGGAAGGGAATTGCAAAAGCGCCCTGTGCTGTTCGACGTCAGTGCACGTTAAAAAAGCCCACGTGGTCAAAATTAATCCGGACAACTCCACTATGGGGTCTCTCAACGGCCATGTGCAACTTTAGGACCATACCATACCATACCATACCATACCATACCATACCATACCATACCATATTATACCATACCACTTTTATTCTTTCATTATCATACATTTTTCAAGAACCTGACAGCATAATCCCTTCTAGAACCATTGATTTGACCCAACAAGAAATAAATCCCGCTTATCCTTGCTCGTGCCTAATCCTCGTAAGTGGTCATCAATCCACGAATATGTCCCACGTTAAAGAGCGATTTGTATAATCTTTAGATGAAACCTCACCTATGTATAGCTCCTTCGTTGTTGAAACGGAGGAGAGGTGGAAGGAGCCGCTGTTTCCAGACATACAAATAATGCTTTTGTAGGTGAATATAGGTATAGGCTGCGCATACATGGCCTCACCCTGTCGAAAAGGGCCTCTGCAACACGGCTCCAGTACTTGGAATGGGGAACCGCTAGTAGCCCTGCAGCGCATCCAAGCCCGCGCGACCGTGGAACTCATTACCCTCTCCTCTATCTTTCCATCTCCTTATCGCCCTTGCCTCCTGTGCAATGCACAATAAGCCGGATGCTAGTCCGGTTAAGCCACCTGTCTTTCCTTTCCTTACTATTTTTTCCCTCATGGCCGCCCCCGGAGAGGAGGGGAAGGGATCATAAATAAACTTTATTCCTTCGCCTCTCTCCTCGAGACTATTACGTCAGCGAATGTGGATGCAGAACGCTTACTACGTTACGGCACGCTGCTCACTGTGTCAGCTGCTTTAGTGCAGTATAAGCGTCCTTCTCGACTCCATGTGAGTGTTTCGTCGTCAATTCTTCTGCCATTACTGAAATTATTTAATTTCTATACATGAGGCGGGGGGCAGCATTTTTAAAAGATTGTAATATGCTCAGGGAGCACAAATTACAACTTCTTCAGATAGTTATGAATTGGGTTAATGGATTTTTGCTAGTTGTGAGTACATGAGGCCGGTGAGAGACGCCGCAGTGGAGGGTTCCGGGTGGATTTCGACCACCTGGTGTTTTTTGACCTGCAAAAAAAAATATTTTTGGTCAGCTTTGCATCCATCTAAGTGCGGTCGCGGTGGCCGCACTTAGATCGGTGCGAATTCGCGAATTCGCATCCATTTCGCATCCATCTGCGAACTCGCGAATTCGCGCTCATAGCCGAACTCTGTAACCGCGGAGCCGCCGCGGCGAGGCGCGGAGGCTTCGTGGTTACGGAGTTCGGCTAATGAGCGCCCAGGGCTTCCCGGGAGTCGCAAAGGGGCACTGGAAGATCAAACCACAGAATGAATCGAATGTCGCTTTCTTAATTTCTTTAGTTTTATTTTTGTTTACTGCCGACAAACAAAACACTTGCGCTGTAAGAAGGTATGATTAACAGTTTAATGACCGAAGCATTCAGTGTAGCTATAGGTAACCTTTACCATTTGTTTCAGCCAGGACACAAGAACCAGAGTAGCAGTAGCGGAACTGTACTGAAGAGCTCGCAAAGACAGCAATCAATAACACATGGGCTCAAGATAATAATTGTGCTGATAATGAATATCGAATGATTTTCATGCCAGTGAAAAACATTAGAAGGATAAATAAAATCGGTCGTGCCTAGCAGGAGAGCGTAAAAAGCGTGAACTGCCCATGCGCTCATGCCACCAGCGCCCAGAAGTCATGACGAATGGTTGCACATAGCCGCCGCGGTGGCTCAGTGGTTATGGTGCTCGGCTGCTGACTCGAAAGACGCGGGTTCGATCCCGGCCGCGGCGATTGAATTTCTTTGCAGGAGAAATTCTAGAAGCCCGTGTACTGTGCGATGTCAGTGCACGTTAAAGAACCCCAGGTGGTCGAAATTTCCGGAGCCCTCCACTACGACGTCTCTCATAGCCTTAGTCTCTTTGGGACGTTAAACCCCATAAACCAAACCAAACCGAATGGTTGCACATGGTCCTTTCTGCATTTCGATCTCACGACGATGAACGGTTGTAACGCGATGCATATTTTGGTTCTGCTACCTCACGAAAGGTTCGTGACTGCTTTTATTTTCCTTTTGTCTAACAGTCTCATCGTATGCGGAGTGGATTAATGGAGGGCAGTTCAGAAACTGTATATGTAACAGCGACCAAACAAGCAGTTTATAAACGACGCTGCGCAGGCTTGACATTAATCAAACCTTGATTACCGTAAGAGTGACTTGTGACCGTAAGTACACGCAGTTTTTCCGTGTGAATGGCTTCTGAGTTCGAGAACGTTCTTAATGAAACCGGCCATCACCAAGTTTTTACGTAAGCGGACCATGTATTTACGGAAAATCAAAGGGGCTAGAGTTAGTGTGAAACAGAGAAAAGAGGTACGCCTGAATCCCTTCTGGTACAGCCGTTAAAGGTAGGGCGTACGTACAGCACCGCATCAAACTTAATAGGAACACAATGATACCTTTGATACGGCGTCCAATGGAAATGACAGTAAATAGGACGGTTGTAATGACAAGACATCCGAAGACCATCAGCTATACACACAGTCTTCATTCAGGTCGGCGGGTGTCTCGAGAAAAGGATAGACGTCGACAGGATCAAGTGGCCGCGTACGTGACCGAGCGTAGAGCGAGCGGGGATCGTGACCGGACATTCGACAGCGCCGCTTCCGGCAGACGTGAAAAGATCCCCGGGATCAACTTTCTCGACAAGATAAAGCGACCGCCGTGCGCGAACGACTGGTGCGTACGCGATGCTGCCATTCGAAGTGAAGGTGCTAGTTATTGTAACGGTATATGGGGCGTGTCTCCTGTCTACCGCAACGCGGTCACGAAGCTGGTTCACGAGGCGGGCTTCCCGGCGCTTGTGATGCAACAGGAGCCGCTAGTGTGTGTCAGCGCACCCACGCCGTTGCACTGGTTCCGATAGATAGACATCACTGCGTTCGGGTTCGTCACTGAATAAGGAAGTGCATTAGACTTGGCTCGACCGCACCTCTAACAGTACTTGAAAAAGGGCCTCACCGATCGCGTACGACCAGTTTGAGTATATTAAGTAGCACACGAGGCATGCAGTTGCAGAACAAAATCACATCAAAGGGTGCAAATGCGTTGGCTTGCTTACGACTTAATTTCCAAGAATTCGATCCCTCGCCTCCTTCTGTTGTATTTTTACGCGACAGCGTTAAAGGCTCCGCGCCCCGTTCACCAGAAATCCGGCGTCGGCGTTGCCGCCGTTGTGAGCGAAAAATCGCGAGCATGACTCTTGCAGGTGGTCCCCAGAGAGCAACCTAGGAGGCAGGTTGGCCACCCAGGTCACGTGACCTTGTGGCGCCGTCACAACCTGCCCATCGGATAGAGAACAAACTGTTCACCGTGGCAAGTAGCAGTTAATGATTGGCCGCTCGGGAAGAGCGACCTGGGCCGCATAAGGCCCACTTCTGTGAGCACCTGCGATCGCAGGGAAGTGGAGCATCGCTGTACAGTGCCGAGAATGGTATGAGCACTATTAGGGGTCTATGTATGTTAAGTAGAGAATGACCTTCTCCATATATGGGAATTAACATATTACGCTATCGCGTCGTACCTTTAAGGCGGAACTTAAGGGTCCCCTTCAGTTTTGGCATCCGGTTTGTGGAATGGCTTGTTGAGTCATTAGATTCGCGAGGAAATACTGCTCATTTAACGTGCAAACCTCGAAGCTGAGACCACAATTTCTTATGCTTAAGCTTTAGTTATCTTGATGACGACCGTGAACGTGTATCGAGGCAGAGTGAAAAGCCCCTGCGGGTGCAAAACTGAACTTTTTTGTGTTTCAGCTAGAGAAAGTAATTGGTGACTTTCGTGAGCTTTCAGTGCAATAGAAAGACCGAAGATGTGCTATACAGTCGCACCCCGTTGCAACGAAACGGTTTATATCGACACAGTGGATGTATTGGAAGCTCGGTCAACACGGGCTATAACGAAGCTACGGCTATAACGAAGTAATAAACGGGCCCCTTCGACGAAGTTCAGCTATATGAAAGAGACTCTAACATCAGTGCAATCAGGTGTGCTAGCTAAAATAGTTGCGGTAAACTTGTACAACTCAGCCCCCTCCTTCAGAAAAACGAAAAACAAATAAAACTCCACCCTATAGTGCTGCAACAATCCGTGTGAAAACTCGCACGATACACCCTCACAGGTTGTGCATTGGTTGCAATTCTATGGTTGTGCGCGAGGGGGGGAGTGGTACAGACTAATACACGACTCGCGTCAGCAATTCGTTCCCAGCAAACTGGAATTCTCGCTGCCTCGAGAAAGCAAGCGCTCGAGATTGCGTCATTAGTTCGAAGTTACGCCGCGTGTGTTCGCTCTCTCTCTCGACTCCTCACGACCACCGACTCGCGGGAAAACATCTCGCGTGTTCTTCGAACCCGCGACATCAAGTCGGCGGCCTCCCGCGCGCACCTTGGCGCGCCGCCGCACCGTTTTTATCACTCACCGGCACGCTTAATTCGGCGTCTTCGGGTGGCGCGCCGCGTTAAATTACCTCGTTTCCTGGATTGAGCTCTCCCTCGCGGCGCCGGCTACCCTCTCACTGCAGCTACACGCACGCGCAAATACAAACACACGAACAACCTTCTGAAAAAACAACGCGATGCGTCACGTTGCCGTCGCCGTCGCCGCCGCGCACATTTACCGTCTCTTCATCGCGCCGCTCGCGCAAGCGCAAGGACGCGACGCGTTGCCGGCGGCGGCGGCCGCAAGCGCGCTTTAACCTTGTAACGTATATATATATAAGCGTGTTGTTGTTTTGTGGGTCACTGTTACTGCAGCGCGTATACACGTAGGGCAAGAGTTGGTGGGCGAGCCTGTCGCGAGGGCGCGCGCGCAAGAAAAAAAAAAAAGAGAAGTACAGCTGGTGTTCACTTATTGCCAATGCTCTTGCTTCTTTTTTTTATATATCCATTTACTTCTTAGATTCTGTTTTTCTCGGCGCCGGCAAGGGAATCGTGGTATGCCGCGCGCGCGCGCCGAACGCGGTACTCGGGAATCGAAGATTCTCCCTTCCCCACCTCCGCCTGTCTCTGATCAGAATCCGTTTTATTTTCCTTTTTGTTGTTTTTTTCACGGCTGTATGTAAACCACCCTATTCGATGTATAGAGAGGACGACGAGTCGTCGTGTGTGTGTGCGTGTGTATGTACACAGCCGCTGAGAAAGTCCTTGTGCGAGATAGAGTGGTCTGCGGCGGTTGGTTCGTTTGGCCGCGATAAGGATGATTTCGCAGCGTTTCGCAAGAGAGAGAAAAGAGGAGGTAAGGCAGCTTTCGCAACTTTTTATTTCATTTTATAACTCTCTCCCCCCCCTCCCCCTTTCCCGTTTGTTCGAGGAGTTGCTCTCGCGTTTTGTCCCGCTCGCAGAAAGCCGAATAAGAGCGTTCTCAGAAACGGCTATGCACTTTAATTGGTGCCCACGAGTTGTCTCGCTGAGTCGGCGACGCTTGCGGTTCGCAGAACCTGATACCACTGACATTCCTTAGCTGCGTATGACAGGGCTTTGCCGAATGTTGTGCTGAGGCCCCGGATCATCTCGATGCCGTGCACTTTGATATATAATGTGCGGGTGCAATGAGAACGCAAGTTACAAAAAGCCGCGACGCCACGTGACTTGTATACAAGAGCAGCGTTTTAGTGTGTATCACTTCGAGCCAGAAAGGTAAAAAAAAAGGCGCATGGAACTACCCTGCCACGATTGCAGTGCTTTAAAAAGCAGGCATATATAGCTCGCTTATAGACTAGCTGCAGCATTACCAGGAATTCGGGACAAGCGCTTGTAGTTCCCTTGGCTACCACCATGTGGCGCATGGCTTTGAACATTCAAACACAGCCACCAGGCTGATGTCATCCGTGATGTGAAAGAAATGGAATGACCGAGTAGCTGAAGAACAGAACATGATAGGCCGCTAGGCTTAGCGGCACTGGCTGGGAGCTGTCCCGAATAATGAGCGATCGTCAGCCACACTTTGCCTCTGCGCGCACTGTAACCGTTCATCCCGAGAACTAACTAAAGGAGGCAGTTGTAGTTCCATTTTACCAAAATTTTTGGCTGACAGCGTACGTTCGAGCGACATTATGAAGTTACATCGTTTGTAGCGGTTAATGTATACACTCGTGGACAAAAGTTAGCGGGATGCGGATCTTCCGCTTTGCGCTGGATGGAGCGTGCATATCTTTTCATGATCCTACACTGTAAACACGGATGCGCCTATACGGGCGTAAAAATGGAATAAGGCATGTCCTCTAGTGCACACCCTTCTATAAAAATGTAGTGCGCTAGAGGGCATTTTACCCCCTTTTTACTCCTTTTTGTTGATAGTGTATAGTTTTCAAACGGTGTAGGAACTTTTTTTTTTTTTTTCAGCGAGACGGCATCCTGCTAACTTCTGTTCTTGACTGTACTTCCCGTCAGACGCCGCAGAATTTCCTCTCGAATGGTCCTTGCCCTCACATAAATGTGAGAACTTTTCACGCTTGCTGTGATTTATGTGTCGTTAATACGGAAGCACGGGAGCAGTTCCACGGGAGCAGTTTCATCACGCAGAGCGCAAACATAAAACTTAAGCAGGTGGTAGACAAAATTGTCGCAGGCTTTTAGTAGAGAATAGAGGGCGGTTTGGGGAGCAGTGAAAATGCTTAAAAGAAATTCTCTCTGAACTAATTCAGCACAGAAGTTTTTTTGCGCTTGTGCCGCATAAGTCAGTTTGTAAAATTACAGAGAACTTAAACTTGCTTCCTTCAGCGCCCACAAAAACTGGCTCGCAGTCTTTTGTATTCTCTACGTCAGCCGCTGCGCGAATGACTAGATAGGCTCTATTTTGGTTGAACTTGGGTAGCGCCCTTTGACTTCTTTAAGGACAGTGGATGTACTCACTAGCGTGCAATATCGGACAAAAATACGCTGGAAACATTCACAACTGACAAGGGTGCCAGCGTTTCCACCCGCGCATGTCGGAGAGCGAATAACAGCGGCGAATTCAGTGGTAACGTGAAACCGCAAAGATGGGCCATCTGCTTGTACTCGTTTAGACAGCCCTGATGCTGCTTGCTTAGGCGCCAGGCAGAAAAATAAAAATGGGGGCTGAACAATAAGAAGAAAAATTAGATAGGACTGCCAACACACAAACAAGTTGCACTCAAGGAAAGACACACCAGAGCATGGCGCTCGCTCGGTGTCCTTCGTCAAATGTGGCTTCAGTTGCACACAACGTCGGCCACATGGTGATTGTGGTGTGCATGCTCTGGGTAGAATCAACAGGCACGAACTCATTTGCATTTTTTCTCGTTTTATTTTATTTTCGGAACTGCGGTGATGACGTTTGGCGGGTATTGAGAACCTTCACAAACGAATGACTTTCAGGGCACTTCGAAACGCAGTTCGAAAGCCTAGCCTTAAAAGTGTTTTGAGCGGATGCGAAGAACTACCTTGAGAACTGAACTCCTCAGAGCGTTGTCCGCAAGCAACCCATGGATCAGTATAGTAACCTTCACTTCTTTGGGCATCCCTCCTCTCTGCAGGCAGACCTCTCCTTTATTCATTAACGTCTCTCTCTCTCTCTCTCTCTCTCTCTCTCTCTTTCTTTCTTTCTGCTTAGCATATCAAATATCCGTAGCCCTTTCGCTTCTGCTGTTGCCTGAGTGTTTCGAAGAAATTACAAGCGGCAGTAACGTTTTATATTGTCTACGCCTAATACTGGTGCCCCAGCTTGCTCTTTTATGATTTAGATTAATAGCTGTCAACATTTGTTTCACGAACCGCCGCAAAATATATTGCGTCTGCCTTGCTTGCGCTGCACACATGTTCTTTTACAAAACAAAATAATAATAAAAAACAGTATACTACGCAATAGCGTGCACCATCTCAAATGCCATTTGTCCTGGTTATTCTTGTTCGAAACAGCAACTAGAAGGAATCTGAGGTCATCGTTACGAAAATAAGCGATTTTTTTGTGTGACATTTCCAAGACGAGAAAGCAATATTTGAACCGAGGCGTCCACGTGTTTCGGAATAAAGTTCGCATGCAAAAGAAACAAGCAAACAAAGAAGAACAAGTACGCATGCAAGGCAATAGAATGCGGCCTTGTGCTTTTCGAACGAACCTGACTTTCTCGATGCTGCACGGCCTCGATGGCGAAAGCACGTAATTCCAGCGAAGAAATAGCAGTAAAAAACAAACATCAAAAGAGACGGCGCATCCATGGTGCACCGCGAGTTTGTTTTCTGTTGTTGTTTTTTTTCAGCGCGGCCGCCTTCGCCGCTCAGCCGTGACGGTCTTCAACCGCACGCCAGGCAAGAATGTTACACAGTGGGTTCAGAAGCGTACCCATCCCCCTCTTTCCCCGTCCTCCACACACCAGGAAGCGACGACAACCGACAACAGTAACAACCACTCGCGTTGCGAACGGTCGACAAAAACTGTAAACACACACATAGACACATGTACACTGAGTCGCTCTCTTTTCTTCTTTCGTGCTCACATGGACGCGCGCTGTGTAAGGATGACGCGAAAGTAAAGCCAGACCAGTCACACACACACACACAATGCGCACCTGTCCCAATTGCTCTACCTGGGCAAGCACCTTTACTCGTACCTCTTCTGTTTGCGCGGCCGATGCCAACTCGCCTCTTACAACAACGAGGCCGCGTACCTTTTCTTCTTCGTATTTCTCTACTTGATTTTTTTCCCCCTTTAATACGCGCCGTATCTCTCTACCAAAATCCACACACGCGCGCGCGCGAATGTATACAGGGGCGCGCGCATATTCGCGCTCGGCGTTCGGCTGTCACGCTTGATGCGCGTGCGTTTCACAACGCGCGCCTGGCGGAAGCGGGCCGCCGCCGCGGCTTGGTGCGCGTGGGGTAACTGCGCACCAACGCGGAGGCGCAGACCTCGAATGTAAACCGGAAGAAGCACGTCCCCAAACACAAATCTGACAGGCCGGTGTCACTTCTCAACTGCCTTGGTGTTTTTCCTTTTCCTCTACGTCTTGTTTTTTGTGCCTCTTTCTCTCTCTCTCTTTTATTGGTTCATTTGGTCACGTGATCAACAGATGGCTACGTGACACGCGTACACCGTATCACTAAAATTCACGTTTCAGAGAACGTACTGTCCACTTTTCGCACAGGATATACTTGGTGTATCAGCTACACATCCTGTTTCCAATAAGCGCTCCTTCGGCGCCGCCATATTGCTCGCTGGACTTGTGTGCTACTGGCAAGTGCACGAGCTCTCTGCACCTGCTCGAAACAGTCCAAAGAGCAGGTGTTTCGGCATCGAATATGTGCACAGAGCTCGTGCCCGCGTCCACCGTGCCTGCGCCAGTTACACAGCGAGCAACATGGCGACGCCCAGGAATCGTTTTACCTATTTGCACGTATCAATTACGATCCATTGCTGGCCAGCCTGAATAGGCTGCAAAAAAATAGCCGAGAATTAAGTCCGAGTGGACGAAATGTATCGATAGCGTTAAAAAATACGCAGACAGTGTTTTCAAGATGCGAAGGATTGGCGCAAGCGCCCATGTGACAACACGAAATGAGCAAGCATTTGGAGGAAGGCCTCTGTCCGCTAGCCAACGCTTCGATATGCGGAAGTTTTTGTTGCGAAAGCAACACTGCGCGAGTAGCCGAGCCATTTCGCGGAGCTGAGGCAAGGCTATACTGCGCAAGCGCGAGGAACAGTGACTTCACACGGCGCACAGTTGGCGCGCTGCCGCAGCCGCCGCTGTCGCTGCGCGTGTGACTCAGAGGTGCCGCCGCCGCGCTCGCCAGTTTCGCATGCGCAGTAGCGGCGCATTGCTGGCGTGCCGGGGCCGCCGCCTCTGCCGTGCGCTCTACATCGCCTCTCTCTCTCTCTCTCCTCGTTGCCTTCGCAATCCTCCAGGTTTAACCAGAGCTAAGCCACCGCCAATTTTTTCTCTAACTTCTGGGAGTATAGAATTTATCTAGAGCGTTCCGGTTTGGTACTCGGCTGTTTAAACCGCTAATCACTTCCCTTCAAATCGATGAGCTCCACCTGTAGCCCAGGATTCCGCCGTAACGAGACGTGGAGCAGACGCGGAGAGCGTTTGTCCTTTTCTTCTTTTCGTTTTTCCACTACCGTATTTTGCACAAGTATGAGCCTCTATAGGCAACCAGGATATGTGAGTGGTCTGGTGCATGCTGAGAGCACATATGTTCAGTGCAGCTGGTGTGAAGCGAAAAATGATTTAACAGCTGGCGTCAATTCTTATTTTAAAAATAAAAAAAAAGGTTGGTAGAAGTTACCTACCTTTCAAACTTCACGTTCAGAGCACATTACTCACGTGCCGCAACAACCAGCCAGCTAGAACATAGGGAGAAAGGCAAGATGAAAAAGACAAAAAGAAGAGAAAGCGAACAATATGCTCCTTTCGAACCGGTGCCAGCCGGAATCACAAAGCCGGCGGCCGCACGTAAGACAGCGCCCTGATTTTTTCCGGCGCTTTGTTACCTCTCTGCTACCCCAAGGGGGTCGACCAATAGCCGCTGGTCAATCCCGGAAGAAGAGCCCACACGCGCGAAAATGCTTTGTGAATGCGGCCCCCAGGTCACGGGGCCGCAGTTAACGACGTGGGCTCGCCGCGGCAACGCCGGATCACGTCGTTGCTATGCGATGCTGATTTCAAACATCGTTTGTAACTTGTCCTACCGAAAACAAGGACGGGAAGATTAGTTGCGATTACAATCTCGGAACGTATACAAGCACTGCCCAAGGTCCTATAGAGTATGCGTCTGTCTTCAAAACGCGTTAAGCTAACGACGTCGCTGAGTCAGTGGCCTTCTACCTCGCGTTAAACCCTGTATTCCGCGTGCATAGACGCATTTGTCATGGGATTGCTGTGCGCTTGCGTTCACTTCCTTGTACTGTTCTGCCGATTCCATACGTCGCGCCCTAACGGCACGGGGCTTAACCTCTCAGTTAGTTCCTTTTCTTTCTTTAATTCACTCTAATTTACGCTCAGATGGCGCACAAACTCGCAGGTGCGCTCTGTCGTCGGTTGCGTCTGGCCTTCTTGATATAAAGAAACTTTAGCGGGATATGCGTTTGGCCTCAGGGAGCGAACATTTCAAAGCGCATTAGCATCCTTCAAACCTGACTAAAGAGATAGGCGTTGCCAAACGGTCTCACTTTCCGTAAATGTGAGGCCTGTGGAAGGTTGCACCATGGGGCGACAGCGCCTGTTTTAAAGGATTAAAAACATTTTTTCATATACGTCGTGCAATATACAGCACTTCCTGCAGCACCCCACCTGACCCTAAACCATACAGCGCCGTCGCGCACTTGCTTCCCCGCTTGATTTCAGTCAAGGGAGTAATTACCCATTAGAATCGACCTGAGCGACACAATACGCTCCTCTTAGGCTCGATTTTGGAAGATCGGTGCACCTATTAATCTTCTATCCAGCGTGCCCGAAGCCCCCTGGACATGCAACCATACATGCGTATGCGACCGGCTGCCCCATTGGCCCCATCGTCCTGGGCGCCCATCACGACAGACGTCCGCGACGCGAGAAAGACATGCGCAGGCCTTGCCCCGTCTTCCTGGGGCATAAGCTCAGGAGGGGGAAGGGGAGACTGGCTTCAGTTGAGAGGAGGACGGCCCTGCCTGACCGAAACTCGGTTAGGGTCAACCAACCCCGGCGAGTAGAAGCGCTATGCAGCCAAACCTGCGCGTCTTTCACGGAGAGTGGTGCGGCGCGCCAACTGAGAAAGGAGGCACCCTTCAGTCAAAACTGCACAGTGCTGCTGCTGCTGCCGCCGCGGCCGAGAGAACACGTCCGAACACTTTCTCCCGGCATTGGATCGGGGTCAACGACACGGCGCGCGGAACGTGGAGACGTCGTTCGTCGACACGGTCTCGCCGGCGCCGCCGCGATGTTCCTTTCGCTCGCAGAGACGCACTGGCACTCTGGCAGGATCGACGCGGCAGGCAGCAGAGGGGTTTGCGAACTTCCATCGCGCGGTGGCAGGTCGGGGAAAAGACGGGAAAGCCGAGCGGTGAAGGACGCGCGGCGGCGAAAAATGCGCGCGAGTAGTGACAAGGGCGCAGCAGGCCCTAAAGTATACGTACACACAAACGCCGTTCGGGCGCGCGCACTTTTTATTCGGGCAGAGCGAGCGGTGGACAGCCCGCGTACGTCGGGTAAGGCCTGTCGATCTTCTCAGTGGCCGTTCGCATCGCGGCGGAGAAAGGGAGAGGGTGGGGGGGGGGGGGGGGGAGAGAGAGAGAGAAGATGACTAGCGAGTAAACCTAGTTGACCTCCATTTGGGTCCGGTGTAGGCCGAGGACAGGATGAGGAGAGCACACGCGGTGCGGCACTTCTGGTGGGGGCGTCCGGTGCTGGTTTGTGGAGGAACCGTACGGAAGCCGCGCCTCAAGCTCTATGAATAAAAACTCTCTCTCTCTCTTTCACATTAAAGAAGGTGCATTGCTGGTCGCGTGCACGAGCGCCAGACGATAATCGTCATGCATCTATCAGCCTCTCCTCCAATTGCTTCCTCATTCTGCTTCATCACGCCGACCTCTCTTGACAAAAAAGGTTAAAAAGAAAATGAGCACCCCATTACGGAAGCTTCAGCTTAAGGAGGTAGTACCATATCTCCGTCGTCTCCGTACTCTCAAAAAGAACGCGATGTTCAAAGTTGGCAGTTTTCGTTTCATTTGCACTCGATTGAATGCCCACAATTTCATCGTGCTGGACTCTAAATTTCAGTCCAGAAGAAAAAGTAAAGAAGGGCCGTAGTCTTGCGACAGTCTTGGCACAAAAAAGGCATCTGAAGAGGCAGGTTCTGCACGATCGTAGGTAGTGAATGTGTTTAATTGCAGCGATTAACTCATCACATCAGTGAGTACAGCTTAAGTAATGTGGGCTCGCCACTGCTCGCTGCTCCAACCCCCTAACCCGGGCAGGACAGGGAAGGTCACGCGCCACATGAGGCACTGAGTTATACGTGCTGGCGTGTGTTCCTGTGGGCGTACACCACAGCCACGCAGCTTCAGAATGACGGGTTTCTGAACTAAAATCTGGTTTCTGAACTAAAAACTTATATTGGGAGTATCAACGGCTAGCTACAAGTATTTTTTTAGGACGAGGCGCCTAACTTTAACAGTTATATTTAAATAATTTAATTCCTTAGCCAGGTACCAGTTAACATGACTCTCCTGTTTCTTGACGCCTGTCACTGGTGGTATTACCGTGCCGCAAAAGCAATGTTTATACTGCCACAGGCCATTTTCTGAAATTACTAGTAAACTCCGCTGAAACGTCATATATACCGGATGTTTCAACGAACACTTTCAGAAATTTTTCTTTCTTCTTTTCTTTCTCTTTTTCTTTTCTTTCTCTATCCTTTCCACTATCCCCTCACCTCTTTCACTTCACTTCCACACACTGCCTGCTATCCTTTATTTCCGCTGCCCCAGCTCAGGTGCTTCCAGCAGCGATGGCAGATGTCGGGGCTAGCAACAATCTTTTTCTTCCATTTATCATGTTTAATAAAAACCACTTACCGCTACTACTATTAGGCTTTTTGGGGTAAAATATGGCTTTTGTGGCATAGTATTACCATTGTTGGCGGACACCAGCAAACCGGTGAATCGTCTTTAGTAAGCTGGTTAGCTAATTTTTAATAATTAACTTTTTAACTAATAGAGTTAGGCGCCTAGCTACAATAAGAGATTTATAGCCGGCCGTTAGTAAAAGCCATACCAGGTTTCCGTGAATAAACAGTTTCATTCGCAGATAATATAGCCGCGAAATAAGCCTGCAGAAATAAAAATACGCGCGGACTATTTGCTTCTACGGATTACTACGTATTACTCCGCCGGTGGCAGAGCGGCAAGCCGCCACGGGACTGGCTATAGTGTACTAGAATACTCTCTAGGACTGAGTAAAAGGCACTCACCGCGTTGGTCGACTCCGCCCACCGTACAGGGAGAATTAAAAAAAAAAAAGGCGGGAGCCGGACGTTAATTCGATTTAAATAGGGAAATCTGCCAGACAGGGCAATAAATCGCAGTTTCTAAGAACGCTCGGAACGTGTAGATTGAGTTCCCGCGATAAAAAGGCGAGTTCAGATTCCTCTTCACTGCACATTTAAACAGTATGGGAAGCGCATCATGTCTCATATATCCTTTTTTCACTCTCGCCCATCAGTTGAATGAACGCGCGGTAAATTCTAGGTTTGACGCTAAATGCAAGGTTTTCAACTAGTTGCTTTCAAGTTCCATTAGAACAAAAGCAACAACAAAAGAAGCCTTTCGTGGATGCAAGATTCCTTCTATTGACTATCTTCGCCGCTATGCGTTCGCGTAATGCCGGGCTGCGAAGCGTAAATTTCCTCATGCACTCGTGAAAGCGTCGTGCTTAGCAAATGAAAGAGGATTGGAGTGCCAGAATGCGTGGCACGGCAGTGCGCCAACTCAAACGTCGCCGAGCTTGACAGTCGCATAGGACTGCTCCTCTTTTTGTGTTTGCGCTTTCTTTATTAGGGTTTGATGCCGGAATGGGCGTGGCGGAAAAATGCGGCACGTTAGGAGAAGGCAAGTGAGCGGGCGGCAGCAGCCATCGGAAAGTCATATGAACGGCCAACAAGCAGGCAGGAAAATAGGAAAGCTAATACGCGCACGAAAGCACCTAATTTATGACGTGATATGGTGTACCGTATTCATGGGAGCAAACTGGGTTAGTTAAGTTGTTTCAAATAGAAAAAGAAAATGATAGGGCACTTCTTCCCATTTGCTCGGCACTGCTAATAAAAAAAGCTGTTAGCTGTACTGTACTGCCCGCTGAGAGCAAGCAGTTTAACAATAACTTTTTCTTTAATTCAAACCTAACCTAACCTAACCTAACCAACCCTAACCCAACCCAACCTAACCTAACCTAACCTAACCTAACCTAACCTAACCTAACCTAACCTAACCTAACCTAACCTAACCCAACCCAACCTAACCTAACCTAACCTAACCTAACCCAACCCAACCCATCCCATCCCATCCCATCCCAACCCAACCTAACTTAACTCGCACAAAAAACCGGTCACCTGGTTTTGTAGCTTAGTTTTCCTCGTGTTTCGCAACGAACGTATTTTGTTTCAATTTTTTCCCCCTTTTTCTACGCCAAACACGTATCTTTAAAAAGCGATTTGAGTAGCAACCTAAAAGATTCAGGCGTGAATACTAAATGCCCGGAAAAGTATTGCGCTGCTAAATTGCCGCTAGCCAAGAAACTGAGCGTTTAAGGAAAACTGAAAGCTGGACTGCATTGCAACTCCAGGCGACAAGACTATAGCAGCGCCTCCAGGAAAGGACTGGAGGAAAGAAACGCTCAAAGCTTATAAAATTGCTAGGATCGAGACTATTTGATAGAAGCATAGGAATTCCAAAAACCGAGAAATATTGCGTTGCGGTTAGAAAAAGACTGATACGTAATCAGCGAAAATTGCTTCGGTTCAGCCACGGCACGCACCCCCAATAACTACGCGTTTTTATTCGCTATAGCACTACTGCGTAGATAGTGAAAAAAGAAAAAAAAAATACTGTTTCAAATAATGCAAGAATGTACGCAAGCAGGTTGAGGATACAACTACCCAGAATAAAAACTGGCCATTGCCTGAAGTAACATGCGAAACTGCAGTGTGGGAAATTGTGAGACGGTGCTGCGCCTCAGTGTACTGAGCAATGTCATATACAAGTGCAGCCCGTCAGATGTCCAGACTCATTATCGAGTCGCTTCACTCCGAGCTCGGCGGGTGGCGTACGTGACCGACTGCGGCATTTCCCCCCCAAATCTTGCCAAATCTAGCGCCATTCCGTTGCCCTTGTGACGGGGGAGGGGGGGGGGGGGGGGGCTACATCTGGAGCTACCTTCGTGTCTGTCTGAGTACAAGAGCGTGTGCTACATCCGCCGAAGGCTTAAAGTGATTAGCTGCTGCCAGACCTGCTGCAACAGATCGATGACCTTAGAGGTACAAAATGTATACGTGTATATCGGGGTTTTATCTTGAAATGTACCTCTGCGGTAAGGTGGAACTGAAAAAACAAAAACAAAAAAAAAAAACAGGACGTCCGCGTGAAGGGGGAAGGGGGGGGGGGGGAGTTAAGAAGGAGCCTTTCGTGTCAGACTCCACGTCTCGCAGTGTCGCAAGGCGGTAATAAATAGCAGTGCACATGTCGCTTTTCCCAAGTTTCGAGCACATCGTCTTTTTATTTTCTAGTTCTGCAGCTTCTTTAAACCCCGAATTTTTACTTCACCTCACCAGGATCTCTTTAGGAGTTCTTGATTTTGTATAGAATATTCAACAGCAAAAAATGGTACAGGGTGGCAGCAGCGAGAGCTGGAAAACGCAGCTGTGGGCGACAAGCATCTGTGGCACATGATGGTGGTCTACGTGTAGTGCACAGGGCATGCTTACACTACAGAGGAGAGCTGTAGCCAAGCCAGGTCTGTGCAGATCGTTTCCTTATCACCATTTGACCTCCCTGCCTTATTTTCGTAAACTCACGAACCATAATAACACGCCATATAACCCCTTGCTCGACCAACAGAGCAAGTGCTCCTCCGAGAGCAAATTTCACTGCAGAGACCTTGTTGGTCGGTAACTGCCCTGAAATCCGCATAACGACCGTCTTTACGTGCATGCATACAAAGTTCGCGTAATCTCAAGCCCCACTTTTATGCTTCCGCGAATAGCCTTCAGATGGCGCACCTTTACGACGACATGAGCGGCACGCTCGTAAAGCACCTCGAAATGTCGCGATGCTTTCAACACGCAACAGCTGTGTAGCGGCATCTGCTATAGAAAGACAAAAACAGAACATGAAGGGGACGAAAAAAAAAATGCGGTCCCGCCCGCCTACAAACACCTTCGTCTTGGACGACATCGTGGAACAAGAACGCTCGGCGCGCACACGCGAAGCGATAGCGGGAACACTGCTGGCAGCAGTCGCGGTTACATCCTGTTTGGGCCACGAAAAGGCCACACGCTCGCGTTACGACAAGCAGTGCGTATCGCGCGTACGAGCCAGCGAGCCAGTCTCGAAGAACAAAAGCGAACAGGATTACCTGGCCAGGCAATGCAAACTAACAAAGGACGCGCAGCGCGGGCGCTCTTTCCCTCTCTAGTACGCGCAGCGCGAGCCACAAATAAGCGGGCGAAACCGCGGCAACAAGAAAGGCGCAAAAAATGATAAGAGAACACAACAACGGCTGAGCAGAGGAGGAGGCGAGAGCGGCGGCACCCAACCCGGTTTTGTTTGGGCCCATTGACGTCCTAAATACCGGCGCGCGACGCCGCGACTGGGCAAACGCGAGCAGCGGTGGAGGCACGGGAGCTCCTGTCAAATTAAATTGACCTCATCGCCCTTTTCCTCGAGCCTAAGTTGGACGCGGGCCACTCCCGCGCGCACGCATTTCCTTCGCCGGACGACCACCGCTGCTCTCGGCAGCTCGTCGCCCCCCTTTTGTCCGCCGCTGCCCGGCGCCAATCTCGGCGCACGCGACTGCTACGCGCCCCCCGCGGGAGAACCGCGCACTTGCCTCTCCTTCTTCTACCTCTTTCTTTCTTTCTTTCTTTCTTTCTTTCTTTCTTTCTTTCTTTCTTTCTTTCTTTCTTTCTTTCTTTCTTTCTTTCTTTCTTTCTTTCTTTGCCTCTCGTGCGGAGTACGCTGTTGCCCGATGCTGGTCTCGTACAGCCCTCGACTCTTCAGCGTCCGTGGATGCTCGTATCGCGAATGAAGCTGTAAGTTTCATACATCAGGCGCAACGCTGTGAAAGCTAGTGCTCTTGTTTACGCTGCCTACATCAGCGGTCAAAAAGTAATGCGTACGTTGCGATGAGCGAAAATTAGCAAATGGTTTGCCTGCAGGATTATTACATGATATATTTGCGATGGGCTTGATTAAATAGGCTCTTACTGCTGGCAACACGCTGCCGCTTTCTCGTGCCTCAGACCACTTGGCCACAAAACGAGCGTGGAGGTGCAAAACAACGTTGCACCAGATGTATGAAACGGTATGTAGCTCTATCCAATCGGCCTCTCCCGGCCTACGTCATCAGAGCACGCGCTTCTGGGACGATGGG